>NC_135297.1:3601223-3943196 GCF_051311805.1 Agelaius phoeniceus
CCCCACTTTCTGCCATGGTGAGTGGCTGCAAACACAGGCCATTTCCCATGGGAAAAAGAAGTCCTTTCCCCACGGTCTGCAAATCAAATGCAAGGTGGCCTTTGGGGCTCTAAGGACTTGCAGGGTACTTCTTACTGGCAGCTTTCGATTTGGAGAAATCCAGCAAAGCTTGCAAATTTCTTGCTGGGCACCACCCTATTGGCCAGGGCGAGAGGCCAGAAATGGAGGCCATTTTCCATGGGGAAAATGAAGTCATTGGCCCAGGGTCTGGGTATCAGATGAAAGGCGGCATCTGGGGCTCTAAGGACTTGCAGGGTCTTAGTTGCTGCCAGCTTTAGGTTTGGAGAAATCCAGCAAAGATTGCATCACTCTAGCTTGGCTCCCCACTTTCTGCCATGGTGAGTGGCTGCAAACACAGGCCATTTCCCATGGGAAAAAGAAGTCCTTTCCCCACGGTCTGCAAATCAAATGCAAGGTGGCCTTTGGGGCTCTAAGGACATGCAGGGTACTTCTTACTGGCAGCTTTCGATTTGGAGAAATCCAGCAAAGATTGCAAATTTCTTGCCGGGCACCACCCTATTGGCCAGGGCGAGAGGCCAGAAATGGAGGCCATTTTCCATGGGGAAAATGAAGTCATTGGCCCAGGCTCTGGGTATCAGATGAAAGGTGGCCTTTGGGGCTCTAAGGACTTGCAGGGTCTTAGTTGCTGCCAGCTTTAGGTTTGGACAAATCCAGCAGAATTTTCAAATTTCCTGCTTGGCACCCTACTTTCTGCCAGGGCAAGTTGCAGCACAGGGATACTATTTCTATGGGAAAAAGAAGTAAGTTCCCCATCATGTGGGTATCAGCAGAGAGGTGAAATTTGGGGCTCTAAGGAGCTGCAGGCTCCTCGTTGCCAGCAGGTTTAGTTTTGGAGAAAATCAGCCAAGTTTGTAAATTTCAGACAGGGAATGAAGCAGATGGCCGGGGCGAGTGGCCCCAAAGTGACCCCATTTTCCATGGGGAAAAAAGTCATTTCCCCAGGGTCTGGGTATAAGATGAAAGGTGGCATCTGGGGCTCTAAGGACTTGCAGGGTCCTAGTTGCTGCCAGCATTGGGTTTGGAGAAATCCAGCAAAGATTGCATCACTCTAGCTTGGCTCCCCACTTTCTGCCATGGTGAGTGGCTGAAAACGGAGGCCATTTCCCATGGGAAAAAGAAGTCCTTTCCCAACGGTCTGCAAATCAAATGCAAGGTGGCCTTTGGGGCTCTAAGGACTTGCAGGGTACTTCTTACTGGCAGCTTTAGATTTGGAGCAATCCAGCAAAGATTGCAAATTTCTTGCTGGGCACCACCCTATTGGCCAGGGCGAGAGGCCAGAAATGGAGGCCATTTTCCTTGGGGAAAATGAAGTCATTGGCCCAGGCTCTGGGTATCAGATGAAAGGTGGCATCTGGGGCTCTAAGGACTTGCAGGGTCCTAGTTGCTGGCAGCTTTATGTTTGGAAGAATCCAGCACAGTTTGCAAATTTCTCGCTAGGCACAGCCTGCCTGCCAGGCCAAGTGGCCAGAAATGGAGGGCATTTTCAATGGGAAAAATGTCCTTAACCCAGGGTCTCAGTAATATGTTCAAGGTGGCCTTTCAGGCTCTAAGGACTTTCAGGCTCCTGGTTGCTGCCAACTTTAGGTTTGGAAGAATCCAGCAAAGATTGTATCACTCTAGCTTGGCTCCCCACTTTCTGCCATGGTGAGTGGCTGCAAACACAGGCCATTTCCCATGGGAAAAACAAGTCCTTTCCCCACGGTCTGCAAATCAAATGCAAGGTGGCCTTTGGGGCTCTAAGGACTTGCAGGGTACTTCTTACTGGCAGCTTTCGATTTGGAGAAATCCAGCAAAGATTGCAAATTTCTTGCTGGGCACCACCCTATTGGCCAGGGCGAGAGGCCAGAAATGGAGGCCATTTTCCATGGGGAAAATGAAGTCATTGGCCCAGGGTCTGGGTATCAGATGAAAGGCGGCATCTGGGGCTCTAAGGACTTGCAGGGTCTTAGTTGCTGCCAGCTTTAGGTTTGGAGAAATCCAGCAAAGATTGCATCACTCTAGCTTGGCTCCCCACTTTCTGCCATGGTGAGTGGCTGCAAACACAGGCCATTTCCCATGGGAAAAAGAAGTCCTTTCCCCACGGTCTGCAAATCAAATGCAAGGTGGCCTTTGGGGCTCTAAGGACATGCAGGGTACTTCTTACTGGCAGCTTTCGATTTGGAGAAATCCAGCAAAGATTGCAAATTTCTTGCTGGGCACCACCCTATTGGCCAGGGCGAGAGGCCAGAAATGGAGGCCATTTTCCATGGGGAAAATGAAGTCATTGGCCCAGGCTCTGGGTATCAGATGAAAGGTGGCCTTTGGGGCTCTAAGGACTTGCAGGGTCTTAGTTGCTGCCAGCTTTAGGTTTGGAGAAATCCAGCAGAATTTTCAAATTTCCTGCTTGGCACCCTACTTTCTGCCAGGGCAAGTTGCAGCACAGGGATACTATTTCTATGGGAAAAAGAAGTAATTTCCCCATCATGTGGGTATCAGCAGAGAGGTGAAATTTGGGGCTCTAAGGAGCTGCAGGCTCCTCGTTGCCAGCAGGTTTAGTTTTGGAGAAAATCAGCCAAGTTTGTAAATTTCAGACAGGGAATGAAGCAGATGGCCGGGGCGAGTGGCCCCAAAGTGACCCCATTTTCCATGGGGAAAAAAGTCATTTCCCCAGGGTCTGGGTATAAGATGAAAGGTGGCATCTGGGGCTCTAAGGACTTGCAGGGTCCTAGTTGCTGCCAGCATTGGGTTTGGAGAAATCCAGCAAAGATTGCATCACTCTAGCTTGGCTCCCCACTTTCTGCCATAGTTAGTGGCTGCAAACGGAGGCCATTTCCCATGGGAAAAAGAAGTCCTTTCCCCACGGTCTGCAAATCAAATGCAAGGTGGCCTTTGGGGCTCTAAGGACTTGCAGGGTACTTCTTACTGGCAGCTTTCGATTTGGAGAAATCCAGCAAAGATTGCAAATTTCTTGCTGGGCACCACCCTATTGGCCAGGGCGAGAGGCCAGAAATGGAGGCCATTTTCCTTGGGGAAAATGAAGTCATTGGCCCAGGGTCTGGGTATCAGATGAAAGGCGGCATCTGGGGCTCTAAGGACTTGCAGGGTCCAAGTTGCTGCCAGCATTAGGTTTGGAGAAATCCAGCAAAGATTGCATCACTCTAGCTTGGCTCCCCACTTTCTGCCATAGTTAGTGGCTGCAAACACAGGCCATTTCCCATGGGAAAAAGAAGTCCTTTCCCCACGGTCTGCAAATCAAATGCAAGGTGGCCTTTGGGGCTCTAAGGACTTGCAGGGTACTTCTTACTGGCAGCTTTCGATTTGGAGAAATCCAGCAAAGATTGCAAATTTCTTGCTGGGCACCACCCTATTGGCCAGGGCGAGAGGCCAGAAATGGAGGCCATTTTCCATGGGGAAAATGAAGTCATTGGCCCAGGCTCTGGGTATCAGATGAAAGGTGGCATCTGGGGCTCTAAGGACTTGCAGGGTCCTAGTTGCTGGCAGCTTTATGTTTGGAAGAATCCAGCACAGTTTGCAAATTTCTCGCTAGGCACTGCCCTGCCTGCAAGGCCAAGTGGCCAGAAATGGAGGGCATTTTCAATGGGAAAAATGTCCTTAACCCAGGGTCTCAGTAATATGTTCAAGGTGGCTTTTCAGGCTCTAAGGACTTTCAGGCTCCTGGTTGCTGCCAACTTTAGGTTTGGAAGAATCCAGCAAAGATTGTATCACTCTAGCTTGGCTCCCCACTTTCTGCCATGGTGAGTGGCTGCAAACACAGGCCATTTCCCATGGGAAAAAGAAGTCCTTTCCCCACGGTCTGCAAATCAAATGCAAGGTGGCCTTTGGGGCTCTAAGGACTTGCAGGGTACTTCTTACTGGCAGCTTTCGATTTGGAGAAATCCAGCAAAGCTTGCAAATTTCTTGCTGGGCACCACCCTATTGGCCAGGGCGAGAGGCCAGAAATGGAGGCCATTTTCCATGGGGAAAATGAAGTCATTGGCCCAGGGTCTGGGTATCAGATGAAAGGCGGCATCTGGGGCTCTAAGGACTTGCAGGGTCTTAGTTGCTGCCAGCTTTAGGTTTGGAGAAATCCAGCAAAGATTGCATCACTCTAGCTTGGCTCCCCACTTTCTGCCATGGTGAGTGGCTGCAAACACAGGCCATTTCCCATGGGAAAAAGAAGTCCTTTCCCCACGGTCTGCAAATCAAATGCAAGGTGGCCTTTGGGGCTCTAAGGACATGCAGGGTACTTCTTACTGGCAGCTTTCGATTTGGAGAAATCCAGCAAAGATTGCAAATTTCTTGCCGGGCACCACCCTATTGGCCAGGGCGAGAGGCCAGAAATGGAGGCCATTTTCCATGGGGAAAATGAAGTCATTGGCCCAGGCTCTGGGTATCAGATGAAAGGTGGCCTTTGGGGCTCTAAGGACTTGCAGGGTCTTAGTTGCTGCCAGCTTTAGGTTTGGACAAATCCAGCAGAATTTTCAAATTTCCTGCTTGGCACCCTACTTTCTGCCAGGGCAAGTTGCAGCACAGGGATACTATTTCTATGGGAAAAAGAAGTAAGTTCCCCATCATGTGGGTATCAGCAGAGAGGTGAAATTTGGGGCTCTAAGGAGCTGCAGGCTCCTCGTTGCCAGCAGGTTTAGTTTTGGAGAAAATCAGCCAAGTTTGTAAATTTCAGACAGGGAATGAAGCAGATGGCCGGGGCGAGTGGCCCCAAAGTGACCCCATTTTCCATGGGGAAAAAAGTCATTTCCCCAGGGTCTGGGTATAAGATGAAAGGTGGCATCTGGGGCTCTAAGGACTTGCAGGGTCCTAGTTGCTGCCAGCATTGGGTTTGGAGAAATCCAGCAAAGATTGCATCACTCTAGCTTGGCTCCCCACTTTCTGCCATGGTGAGTGGCTGCAAACACAGGCCATTTCCCATGGGAAAAAGAAGTCCTTTCCCAACGGTCTGCAAATCAAATGCAAGGTGGCCTTTGGGGCTCTAAGGACTTGCAGGGTACTTCTTACTGGCAGCTTTAGATTTGGAGCAATCCAGCAAAGATTGCAAATTTCTTGCTGGGCACCACCCTATTGGCCAGGGCGAGAGGCCAGAAATGGAGGCCATTTTCCATGGGGAAAATGAAGTCATTGGCCCAGGCTCTGGGTATCAGATGAAAGGTGGCATCTGGGGCTCTAAGGACTTGCAGGGTCCTAGTTGCTGGCAGCTTTATGTTTGGAAGAATCCAGCACAGTTTGCAAATTTCTCGCTAGGCACAGCCTGCCTGCCAGGCCAAGTGGCCACAAATGAAGGGCATTTTCCATGGGAAAAATGTCCTTAACCCAGGGTCTCAGTAATATGTTCAAGGTGGCCTTTCAGGCTCTAAGGACTTTCAGGCTCCTGGTTGCTGCCAACTTTAGGTTTGGAAGAATCCAGCAAAGATTGTATCACTCTAGCTTGGCTCCCCACTTTCTGCCATGGTGAGTGGCTGCAAACACAGGCCATTTCCCATGGGAAAAAGAAGTCCTTTCCCCACGGTCTGCAAATCAAATGCAAGGTGGCCTTTGGGGCTCTAAGGACTTGCAGGGTACTTCTTACTGGCAGCTTTCGATTTGGAGAAATCCAGCAAAGATTGCAAATTTCTTGCTGGGCACCACCCTATTGGCCAGGGCGAGAGGCCAGAAATGGAGGCCATTTTCCATGGGGAAAATGAAGTCATTGGCCCAGGGTCTGGGTATCAGATGAAAGGCGGCATCTGGGGCTCTAAGGACTTGCAGGGTCTTAGTTGCTGCCAGCTTTAGGTTTGGAGAAATCCAGCAAAGATTGCATCACTCTAGCTTGGCTCCCCACTTTCTGCCATGGTGAGTGGCTGCAAACACAGGCCATTTCCCATGGGAAAAAGAAGTCCTTTCCCCACGGTCTGCAAATCAAATGCAAGGTGGCCTTTGGGGCTCTAAGGACATGCAGGGTACTTCTTACTGGCAGCTTTCGATTTGGAGAAATCCAGCAAAGATTGCAAATTTCTTGCCGGGCACCACCCTATTGGCCAGGGCGAGAGGCCAGAAATGGAGGCCATTTTCCATGGGGAAAATGAAGTCATTGGCCCAGGCTCTGGGTATCAGATGAAAGGTGGCCTTTGGGGCTCTAAGGACTTGCAGGGTCTTAGTTGCTGCCAGCTTTAGGTTTGGACAAATCCAGCAGAATTTTCAAATTTCCTGCTTGGCACCCTACTTTCTGCCAGGGCAAGTTGCAGCACAGGGATACTATTTCTATGGGAAAAAGAAGTAAGTTCCCCATCATGTGGGTATCAGCAGAGAGGTGAAATTTGGGGCTCTAAGGAGCTGCAGGCTCCTCGTTGCCAGCAGGTTTAGTTTTGGAGAAAATCAGCCAAGTTTGTAAATTTCAGACAGGGAATGAAGCAGATGGCCGGGGCGAGTGGCCCCAAAGTGACCCCATTTTCCATGGGGAAAAAAGTCATTTCCCCAGGGTCTGGGTATAAGATGAAAGGTGGCATCTGGGGCTCTAAGGACTTGCAGGGTCCTAGTTGCTGCCAGCATTGGGTTTGGAGAAATCCAGCAAAGATTGCATCACTCTAGCTTGGCTCCCCACTTTCTGCCATGGTGAGTGGCTGCAAACACAGGCCATTTCCCATGGGAAAAAGAAGTCCTTTCCCAACGGTCTGCAAATCAAATGCAAGGTGGCCTTTGGGGCTCTAAGGACTTGCAGGGTACTTCTTACTGGCAGCTTTAGATTTGGAGCAATCCAGCAAAGATTGCAAATTTCTTGCTGGGCACCACCCTATTGGCCAGGGCGAGAGGCCAGAAATGGAGGCCATTTTCCTTGGGGAAAATGAAGTCATTGGCCCAGGCTCTGGGTATCAGATGAAAGGTGGCATCTGGGGCTCTAAGGACTTGCAGGGTCCTAGTTGCTGGCAGCTTTATGTTTGGAAGAATCCAGCACAGTTTGCAAATTTCTCGCTAGGCACAGCCTGCCTGCCAGGCCAAGTGGCCACAAATGAAGGGCATTTTCCATGGGAAAAATGTCCTTAACCCAGGGTCTCAGTAATATGTTCAAGGTGGCCTTTCAGGCTCTAAGGACTTTCAGGCTCCTGGTTGCTGCCAACTTTAGGTTTGGAAGAATCCAGCAAAGATTGTATCACTCTAGCTTGGCTCCCCACTTTCTGCCATGGTGAGTGGCTGCAAACACAGGCCATTTCCCATGGGAAAAAGAAGTCCTTTCCCCACGGTCTGCAAATGAAATGCAAGGTGGCCTTTGGGGCTCTAAGGACTTGCAGGGTACTTCTTACTGGCAGCTTTAGATTTGGAGAAATCCAGCAAAGATTGCAAATTTCTTGCTGGGCACCACCCTATTGGCCAGGGCGAGAGGCCAGAAATGGAGGCCATTTTCCATGGGGAAAATGAAGTCATTGGCCCAGGGTCTGGGTATCAGATGAAAGGCGGCATCTGGGGCTCTAAGGACTTGCAGGGTCCTAGTTGCTGGCAGCTTTATGTTTGGAAGAATCCAGCACAGTTTGCAAATTTCTCGCTAGGCACAGCCTGCCTGCCAGGCCAAGTGGCCACAAATGAAGGGCATTTTCCATGGGAAAAATGTCCTTAACCCAGGGTCTCAGTAATATGTTCAAGGTGGCTTTTCAGGCTCTAAGGACTTTCAGGCTCCTGGTTGCTGCCAACTTTAGGTTTGGAAGAATCCAGCAAAGATTGTATCACTCTAGCTTGGCTCCCCACTTTCTGCCATGGTGAGTGGCTGCAAACACAGGCCATTTCCCATGGGAAAAAGAAGTCCTTTCCCCACGGTCTGCAAATCAAATGCAAGGTGGCCTTTGGGGCTCTAAGGACTTGCAGGGTACTTCTTACTGGCAGCTTTCGATTTGGAGAAATCCAGCAAAGATTGCAAATTTCTTGCTGGGCACCACCCTATTGGCCAGGGCGAGAGGCCAGAAATGGAGGCCATTTTCCATGGGGAAAATGAAGTCATTGGCCCAGGGTCTGGGTATCAGATGAAAGGCGGCATCTGGGGCTCTAAGGACTTGCAGGGTCTTAGTTGCTGCCAGCTTTAGGTTTGGAGAAATCCAGCAAAGATTGCATCACTCTAGCTTGGCTCCCCACTTTCTGCCATGGTGAGTGGCTGCAAACACAGGCCATTTCCCATGGGAAAAAGAAGTCCTTTCCCCACGGTCTGCAAATCAAATGCAAGGTGGCCTTTGGGGCTCTAAGGACATGCAGGGTACTTCTTACTGGCAGCTTTCGATTTGGAGAAATCCAGCAAAGATTGCAAATTTCTTGCCGGGCACCACCCTATTGGCCAGGGCGAGAGGCCAGAAATGGAGGCCATTTTCCATGGGGAAAATGAAGTCATTGGCCCAGGCTCTGGGTATCAGATGAAAGGTGGCCTTTGGGGCTCTAAGGACTTGCAGGGTCTTAGTTGCTGCCAGCTTTAGGTTTGGACAAATCCAGCAGAATTTTCAAATTTCCTGCTTGGCACCCTACTTTCTGCCAGGGCAAGTTGCAGCACAGGGATACTATTTCTATGGGAAAAAGAAGTAAGTTCCCCATCATGTGGGTATCAGCAGAGAGGTGAAATTTGGGGCTCTAAGGAGCTGCAGGCTCCTCGTTGCCAGCAGGTTTAGTTTTGGAGAAAATCAGCCAAGTTTGTAAATTTCAGACAGGGAATGAAGCAGATGGCCGGGGCGAGTGGCCCCAAACTGACCCCATTTTCCATGGGGAAAAAAGTCATTTCCCCAGGGTCTGGGTATAAGATGAAAGGTGGCATCTGGGGCTCTAAGGACTTGCAGGGTCCTAGTTGCTGCCAGCATTGGGTTTGGAGAAATCCAGCAAAGATTGCATCACTCTAGCTTGGCTCCCCACTTTCTGCCATGGTGAGTGGCTGCAAACACAGGCCATTTCCCATGGGAAAAAGAAGTCCTTTCCCAACGGTCTGCAAATCAAATGCAAGGTGGCCTTTGGGGCTCTAAGGACTTGCAGGGTACTTCTTACTGGCAGCTTTAGATTTGGAGCAATCCAGCAAAGATTGCAAATTTCTTGCTGGGCACCACCCTATTGGCCAGGGCGAGAGGCCAGAAATGGAGGCCATTTTCCTTGGGGAAAATGAAGTCATTGGCCCAGGCTCTGGGTATCAGATGAAAGGTGGCATCTGGGGCTCTAAGGACTTGCAGGGTCCTAGTTGCTGGCAGCTTTATGTTTGGAAGAATCCAGCACAGTTTGCAAATTTCTCGCTAGGCACAGCCTGCCTGCCAGGCCAAGTGGCCACAAATGAAGGGCATTTTCCATGGGAAAAATGTCCTTAACCCAGGGTCTCAGTAATATGTTCAAGGTGGCCTTTCAGGCTCTAAGGACTTTCAGGCTCCTGGTTGCTGCCAACTTTAGGTTTGGAAGAATCCAGCAAAGATTGTATCACTCTAGCTTGGCTCCCCACTTTCTGCCATGGTGAGTGGCTGCAAACACAGGCCATTTCCCATGGGAAAAAGAAGTCCTTTCCCCACGGTCTGCAAATGAAATGCAAGGTGGCCTTTGGGGCTCTAAGGACTTGCAGGGTACTTCTTACTGGCAGCTTTAGATTTGGAGAAATCCAGCAAAGATTGCAAATTTCTTGCTGGGCACCACCCTATTGGCCAGGGCGAGAGGCCAGAAATGGAGGCCATTTTCCATGGGGAAAATGAAGTCATTGGCCCAGGGTCTGGGTATCAGATGAAAGGCGGCATCTGGGGCTCTAAGGACTTGCAGGGTCCTAGTTGCTGGCAGCTTTATGTTTGGAAGAATCCAGCACAGTTTGCAAATTTCTCGCTAGGCACAGCCTGCCTGCCAGGCCAAGTGGCCACAAATGAAGGGCATTTTCCATGGGAAAAATGTCCTTAACCCAGGGTCTCAGTAATATGTTCAAGGTGGCTTTTCAGGCTCTAAGGACTTTCAGGCTCCTGGTTGCTGCCAACTTTAGGTTTGGAAGAATCCAGCAAAGATTGTATCACTCTAGCTTGGCTCCCCACTTTCTGCCATGGTGAGTGGCTGCAAACACAGGCCATTTCCCATGGGAAAAAGAAGTCCTTTCCCCACGGTCTGCAAATCAAATGCAAGGTGGCCTTTGGGGCTCTAAGGACTTGCAGGGTACTTCTTACTGGCAGCTTTCGATTTGGAGAAATCCAGCAAAGATTGCAAATTTCTTGCTGGGCACCACCCTATTGGCCAGGGCGAGAGGCCAGAAATGGAGGCCATTTTCCATGGGGAAAATGAAGTCATTGGCCCAGGGTCTGGGTATCAGATGAAAGGCGGCATCTGGGGCTCTAAGGACTTGCAGGGTCTTAGTTGCTGCCAGCTTTAGGTTTGGAGAAATCCAGCAAAGATTGCATCACTCTAGCTTGGCTCCCCACTTTCTGCCATGGTGAGTGGCTGCAAACACAGGCCATTTCCCATGGGAAAAAGAAGTCCTTTCCCCACGGTCTGCAAATCAAATGCAAGGTGGCCTTTGGGGCTCTAAGGACATGCAGGGTACTTCTTACTGGCAGCTTTCGATTTGGAGAAATCCAGCAAAGATTGCAAATTTCTTGCCGGGCACCACCCTATTGGCCAGGGCGAGAGGCCAGAAATGGAGCCCATTTTCCATGGGGAAAATGAAGTCATTGGCCCAGGCTCTGGGTATCAGATGAAAGGTGGCCTTTGGGGCTCTAAGGACTTGCAGGGTCTTAGTTGCTGCCAGCTTTAGGTTTGGACAAATCCAGCAGAATTTTCAAATTTCCTGCTTGGCACCCTACTTTCTGCCAGGGCAAGTTGCAGCACAGGGATACTATTTCTATGGGAAAAAGAAGTAAGTTCCCCATCATGTGGGTATCAGCAGAGAGGTGAAATTTGGGGCTCTAAGGAGCTGCAGGCTCCTCGTTGCCAGCAGGTTTAGTTTTGGAGAAAATCAGCCAAGTTTGTAAATTTCAGACAGGGAATGAAGCAGATGGCCGGGGCGAGTGGCCCCAAACTGACCCCATTTTCCATGGGGAAAAAAGTCATTTCCCCAGGGTCTGGGTATAAGATGAAAGGTGGCATCTGGGGCTCTAAGGACTTGCAGGGTCCTAGTTGCTGCCAGCATTGGGTTTGGAGAAATCCAGCAAAGATTGCATCACTCTAGCTTGGCTCCCCACTTTCTGCCATGGTGAGTGGCTGCAAACGGAGGCCATTTCCCATGGGAAAAAGAAGTCCTTTCCCAACGGTCTGCAAATCAAATGCAAGGTGGCCTTTGGGGCTCTAAGGACTTGCAGGGTACTTCTTACTGGCAGCTTTAGATTTGGAGCAATCCAGCAAAGATTGCAAATTTCTTGCTGGGCACCACCCTATTGGCCAGGGCGAGAGGCCAGAAATGGAGGCCATTTTCCTTGGGGAAAATGAAGTCATTGGCCCAGGCTCTGGGTATCAGATGAAAGGTGGCATCTGGGGCTCTAAGGACTTGCAGGGTCCTAGTTGCTGGCAGCTTTATGTTTGGAAGAATCCAGCACAGTTTGCAAATTTCTCGCTAGGCACAGCCTGCCTGCCAGGCCAAGTGGCCACAAATGAAGGGCATTTTCCATGGGAAAAATGTCCTTAACCCAGGGTCTCAGTAATATGTTCAAGGTGGCCTTTCAGGCTCTAAGGACTTTCAGGCTCCTGGTTGCTGCCAACTTTAGGTTTGGAAGAATCCAGCAAAGATTGTATCACTCTAGCTTGGCTCCCCACTTTCTGCCATGGTGAGTGGCTGCAAACACAGGCCATTTCCCATGGGAAAAAGAAGTCCTTTCCCCACGGTCTGCAAATCAAATGCAAGGTGGCCTTTGGGGCTCTAAGGACTTGCAGGGTACTTCTTACTGGCAGCTTTAGATTTGGAGAAATCCAGCAAAGATTGCAAATTTCTTGCTGGGCACCACCCTATTGGCCAGGGCGAGAGGCCAGAAATGGAGGCCATTTTCCATGGGGAAAATGAAGTCATTGGCCCAGGGTCTGGGTATCAGATGAAAGGCGGCATCTGGGGCTCTAAGGACTTGCAGGGTCCTAGTTGCTGCCAGCATTAGGTTTGGAGAAATCCAGCAAAGATTGCATCAATCTAGCTTGGCTCCCCACTTTCTGCCATGGTGAGTGGCTGCAAACACAGGCCATTTCCCATGGGAAAAAGAAGTCCTTTCCCCACGGTCTGCAAATCAAATGCAAGGTGGCCTTTGGGGCTCTACGGACATGCAGGGTACTTCTTACTGGCAGCTTTCGATTTGGAGAAATCCAGCAAAGATTGCAAATTTCTTGCTTGGCACCACCCTATTGGCCAGGGCGAGAGGCCAGAAATGGAGGCCATTTTCCATGGGGAAAATGAAGTCATTGGCCCAGGGTCTGGGTATCAGATGAAAGGTGGCCTTTGGGGCTCTAATGACTTGCAGGGTCTTAGTTGCTGCCAGCTTTAGGTTTGGATAAATCCAGCAGAATTTTCAAATTTCCTGCTTGGCACCCTACTTTCTGCCAGGGCAAGTTGCAGCACAGGGATACTATTTCTATGGGAAAAAGAAGTAATTTCCCCATCATGTGGGTATCAGCAGAGAGGTGAAATTTGGGGCTCTAAGGAGCTGCAGGCTCCTCGTTGCCAGCAGGTTTAGTTTTGGAGAAAATCAGCCAAGTTTGTAAATTTCAGACAGGGAATGAAGCAGATGGCCGGGGCGAGTGGCCCCAAAGTGACCCCATTTTCCATGGGGAAAAAAGTCATTTCCCCAGGGTCTGGGTATAAGATGAAAGGTGGCATCTGGGGCTCTAAGGACTTGCAGGGTCCTAGTTGCTGCCAGCATTGGGTTTGGAGAAATCCAGCAAAGATTGCATCACTCTAGCTTGGCTCCCCACTTTCTGCCATAGTTAGTGGCTGCAAACGGAGGCCATTTCCCATGGGAAAAAGAAGTCCTTTCCCAACGGTCTGCAAATCAAATGCAAGGTGGCCTTTGGGGCTCTAAGGACTTGCAGGGTACTTCTTACTGGCAGCTTTCGATTTGGAGAAATCCAGCAAAGATTGCAAATTTCTTGCTGGGCACCACCCTATTGGCCAGGGCGAGAGGCCAGAAATGGAGGCCATTTTCCTTGGGGAAAATGAAGTCATTGGCCCAGGGTCTGGGTATCAGATGAAAGGTGGCATCTGGGGCTCTAAGGACTTGCAGGGTCCTAGTTGCTGGCAGCTTTATGTTTGGAAGAATCCAGCACAGTTTGCAAATTTCTCGCTAGGCACAGCCTGCCTGCCAGGCCAAGTGGCCACAAATGAAGGGCATTTTCCATGGGAAAAATGTCCTTAACCCAGGGTCTCAGTAATATGTTCAAGGTGGCCTTTCAGGCTCTAAGGACTTACAGGCTCCTGGTTGCTGCCAACTTTAGGTTTGGAAGAATCCAGCAAAGATTGTATCACTCTAGCTTGGCTCCCCACTTTCTGCCATGGTGAGTGGCTGCAAACACAGGCCATTTCCCATGGGAAAAAGAAGTCCTTTCCCCACGGTCTGCAAATCAAATGCAAGGTGGCCTTTGGGGCTCTAAGGACTTGCAGGGTACTTCTTACTGGCAGCTTTAGATTTGGAGAAATCCAGCAAAGATTGCAAATTTCTTGCTGGGCACCACCCTATTGGCCAGGGCGAGAGGCCAGAAATGGAGGCCATTTTCCATGGGGAAAATGAAGTCATTGGCCCAGGGTCTGGGTATCAGATGAAAGGCGGCATCTGGGGCTCTAAGGACTTGCAGGGTCCTAGTTGCTGCCAGCATTAGGTTTGGAGAAATCCAGCAAAGATTGCATCACTCTAGCTTGGCTCCCCACTTTCTGCCATGGTGAGTGGCTGCAAACACAGGCCATTTCCCATGGGAAAAAGAAGTCCTTTCCCCACGGTCTGCAAATCAAATGCAAGGTGGCCTTTGGGGCTCCAAGGACATGCAGGGTACTTCTTACTGGCAGCTTTCGATTTGGAGAAATCCAGCAAAGATTGCAAATTTCTTGCTTGGCACCACCCTATTGGCCAGGGCGAGAGGCCAGAAATGGAGGCCATTTTCCATGGGGAAAATGAAGTCATTGGCCCAGGCTCTGGGTATCAGATGAAAGGTGGCATCTGGGGCTCTAAGGACTTGCAGGGTCCTAGTTGCTGCCAGCTTTATGTTTGGAAGAATCCAGCACAGTTTGCAAATTTCTCGCTAGGCACTGCCCTGCCTGCAAGGCCAAGTGGCCAGAAATGGAGGGCATTTTCAATGGGAAAAATGTCCTTAACCCAGGGTCTCAGTAATATGTTCAAGGTGGCCTTTCAGGCTCTAAGGACTTTCAGGCTCCTGGTTGCTGCCAACTTTAGGTTTGGAAGAATCCAGCAAAGATTTTATCACTCTAGCTTGGCTCCCCACTTTCTGCCATGGTGAGTGGCTGCAAACACAGGCCATTTCCCATGGGAAAAAGAAGTCCTTTCCCCACGGTCTGCAAATGAAATGCAAGGTGGCCTTTGGGGCTCTAAGGACTTGCAGGGTACTTCTTACTGGCAGCTTTCGATTTGGAGAAATCCAGCAAAGATTGCAAATTTCTTGCTGGGCACCACCCTATTGGCCAGGGCGAGAGGCCAGAAATGGAGGCCATTTTCCATGGGGAAAATGAAGTCATTGGCCCAGGGTCTGGGTATCAGATGAAAGGCGGCATCTGGGGCTCTAAGGACTTGCAGGGTCTTAGTTGCTGCCAGCTTTAGGTTTGGAGAAATCCAGCAAAGATTGCATCACTCTAGCTTGGCTCCCCACTTTCTGCCATGGTGAGTGGCTGCAAACACAGGCCATTTCCCATGGGAAAAAGAAGTCCTTTCCCCACGGTCTGCAAATCAAATGCAAGGTGGCCTTTGGGGCTCTAAGGACATGCAGGGTACTTCTTACTGGCAGCTTTCGATTTGGAGAAATCCAGCAAAGATTGCAAATTTCTTGCCGGGCACCACCCTATTGGCCAGGGCGAGAGGCCAGAAATGGAGGCCATTTTCCATGGGGAAAATGAAGTCATTGGCCCAGGCTCTGGGTATCAGATGAAAGGTGGCCTTTGGGGCTCTAAGGACTTGCAGGGTCTTAGTTGCTGCCAGCTTTAGGTTTGGAGAAATCCAGCAGAATTTTCAAATTTCCTGCTTGGCACCCTACTTTCTGCCAGGGCAAGTTGCAGCACAGGGATACTATTTCTATAGGAAAAAGAAGTAATTTCCCCATCATGTGGGTATCAGCAGAGAGGTGAAATTTGGGGCTCTAAGGAGCTGCAGGCTCCTCGTTGCCAGCAGGTTTAGTTTTGGAGAAAATCAGCCAAGTTTGCAAATTTCAGACAGGGAATGAAGCAGATGGCCAGGGCGAGTGGCCCCAAAGTGACCCCATTTTCCATGGGGAAAAAAGTCATTTCCCCAGGGTCTGGGTATAAGATGAAAGGTGGCATCTGGGGCTCTAAGGACTTGCAGGGTCCTAGTTGCTGCCAGCATTGGGTTTGGAGAAATCCAGCAAAGATTGCATCACTCTAGCTTGGCTCCCCACTTTCTGCCATAGTTAGTGGCTGCAAACGGAGGCCATTTCCCAATGGAAAAAGAAGTCCTTTCCCCACGGTCTGCAAATCAAATGCAAGGTGGCCTTTGGGGCTCTAAGGACTTGCAGGGTACTTCTTACTGGCAGCTTTAGATTTGGAGAAATCCAGCAAAGATTGCAAATTTCTTGCTGGGCACCACCCTATTGGCCAGGGCGAGAGGCCAGAAATGGAGGCCATTTTCCTTGGGGAAAATGAAGTCATTGGCCCAGGGTCTGGGTATCAGATGAAAGGTGGCATCTGGGGCTCTAAGGACTTGCAGGGTCCAAGTTGCTGCCAGCATTAGGTTTGGAGAAATCCAGCAAAGATTGCATCACTCTAGCTTGGCTCCCCACTTTCTGCCATGGTGAGTGGCTGGAAACACAGGCCATTTCCCATGGGAAAAAGAAGTCCTTTCCCCACGGTCTGCAAATCAAATGCAAGGTGGCCTTTGGGGCTCTAAGGACTTGCAGGGTACTTCTTACTGGCAGCTTTCGATTTGGAGAAATCCAGCAAAGATTGCAAATTTCTTGCTGGGCACCACCCTATTGGCCAGGGCGAGAGGCCAGAAATGGAGGCCATTTTCCATGGGGAAAATGAAGTCATTGGCCCAGGCTCTGGGTATCAGATGAAAGGTGGCATCTGGGGCTCTAAGGACTTGCAGGGTCCTAGTTGCTGGCAGCTTTATGTTTGGAAGAATCCAGCACAGTTTGCAAATTTCTCGCTAGGCACTGCCCTGCCTTCAAGGCCAAGTGGCCAGAAATGGAGGGCATTTTCCATGGGAAAAATGTCCTTAACCCAGGGTCTCAGTAATATGTTCAAGGTGGCTTTTCAGGCTCTAAGGACTTTCAGGCTCCTGGTTGCTGCCAACTTTAGGTTTGGAAGAATCCAGCAAAGATTGTATCACTCTAGCTTGGCTCCCCACTTTCTGCCATGGTGAGTGGCTGCAAACACAGGCCATTTCCCATGGGAAAAAGAAGTCCTTTCCCCACGGTCTGCAAATGAAATGCAAGGTGGCCTTTGGGGCTCTAAGGACTTGCAGGGTACTTCTTACTGGCAGCTTTCGATTTGGAGAAATCCAGCAAAGATTGCAAATTTCTTGCTGGGCACCACCCTATTGGCCAGGGCGAGAGGCCAGAAATGGAGGCCATTTTCCATGGGGAAAATGAAGTCATTGGCCCAGGGTCTGGGTATCAGATGAAAGGCGGCATCTGGGGCTCTAAGGACTTGCAGGGTCTTAGTTGCTGCCAGCTTTAGGTTTGGAGAAATCCAGCAAAGATTGCATCACTCTAGCTTGGCTCCCCACTTTCTGCCATGGTGAGTGGCTGCAAACACAGGCCATTTCCCATGGGAAAAAGAAGTCCTTTCCCCACGGTCTGCAAATCAAATGCAAGGTGGCCTTTGGGGCTCTAAGGACATGCAGGGTACTTCTTACTGGCAGCTTTCGATTTGGAGAAATCCAGCAAAGATTGCAAATTTCTTGCCGGGCACCACCCTATTGGCCAGGGCGAGAGGCCAGAAATGGAGGCCATTTTCCATGGGGAAAATGAAGTCATTGGCCCAGGCTCTGGGTATCAGATGAAAGGTGGCCTTTGGGGCTCTAAGGACTTGCAGGGTCTTAGTTGCTGCCAGCTTTAGGTTTGGACAAATCCAGCAGAATTTTCAAATTTCCTGCTTGGCACCCTACTTTCTGCCAGGGCAAGTTGCAGCACAGGGATACTATTTCTATGGGAAAAAGAAGTAAGTTCCCCATCATGTGGGTATCAGCAGAGAGGTGAAATTTGGGGCTCTAAGGAGCTGCAGGCTCCTCGTTGCCAGCAGGTTTAGTTTTGGAGAAAATCAGCCAAGTTTGTAAATTTCAGACAGGGAATGAAGCAGATGGCCGGGGCGAGTGGCCCCAAACTGACCCCATTTTCCATGGGGAAAAAAGTCATTTCCCCAGGGTCTGGGTATAAGATGAAAGGTGGCATCTGGGGCTCTAAGGACTTGCAGGGTCCTAGTTGCTGCCAGCATTGGGTTTGGAGAAATCCAGCAAAGATTGCATCACTCTAGCTTGGCTCCCCACTTTCTGCCATAGTTAGTGGCTGCAAACGGAGGCCATTTCCCATGGGAAAAAGAAGTCCTTTCCCAACGGTCTGCAAATCAAATGCAAGGTGGCCTTTGGGGCTCTAAGGACTTGCAGGGTACTTCTTACTGGCAGCTTTAGATTTGGAGCAATCCAGCAAAGATTGCAAATTTCTTGCTGGGCACCACCCTATTGGCCAGGGCGAGAGGCCAGAAATGGAGGCCATTTTCCTTGGGGAAAATGAAGTCATTGGCCCAGGCTCTGGGTATCAGATGAAAGGTGGCATCTGGGGCTCTAAGGACTTGCAGGGTCCTAGTTGCTGGCAGCTTTATGTTTGGAAGAATCCAGCACAGTTTGCAAATTTCTCGCTAGGCACAGCCTGCCTGCCAGGCCAAGTGGCCACAAATGAAGGGCATTTTCCATGGGAAAAATGTCCTTAACCCAGGGTCTCAGTAATATGTTCAAGGTGGCCTTTCAGGCTCTAAGGACTTTCAGGCTCCTGGTTGCTGCCAACTTTAGGTTTGGAAGAATCCAGCAAAGATTGTATCACTCTAGCTTGGCTCCCCACTTTCTGCCATGGTGAGTGGCTGGAAACACAGGCCATTTCCCATGGGAAAAAGAAGTCCTTTCCCCACGGTCTGCAAATGAAATGCAAGGTGGCCTTTGGGGCTCTAAGGACTTGCAGGGTACTTCTTACTGGCAGCTTTCGATTTGGAGAAATCCAGCAAAGATTGCAAATTTCTTGCTGGGCACCACCCTATTGTCCAGGGCGAGAGGCCAGAAATGGAGGCCATTTTCCATGGGGAAAATGAAGTCATTGGCCCAGGGTCTGGGTATCAGATGAAAGGTGGCATCTGGGGCTCTAAGGACTTGAAGGGTCCTAGTTGCTGCCAGCTTTAGGTTTGGAGAAATCCATCAGAATTTTCAAATTTCCTGCTTGGCACCCTACTTTCTGCCAGGGCAAGTTGCAGCACAGGGATACTATTTCTATGGGAAAAAGAAGTAATTTCCCCATCATGTGGGTATCAGCAGAGAGGTGAAATTTGGGGCTCTAAGGAGCTGCAGGCTCCTCGTTGCCAGCAGGTTTAGTTTTGGAGAAAATCAGCCAAGTTTGTAAATTTCAGACAGGGAATGAAGCAGATGGCCAGGGCGAGTGGCCCCAAACTGACCCCATTTTCCATGGGGAAAAAAGTCATTTCCCCAGGGTCTGGGTATAAGATGAAAGGTGGCATCTGGGGCTCTAAGGACTTGCAGGGTCCTAGTTGCTGCCAGCATTGGGTTTGGAGAAATCCAGCAAAGATTGCATCACTCTAGCTTGGCTCCCCACTTTCTGCCATAGTTAGTGGCTGCAAACGGAGGCCATTTCCCAATGGAAAAAGAAGTCCTTTCCCCACGGTCTGCAAATCAAATGCAAGGTGGCCTTTGGGGCTCTAAGGACTTGCAGGGTACTTCTTACTGGCAGCTTTAGATTTGGAGAAATCCAGCAAAGATTGCAAATTTCTTGCTGGGCACCACCCTATTGGCCAGGGCGAGAGGCCAGAAATGGAGGCCATTTTCCTTGGGGAAAATGAAGTCATTGGCCCAGGGTCTGGGTATCAGATGAAAGGTGGCATCTGGGGCTCTAAGGACTTGCAGGGTCCAAGTTGCTGCCAGCATTAGGTTTGGAGAAATCCAGCAAAGATTGCATCACTCTAGCTTGGCTCCCCACTTTCTGCCATGGTGAGTGGCTGGAAACACAGGCCATTTCCCATGGGAAAAAGAAGTCCTTTCCCGACGGTCTGCAAATCAGATGCAAGGTGGCCTTTGGGGCTCTAAGGACTTGCAGGGTACTTCTTACTGGCAGCTTTCGATTTGGAGCAATCCAGCAAAGATTGCAAATTTCTTGCTGGGCACCACCCTATTGGCCAGGGCGAGAGGCCAGAAATGGAGGCCATTTTCCATGGGGAAAATGAAGTCATTGGCCCAGGCTCTGGGTATCAGATGAAAGGTGGCATCTGGGGCTCTAAGGACTTGCAGGGTCCTAGTTGCTGGCAGCTTTATGTTTGGAAGAATCCAGCACAGTTTGCAAATTTCTCGCTAGGCACTGCCCTGCCTGCAAGGCCAAGTGGCCAGAAATGGAGGGCATTTTCAATGGGAAAAATGTCCTTAACCCAGGGTCTCAGTAATATGTTCAAGGTGGCTTTTCAGGCTCTAAGGACTTTCAGGCTCCTGGTTGCTGCCAACTTTAGGTTTGGAAGAATCCAGCAAAGATTGTATCACTCTAGCTTGGCTCCCCACTTTCTGCCATGGTGAGTGGCTGCAAACACAGGCCATTTCCCATGGGAAAAAGAAGTCCTTTCCCCACGGTCTGCAAATCAAATGCAAGGTGGCCTTTGGGGCTCTAAGGACTTGCAGGGTACTTCTTACTGGCAGCTTTCGATTTGGAGAAATCCAGCAAAGATTGCAAATTTCTTGCTGGGCACCACCCTATTGGCCAGGGCGAGAGGCCAGAAATGGAGGCCATTTTCCATGGGGAAAATGAAGTCATTGGCCCAGGGTCTGGGTATCAGATGAAAGGCGGCATCTGGGGCTCTAAGGACTTGCAGGGTCTTAGTTGCTGCCAGCTTTAGGTTTGGAGAAATCCAGCAAAGATTGCATCACTCTAGCTTGGCTCCCCACTTTCTGCCATGGTGAGTGGCTGCAAACACAGGCCATTTCCCATGGGAAAAAGAAGTCCTTTCCCCACGGTCTGCAAATCAAATGCAAGGTGGCCTTTGGGGCTCTAAGGACATGCAGGGTACTTCTTACTGGCAGCTTTCGATTTGGAGAAATCCAGCAAAGATTGCAAATTTCTTGCCGGGCACCACCCTATTGGCCAGGGCGAGAGGCCAGAAATGGAGGCCATTTTCCATGGGGAAAATGAAGTCATTGGCCCAGGGTCTGGGTATCAGATGAAAGGTGGCCTTTGGGGCTCTAAGGACTTGCAGGGTCTTAGTTGCTGCCAGCTTTAGGTTTGGATAAATCCAGCAGAATTTTCAAATTTCCTGCTTGGCACCCTACTTTCTGCCAGGGCAAGTTGCAGCACAGGGATACTATTTCTATGGGAAAAAGAAGTAATTTCCCCATCATGTGGGTATCAGCAGAGAGGTGAAATTTGGGGCTCTAAGGAGCTGCAGGCTCCTCGTTGCCAGCAGGTTTAGTTTTGGAGAAAATCAGCCAAGTTTGTAAATTTCAGACAGGGAATGAAGCAGATGGCCGGGGCGAGTGGCCCCAAACTGACCCCATTTTCCATGGGGAAAAAAGTCATTTCCCCAGGGTCTGGGTATAAGATGAAAGGTGGCATCTGGGGCTCTAAGGACTTGCAGGGTCCTAGTTGCTGCCAGCATTGGGTTTGGAGAAATCCAGCAAAGATTGCATCACTCTAGCTTGGCTCCCCACTTTCTGCCATAGTTAGTGGCTGCAAACGGAGGCCATTTCCCATGGGAAAAAGAAGTCCTTTCCCAACGGTCTGCAAATCAAATGCAAGGTGGCCTTTGGGGCTCTAAGGACTTGCAGGGTACTTCTTACTGGCAGCTTTCGATTTGGAGAAATCCAGCAAAGATTGCAAATTTCTTGCTGGGCACCACCCTATTGGCCAGGGCGAGAGGCCAGAAATGGAGGCCATTTTCCTTGGGGAAAATGAAGTCATTGGCCCAGGCTCTGGGTATCAGATGAAAGGTGGCATCTGGGGCTCTAAGGACTTGCAGGGTCCTAGTTGCTGGCAGCTTTATGTTTGGAAGAATCCAGCACAGTTTGCAAATTTCTCGCTAGGCACAGCCTGCCTGCCAGGCCAAGTGGCCACAAATGAAGGGCATTTTCCATGGGAAAAATGTCCTTAACCCAGGGTCTCAGTAATATGTTCAAGGTGGCCTTTCAGGCTCTAAGGACTTTCAGGCTCCTGGTTGCTGCCAACTTTAGGTTTGGAAGAATCCAGCAAAGATTGTATCACTCTAGCTTGGCTCCCCACTTTCTGCCATGGTGAGTGGCTGCAAACACAGGCCATTTCCCATGGGAAAAAGAAGTCCTTTCCCCACGGTCTGCAAATCAAATGCAAGGTGGCCTTTGGGGCTCTAAGGACTTGCAGGGTACTTCTTACTGGCAGCTTTAGATTTGGAGCAATCCAGCAAAGATTGCAAATTTCTTGCTGGGCACCACCCTATTGGCCAGGGCGAGAGGCCAGAAATGGAGGCCATTTTCCTTGGGGAAAATGAAGTCATTGGCCCAGGGTCTGGGTATCAGATGAAAGGCGGCATCTGGGGCTCTAAGGACTTGCAGGGTCCAAGTTGCTGCCAGCATTAGGTTTGGAGAAATCCAGCAAAGATTGCATCACTCTAGCTTGGCTCCCCACTTTCTGCCATGGTGAGTGGCTGGAAACACAGGCCATTTCCCATGGGAAAAAGAAGTCCTTTCCCCACGGTCTGCAAATCAAATGCAAGGTGGCCTTTGGGGCTCTAAGGACTTGCAGGGTACTTCTTACTGGCAGCTTTCGATTTGGAGAAATCCAGCAAAGATTGCAAATTTCTTGCTGGGCACCACCCTATTGGCCAGGGCGAGAGGCCAGAAATGGAGGCCATTTTCCATGGGGAAAATGAAGTCATTGGCCCAGGCTCTGGGTATCAGATGAAAGGTGGCATCTGGGGCTCTAAGGACTTGCAGGGTCTTAGTTGCTGCCAGCTTTAGGTTTGGAGAAATCCAGCAGAATTTTCAAATTTCCTGCTTGGCACCCTACTTTCTGCCAGGGCAAGTTGCAGCACAGGGATACAATTTCCATGGGAAAAAGAAGTAATTTCCCCATCATGTGGGTATCAGCAGAGAGGTGAAATTTGGGGCTCTAAGGAGCTGCAGGCTCCTCGTTGCCAGCAGGTTTAGTTTTGGAGAAAATCAGCCAAGTTTGCAAATTTCAGACAGGGAATGAAGCAGATGGCCGGGGCGAGTGGCCCCAAACTGACCCCATTTTCCATGGGGAAAAGAAGTCATGTCCCCAGGGTCTGGGTATAAGATGAAAGGTGGCATCTGGGGCTCTAAGGACTTGCAGGGTCCTAGTTGCTGCCAGCATTGGGTTTGGAGAAATCCAGCAAAGATTGCATCACTCTAGCTTGGCTCCCCACTTTCTGCCATGGTGAGTGGCTGCAAACACAGGCCATTTCCCATGGGAAAAAGAAGTCCTTTCCCCACGGTCTGCAAATCAAATGCAAGGTGGCCTTTGGGGCTCTAAGGACTTGCAGGGTACTTCTTACTGGCAGCTTTCGATTTGGAGAAATCCAGCAAAGACTGCAAATTTCTTGCTGGGCACCACCCTATTGGCCAGGGCGAGAGGCCAGAAATGGAGGCCATTTTCCTTGGGGAAAATGAAGTCATTGGCCCAGGGTCTGGGTATCAGATGAAAGGTGGCATCTGGGGCTCTAAGGACTTGCAGGGTCCTAGTTGCTGCCAGCTTTATGTTTGGAAGAATCCAGCACAGTTTGAAAATTTCTCGCTAGGCACTGCCCTGCCTGCAAGGCCAAGTGGCCACAAATGAAGGGCATTTTCCATGGGAAAAATGTCCTTAACCCAGGGTCTCAGTAATATGTTCAAGGTGGCCTTTCAGGCTCTAAGGACTTTCAGGCTCCTGGTTGCTGCCAACTTTAGGTTTGGAAGAATCCAGCAAAGATTGTATCACTCTAGCTTGGCTCCCCACTTTCTGCCATGGTGAGTGGCTGCAAACACAGGCCATTTCCCATGGGAAAAAGAAGTCCTTTCCCCACGGTCTGCAAATCAAATGCAAGGTGGCCTTTGGGGCTCTAAGGACTTGCAGGGTACTTCTTACTGGCAGCTTTCGATTTGGAGAAATACAGCAAAGATTGCAAATTTCTTGCTGGGCACCACCCTATTGGCCAGGGCGAGAGGCCAGAAATGGAGGCCATTTTCCATGGGGAAAATGAAGTCATTGGCCCAGGGTCTAGGTATCAGATGAAAGGCGGCATCTGGGGCTCTAAGGACTTGCAGGGTCCAAGTTGCTGCCAGCATTAGGTTTGGAGAAATCCAGCAAAGATTGCATCACTCTAGCTTGGCTCCCTACTTTCTGCCATGGTGAGTGGCTGCAAACACAGGCCATTTCCCATGGGAAAATGAAGTCCTTTCCCCACGGTCTGCAAATCAAATGCAAGGTGGCCTTTGGGGCTCTAAGGACATGCAGGGTAGTTCTTACTGGCAGCTTTATATTTGGAGAAATCCAGCAAAGATTGCAAATTTCTTGCTGGGCACCACCCTATTGTCCAGGGCGAGAGGCCAGAAATGGAGGCCATTTTCCATGGGGAAAATGAAGTCATTGGCCCAGGGTCTGGGTATCAGATGAAAGGTGGCATCTGGGGCTCTAAGGACTTGAAGGGTCCTAGTTGCTGCCAGCTTTAGGTTTGGAGAAATCCAGCAGAATTTTCAAATTTCCTGCTTGGCACCCTACTTTCTGCCAGGGCAAGTTGCAGCACAGGGATACTATTTCTATGGGAAAAAGAAGTAATTTCCCCATCATGTGGGTATCAGCAGAGAGGTGAAATTTGGGGCTCTAAGGAGCTGCAGGCTCCTCGTTGCCAGCAGGTTTAGTTTTGGAGAAAATCAGCCAAGTTTGCAAATTTCAGACAGGGAATGAAGCAGATGGCCGGGGCGAGTGGCCCCAAACTGACCCCATTTTCCATGGGGAAAAGAAGTCATGTCCCCAGGGTCTGGGTATAAGATGAAAGGTGGCATCTGGGGCTCTAAGGACTTGCAGGGTCCTAGTTGCTGCCAGCATTGGGTTTGGAGAAATCCAGCAAAGATTGCATCACTCTAGCTTGGCTCCCCACTTTCTGCCATGGTGAGTGGCTGCAAACACAGGCCATTTCCCAATGGAAAAAGAAGTCCTTTCCCCACGGTCTGCAAATGAAATGCAAGGTGGCCTTTGGGGCTCTAAGGACTTGCAGGGTACTTCTTACTGGCAGCTTTCGATTTGGAGAAATCCAGCAAAGATTGCAAATTTCTTGCTGGGCACCACCCTATTGGCCAGGGCGAGAGGCCAGAAATGGAGGCCATTTTCCTTGGGGAAAATGAAGTCATTGGCCCAGGCTCTGGGTATCAGATGAAAGGTGGCATCTGGGGCTCTAAGGACTTGCAGGGTCCTAGTTGCTGCCAGCATTAGGTTTGGAGAAATCCAGCAAAGATTGCATCACTCTAGCTTGGCTCCCCACTTTCTGCCATGGTGAGTGGCTGCAAACACAGGCCATTTCCCATGGGAAAAAGAAGTCCTTTCCCGACGGTCTGCAAATCAGATGCAAGGTGGCCTTTGGGGCTCCAAGGACATGCAGGGTACTTCTTACTGGCAGCTTTCGATTTGGAGAAATCCAGCAAAGATTGCAAATTTCTTGCTTGGCACCACCCTATTGGCCAGGGTGAGAGGCCAGAAATGGAGGCCATTTTCCATGGGGAAAATGAAGTCATTGGCCCAGGCTCTGGGTATCAGATGAAAGGTGGCATCTGGGGCTCTAAGGACTTGAAGGGTCTTAGTTGCTGCCAGCTTTAGGTTTGGAGACATCCAGCAGAATTTTCAAATTTCCTGCTTGGCACCCTACTTTCTGCCAGGGCAAGTTGCAGCACAGGGATACTATTTCTATGGGAAAAAGAAGTAATTTCCCCATCATGTGGGTATCAGCAGAGAGGTGAAATTTGGGGCTCTAAGGAGCTGCAGGCTCCTCGTTGCCAGCAGGTTTAGTTTTGGAGAAAATCAGCCAAGTTTGCAAATTTCAGACAGGGAATGAAGCAGATGGCCGGGGCGAGTGGCCCCAAACTGACCCCATTTTCCATGGGGAAAAGAAGTCATGTCCCCAGGGTCTGGGTATAAGATGAAAGGTGGCATCTGGGGCTCTAAGGACTTGCAGGGTCCTAGTTGCTGCCAGCATTGGGTTTGGAGAAATCCAGCAAAGATTGCATCACTCTAGCTTGGCTCCCCACTTTCTGCCATGGTGAGTGGCTGCAAACACAGGCCATTTCCCAATGGAAAAAGAAGTCCTTTCCCCACGGTCTGCAAATGAAATGCAAGGTGGCCTTTGGGGCTCTAAGGACTTGCAGGGTACTTCTTACTGGCAGCTTTCGATTTGGAGAAATCCAGCAAAGATTGCAAATTTCTTGCTGGGCACCACCCTATTGGCCAGGGCGAGAGGCCAGAAATGGAGGCCATTTTCCTTGGGGAAAATGAAGTCATTGGCCCAGGCTCTGGGTATCAGATGAAAGGTGGCATCTGGGGCTCTAAGGACTTGCAGGGTCCTAGTTGCTGCCAGCTTTATGTTTGGAAGAATCCAGCACAGTTTGCAAATTTCTCGCTAGGCACAGCCTGCCTGCCAGGCCAAGTGGCCAGAAATGAAGGGCATTTTCCATGGGAAAAATGTCCTTAACCCAGGGTCTCAGTAATATGTTCAAGGTGGCCTTTCAGGCTCTAAGGACTTTCAGGCTCCTGGTTGCTGCCAACTTTAGGTTTGGAAGAATCCAGCAAAGATTGTATCACTCTAGCTTGGCTCCCCACTTTCTGCCATGATGAGTGGCTGGAAACACAGGCCATTTCCCATGGGAAAAAGAAGTCCTTTCCCCACGGTCTGCAAATCAAATGCAAGGTGGCCTTTGGGGCTCTAAGGACTTGCAGGGTACTTCTTACTGGCAGCTTTCGATTTGGAGAAATCCAGCAAAGATTGCAAATTTCTTGCTGGGCACCACCCTATTGGCCAGGGCGAGAGGCCAGAAATGGAGGCCATTTTCCATGGGGAAAATGAAGTCATTGGCCCAGGGTCTGGGTATCAGATGAAAGGTGGCATCTGGGGCTCTAAGGACTTTCAGGGTCTTAGTTGCTGCCAGCTTTAGGTTTGGAGAAATCCAGCAGAATTTTCAAATTTCCTGCTTGGCACCCTACTTTCTGCCAGGGCAAGTTGCAGCACAGGGATACAATTTCTATGGGAAAAAGAAGTAATTTCCCCATCATGTGGGTATCAGCAGAGAGGTGAAATTTGGGGCTCTAAGGAGCTGCAGGCTCCTCGTTGCCAGCAGGTTTAGTTTTGGAGAAAATCAGCCAAGTTTGCAAATTTCAGACAGGGAATGAAGCAGATGGCCGGGGCGAGTGGCCCCAAACTGACCCCATTTTCCATGGGGAAAAGAAGTCATGTCCCCAGGGTCTGGGTATAAGATGAAAGGTGGCATCTGGGGCTCTAAGGACTTGCAGGGTCCTAGTTGCTGCCAGCATTGGGTTTGGAGAAATCCAGCAAAGATTGCATCACTCTAGCTTGGCTCCCCACTTTCTGCCATGGTGAGTGGCTGCAAACACAGGCCATTTCCCAATGGAAAAAGAAGTCCTTTCCCCACGGTCTGCAAATGAAATGCAAGGTGGCCTTTGGGGCTCTAAGGACTTGCAGGGTACTTCTTACTGGCAGCTTTCGATTTGGAGAAATCCAGCAAAGATTGCAAATTTCTTGCTGGGCACCACCCTATTGGCCAGGGCGAGAGGCCAGAAATGGAGGCCATTTTCCTTGGGGAAAATGAAGTCATTGGCCCAGGCTCTGGGTATCAGATGAAAGGTGGCATCTGGGGCTCTAAGGACTTGCAGGGTCCTAGTTGCTGCCAGCATTAGGTTTGGAGAAATCCAGCAAAGATTGCATCACTCTAGCTTGGCTCCCCACTTTCTGCCATGGTGAGTGGCTGCAAACACAGGCCATTTCCCATGGGAAAAAGAAGTCCTTTCCCGACGGTCTGCAAATCAGATGCAAGGTGGCCTTTGGGGCTCCAAGGACATGCAGGGTACTTCTTACTGGCAGCTTTCGATTTGGAGAAATCCAGCAAAGATTGCAAATTTCTTGCTTGGCACCACCCTATTGGCCAGGGTGAGAGGCCAGAAATGGAGGCCATTTTCCATGGGGAAAATGAAGTCATTGGCCCAGGCTCTGGGTATCAGATGAAAGGTGGCATCTGGGGCTCTAAGGACTTGAAGGGTCTTAGTTGCTGCCAGCTTTAGGTTTGGAGAAATCCAGCAGAATTTTCAAATTTCCTGCTTGGCACCCTACTTTCTGCCAGGGCAAGTTGCAGCACAGGGATACTATTTCTATGGGAAAAAGAAGTAATTTCCCCATCATGTGGGTATCAGCAGAGAGGTGAAATTTGGGGCTCTAAGGAGCTGCAGGCTCCTCGTTGCCAGCAGGTTTAGTTTTGGAGAAAATCAGCCAAGTTTGCAAATTTCAGACAGGGAATGAAGCAGATGGCCGGGGCGAGTGGCCCCAAACTGACCCCATTTTCCATGGGGAAAAGAAGTCATGTCCCCAGGGTCTGGGTATAAGATGAAAGGTGGCATCTGGGGCTCTAAGGACTTGCAGGGTCCTAGTTGCTGCCAGCATTGGGTTTGGAGAAATCCAGCAAAGATTGCATCACTCTAGCTTGGCTCCCCACTTTCTGCCATGGTGAGTGGCTGCAAACACAGGCCATTTCCCAATGGAAAAAGAAGTCCTTTCCCCACGGTCTGCAAATGAAATGCAAGGTGGCCTTTGGGGCTCTAAGGACTTGCAGGGTACTTCTTACTGGCAGCTTTCGATTTGGAGAAATCCAGCAAAGATTGCAAATTTCTTGCTGGGCACCACCCTATTGGCCAGGGCGAGAGGCCAGAAATGGAGGCCATTTTCCTTGGGGAAAATGAAGTCATTGGCCCAGGCTCTGGGTATCAGATGAAAGGTGGCATCTGGGGCTCTAAGGACTTGCAGGGTCCTAGTTGCTGCCAGCTTTATGTTTGGAAGAATCCAGCACAGTTTGCAAATTTCTCGCTAGGCACAGCCTGCCTGCCAGGCCAAGTGGCCAGAAATGAAGGGCATTTTCCATGGGAAAAATGTCCTTAACCCAGGGTCTCAGTAATATGTTCAAGGTGGCCTTTCAGGCTCTAAGGACTTTCAGGCTCCTGGTTGCTGCCAACTTTAGGTTTGGAAGAATCCAGCAAAGATTGTATCACTCTAGCTTGGCTCCCCACTTTCTGCCATGGTGAGTGGCTGGAAACACAGGCCATTTCCCATGGGAAAAAGAAGTCCTTTCCCCACGGTCTGCAAATGAAATGCAAGGTGGCCTTTGGGGCTCTAAGGACTTGCAGGGTACTTCTTACTGGCAGCTTTCGATTTGGAGAAATCCAGCAAAGATTGCAAATTTCTTGCTGGGCACCACCCTATTGGCCAGGGCGAGAGGCCAGAAATGGAGGCCATTTTCCATGGGGAAAATGAAGTCATTGGCCCAGGGTCTGGGTATCAGATGAAAGGTGGCATCTGGGGCTCTAAGGACTTTCAGGGTCTTAGTTGCTGCCAGCTTTAGGTTTGGAGAAATCCAGCAGAATTTTCAAATTTCCTGCTTGGCACCCTACTTTCTGCCAGGGCAAGTTGCAGCACAGGGATACAATTTCTATGGGAAAAAGAAGTAATTTCCCCATCATGTGGGTATCAGCAGAGAGGTGAAATTTGGGGCTCTAAGGAGCTGCAGGCTCCTCGTTGCCAGCAGGTTTAGTTTTGGAGAAAATCAGCCAAGTTTGCAAATTTCAGACAGGGAATGAAGCAGATGGCCGGGGCGAGTGGCCCCAAACTGACCCCATTTTCCATGGGGAAAAGAAGTCATGTCCCCAGGGTCTGGGTACAAGATGAAAGGTGGCATCTGGGGCTCTAAGGACTTGCAGGGTCCTAGTTGCTGCCAGCATTGGGTTTGGAGAAATCCAGCAAAGATTGCATCACTCTAGCTTGGCTCCCCACTTTCTGCCATGGTGAGTGGCTGCAAACACAGGCCATTTCCCAATGGAAAAAGAAGTCCTTTCCCCACGGTCTGCAAATGAAATGCAAGGTGGCCTTTGGGGCTCTAAGGACTTGCAGGGTACTTCTTACTGGCAGCTTTCGATTTGGAGAAATCCAGCAAAGATTGCAAATTTCTTGCTGGGCACCACCCTATTGGCCAGGGCGAGAGGCCAGAAATGGAGGCCATTTTCCTTGGGGAAAATGAAGTCATTGGCCCAGGCTCTGGGTATCAGATGAAAGGTGGCATCTGGGGCTCTAAGGACTTGCAGGGTCCTAGTTGCTGCCAGCATTAGGTTTGGAGAAATCCAGCAAAGATTGCATCACTCTAGCTTGGCTCCCTACTTTCTGCCATGGTGAGTGGCTGCAAACACAGGCCATTTCCCATGGGAAAATGAAGTCCTTTCCCCACGGTCTGCAAATCAAATGCAAGGTGGCCTTTGGGGCTCTAAGGACATGCAGGGTAGTTCTTACTGGCAGCTTTATATTTGGAGAAATCCAGCAAAGATTGCAAATTTCTTGCTGGGCACCACCCTATTGTCCAGGGCGAGAGGCCAGAAATGGAGGCCATTTTCCATGGGGAAAATGAAGTCATTGGCCCAGGGTCTGGGTATCAGATGAAAGGTGGCATCTGGGGCTCTAAGGACTTGAAGGGTCCTAGTTGCTGCCAGCTTTAGGTTTGGAGAAATCCAGCAGAATTTTCAAATTTCCTGCTTGGCACCCTACTTTCTGCCAGGGCAAGTTGCAGCACAGGGATACTATTTCTATGGGAAAAAGAAGTAATTTCCCCATCATGTGGGTATCAGCAGAGAGGTGAAATTTGGGGCTCTAAGGAGCTGCAGGCTCCTCGTTGCCAGCAGGTTTAGTTTTGGAGAAAATCAGCCAAGTTTGCAAATTTCAGACAGGGAATGAAGCAGATGGCCGGGGCGAGTGGCCCCAAACTGACCCCATTTTCCATGGGGAAAAGAAGTCATGTCCCCAGGGTCTGGGTATAAGATGAAAGGTGGCATCTGGGGCTCTAAGGACTTGCAGGGTCCTAGTTGCTGCCAGCATTGGGTTTGGAGAAATCCAGCAAAGATTGCATCACTCTAGCTTGGCTCCCCACTTTCTGCCATGGTGAGTGGCTGCAAACACAGGCCATTTCCCAATGGAAAAAGAAGTCCTTTCCCCACGGTCTGCAAATGAAATGCAAGGTGGCCTTTGGGGCTCTAAGGACTTGCAGGGTACTTCTTACTGGCAGCTTTCGATTTGGAGAAATCCAGCAAAGATTGCAAATTTCTTGCTGGGCACCACCCTATTGGCCAGGGCGAGAGGCCAGAAATGGAGGCCATTTTCCTTGGGGAAAATGAAGTCATTGGCCCAGGCTCTGGGTATCAGATGAAAGGTGGCATCTGGGGCTCTAAGGACTTGCAGGGTCCTAGTTGCTGCCAGCATTAGGTTTGGAGAAATCCAGCAAAGATTGCATCACTCTAGCTTGGCTCCCCACTTTCTGCCATGGTGAGTGGCTGCAAACACAGGCCATTTCCCATGGGAAAAAGAAGTCCTTTCCCGACGGTCTGCAAATCAGATGCAAGGTGGCCTTTGGGGCTCCAAGGACATGCAGGGTACTTCTTACTGGCAGCTTTCGATTTGGAGAAATCCAGCAAAGATTGCAAATTTCTTGCTTGGCACCACCCTATTGGCCAGGGTGAGAGGCCAGAAATGGAGGCCATTTTCCATGGGGAAAATGAAGTCATTGGCCCAGGCTCTGGGTATCAGATGAAAGGTGGCATCTGGGGCTCTAAGGACTTGAAGGGTCTTAGTTGCTGCCAGCTTTAGGTTTGGAGACATCCAGCAGAATTTTCAAATTTCCTGCTTGGCACCCTACTTTCTGCCAGGGCAAGTTGCAGCACAGGGATACTATTTCTATGGGAAAAAGAAGTAATTTCCCCATCATGTGGGTATCAGCAGAGAGGTGAAATTTGGGGCTCTAAGGAGCTGCAGGCTCCTCGTTGCCAGCAGGTTTAGTTTTGGAGAAAATCAGCCAAGTTTGCAAATTTCAGACAGGGAATGAAGCAGATGGCCGGGGCGAGTGGCCCCAAACTGACCCCATTTTCCATGGGGAAAAGAAGTCATGTCCCCAGGGTCTGGGTATAAGATGAAAGGTGGCATCTGGGGCTCTAAGGACTTGCAGGGTCCTAGTTGCTGCCAGCATTGGGTTTGGAGAAATCCAGCAAAGATTGCATCACTCTAGCTTGGCTCCCCACTTTCTGCCATGGTGAGTGGCTGCAAACACAGGCCATTTCCCAATGGAAAAAGAAGTCCTTTCCCCACGGTCTGCAAATGAAATGCAAGGTGGCCTTTGGGGCTCTAAGGACTTGCAGGGTACTTCTTACTGGCAGCTTTCGATTTGGAGAAATCCAGCAAAGATTGCAAATTTCTTGCTGGGCACCACCCTATTGGCCAGGGCGAGAGGCCAGAAATGGAGGCCATTTTCCTTGGGGAAAATGAAGTCATTGGCCCAGGCTCTGGGTATCAGATGAAAGGTGGCATCTGGGGCTCTAAGGACTTGCAGGGTCCTAGTTGCTGCCAGCTTTATGTTTGGAAGAATCCAGCACAGTTTGCAAATTTCTCGCTAGGCACAGCCTGCCTGCCAGGCCAAGTGGCCAGAAATGAAGGGCATTTTCCATGGGAAAAATGTCCTTAACCCAGGGTCTCAGTAATATGTTCAAGGTGGCCTTTCAGGCTCTAAGGACTTTCAGGCTCCTGGTTGCTGCCAACTTTAGGTTTGGAAGAATCCAGCAAAGATTGTATCACTCTAGCTTGGCTCCCCACTTTCTGCCATGATGAGTGGCTGGAAACACAGGCCATTTCCCATGGGAAAAAGAAGTCCTTTCCCCACGGTCTGCAAATCAAATGCAAGGTGGCCTTTGGGGCTCTAAGGACTTGCAGGGTACTTCTTACTGGCAGCTTTCGATTTGGAGAAATCCAGCAAAGATTGCAAATTTCTTGCTGGGCACCACCCTATTGGCCAGGGCGAGAGGCCAGAAATGGAGGCCATTTTCCATGGGGAAAATGAAGTCATTGGCCCAGGGTCTGGGTATCAGATGAAAGGTGGCATCTGGGGCTCTAAGGACTTTCAGGGTCTTAGTTGCTGCCAGCTTTAGGTTTGGAGAAATCCAGCAGAATTTTCAAATTTCCTGCTTGGCACCCTACTTTCTGCCAGGGCAAGTTGCAGCACAGGGATACAATTTCTATGGGAAAAAGAAGTAATTTCCCCATCATGTGGGTATCAGCAGAGAGGTGAAATTTGGGGCTCTAAGGAGCTGCAGGCTCCTCGTTGCCAGCAGGTTTAGTTTTGGAGAAAATCAGCCAAGTTTGCAAATTTCAGACAGGGAATGAAGCAGATGGCCGGGGCGAGTGGCCCCAAACTGACCCCATTTTCCATGGGGAAAAGAAGTCATGTCCCCAGGGTCTGGGTATAAGATGAAAGGTGGCATCTGGGGCTCTAAGGACTTGCAGGGTCCTAGTTGCTGCCAGCATTGGGTTTGGAGAAATCCAGCAAAGATTGCATCACTCTAGCTTGGCTCCCCACTTTCTGCCATGGTGAGTGGCTGCAAACACAGGCCATTTCCCAATGGAAAAAGAAGTCCTTTCCCCACGGTCTGCAAATGAAATGCAAGGTGGCCTTTGGGGCTCTAAGGACTTGCAGGGTACTTCTTACTGGCAGCTTTCGATTTGGAGAAATCCAGCAAAGATTGCAAATTTCTTGCTGGGCACCACCCTATTGGCCAGGGCGAGAGGCCAGAAATGGAGGCCATTTTCCTTGGGGAAAATGAAGTCATTGGCCCAGGCTCTGGGTATCAGATGAAAGGTGGCATCTGGGGCTCTAAGGACTTGCAGGGTCCTAGTTGCTGCCAGCATTAGGTTTGGAGAAATCCAGCAAAGATTGCATCACTCTAGCTTGGCTCCCCACTTTCTGCCATGGTGAGTGGCTGCAAACACAGGCCATTTCCCATGGGAAAAAGAAGTCCTTTCCCGACGGTCTGCAAATCAGATGCAAGGTGGCCTTTGGGGCTCCAAGGACATGCAGGGTACTTCTTACTGGCAGCTTTCGATTTGGAGAAATCCAGCAAAGATTGCAAATTTCTTGCTTGGCACCACCCTATTGGCCAGGGTGAGAGGCCAGAAATGGAGGCCATTTTCCATGGGGAAAATGAAGTCATTGGCCCAGGCTCTGGGTATCAGATGAAAGGTGGCATCTGGGGCTCTAAGGACTTGAAGGGTCTTAGTTGCTGCCAGCTTTAGGTTTGGAGAAATCCAGCAGAATTTTCAAATTTCCTGCTTGGCACCCTACTTTCTGCCAGGGCAAGTTGCAGCACAGGGATACTATTTCTATGGGAAAAAGAAGTAATTTCCCCATCATGTGGGTGTCAGCAGAGAGGTGAAATTTGGGGCTCTAAGGAGCTGCAGGCTCCTCGTTGCCAGCAGGTTTAGTTTTGGAGAAAATCAGCCAAGTTTGCAAATTTCAGACAGGGAATGAAGCAGATGGCCGGGGCGAGTGGCCCCAAACTGACCCCATTTTCCATGGGGAAAAGAAGTCATGTCCCCAGGGTCTGGGTATAAGATGAAAGGTGGCATCTGGGGCTCTAAGGACTTGCAGGGTCCTAGTTGCTGCCAGCATTGGGTTTGGAGAAATCCAGCAAAGATTGCATCACTCTAGCTTGGCTCCCCACTTTCTGCCATGGTGAGTGGCTGCAAACACAGGCCATTTCCCATGGGAAAAAGAAGTCCTTTCCCCACGGTCTGCAAATCAAATGCAAGGTGGCCTTTGGGGCTCTAAGGACTTGCAGGGTACTTCTTACTGGCAGCTTTCGATTTGGAGAAATCCAGCAAAGATTGCAAATTTCTTGCTGGGCACCACCCTATTGGCCAGGGCGAGAGGCCAGAAATGGAGGCCATTTTCCTTGGGGAAAATGAAGTCATTGGCCCAGGCTCTGGGTATCAGATGAAAGGTGGCATCTGGGGCTCTAAGGACTTGCAGGGTCCTAGTTGCTGCCAGCTTTATGTTTGGAAGAATCCAGCACAGTTTGCAAATTTCTCGCTAGGCACAGCCTGCCTGCCAGGCCAAGTGGCCAGAAATGAAGGGCATTTTCCATGGGAAAAATGTCCTTAACCCAGGGTCTCAGTAATATGTTCAAGGTGGCCTTTCAGGCTCTAAGGACTTTCAGGCTCCTGGTTGCTGCCAACTTTAGGTTTGGAAGAATCCAGCAAAGATTGTATCACTCTAGCTTGGCTCCCCACTTTCTGCCATGGTGAGTGGCTGGAAACACAGGCCATTTCCCATGGGAAAAAGAAGTCCTTTCCCCACGGTCTGCAAATCAAATGCAAGGTGGCCTTTGGGGCTCTAAGGACTTGCAGGGTACTTCTTACTGGCAGCTTTCGATTTGGAGAAATCCAGCAAAGATTGCAAATTTCTTGCTGGGCACCACCCTATTGGCCAGGGCGAGAGGCCAGAAATGGAGGCCATTTTCCATGGGGAAAATGAAGTCATTGGCCCAGGGTCTGGGTATCAGATGAAAGGTGGCATCTGGGGCTCTAAGGACTTTCAGGGTCTTAGTTGCTGCCAGCTTTAGGTTTGGAGAAATCCAGCAGAATTTTCAAATTTCCTGCTTGGCACCCTACTTTCTGCCAGGGCAAGTTGCAGCACAGGGATACAATTTCTATGGGAAAAAGAAGTAATTTCCCCATCATGTGGGTATCAGCAGAGAGGTGAAATTTGGGGCTCTAAGGAGCTGCAGGCTCCTCGTTGCCAGCAGGTTTAGTTTTGGAGAAAATCAGCCAAGTTTGCAAATTTCAGACAGGGAATGAAGCAGATGGCCGGGGCGAGTGGCCCCAAACTGACCCCATTTTCCATGGGGAAAAGAAGTCATGTCCCCAGGGTCTGGGTACAAGATGAAAGGTGGCATCTGGGGCTCTAAGGACTTGCAGGGTCCTAGTTGCTGCCAGCATTGGGTTTGGAGAAATCCAGCAAAGATTGCATCACTCTAGCTTGGCTCCCCACTTTCTGCCATGGTGAGTGGCTGCAAACACAGGCCATTTCCCAATGGAAAAAGAAGTCCTTTCCCCACGGTCTGCAAATGAAATGCAAGGTGGCCTTTGGGGCTCTAAGGACTTGCAGGGTACTTCTTACTGGCAGCTTTCGATTTGGAGAAATCCAGCAAAGATTGCAAATTTCTTGCTGGGCACCACCCTATTGGCCAGGGCGAGAGGCCAGAAATGGAGGCCATTTTCCTTGGGGAAAATGAAGTCATTGGCCCAGGCTCTGGGTATCAGATGAAAGGTGGCATCTGGGGCTCTAAGGACTTGCAGGGTCCTAGTTGCTGCCAGCATTAGGTTTGGAGAAATCCAGCAAAGATTGCATCACTCTAGCTTGGCTCCCCACTTTCTGCCATGGTGAGTGGCTGCAAACACAGGCCATTTCCCATGGGAAAAAGAAGTCCTTTCCCGACGGTCTGCAAATCAGATGCAAGGTGGCCTTTGGGGCTCCAAGGACATGCAGGGTACTTCTTACTGGCAGCTTTCGATTTGGAGAAATCCAGCAAAGATTGCAAATTTCTTGCTTGGCACCACCCTATTGGCCAGGGTGAGAGGCCAGAAATGGAGGCCATTTTCCATGGGGAAAATGAAGTCATTGGCCCAGGCTCTGGGTATCAGATGAAAGGTGGCATCTGGGGCTCTAAGGACTTGCAGGGTCTTAGTTGCTGCCAGCTTTAGGTTTGGAGAAATCCAGCAGAATTTTCAAATTTCCTGCTTGGCACCCTACTTTCTGCCAGGGCAAGTTGCAGCACAGGGATACTATTTCTATGGGAAAAAGAAGTAATTTCCCCATCATGTGGGTATCAGCAGAGAGGTGAAATTTGGGGCTCTAAGGAGCTGCAGGCTCCTCGTTGCCAGCAGGTTTAGTTTTGGAGAAAATCAGCCAAGTTTGCAAATTTCAGACAGGGAATGAAGCAGATGGCCGGGGCGAGTGGCCCCAAACTGACCCCATTTTCCATGGGGAAAAGAAGTCATGTCCCCAGGGTCTGGGTATAAGATGAAAGGTGGCATCTGGGGCTCTAAGGACTTGCAGGGTCCTAGTTGCTGCCAGCATTGGGTTTGGAGAAATCCAGCAAAGATTGCATCACTCTAGCTTGGCTCCCCACTTTCTGCCATGGTGAGTGGCTGCAAACACAGGCCATTTCCCAATGGAAAAAGAAGTCCTTTCCCCACGGTCTGCAAATGAAATGCAAGGTGGCCTTTGGGGCTCTAAGGACTTGCAGGGTACTTCTTACTGGCAGCTTTCGATTTGGAGAAATCCAGCAAAGATTGCAAATTTCTTGCTGGGCACCACCCTATTGGCCAGGGCGAGAGGCCAGAAATGGAGGCCATTTTCCTTGGGGAAAATGAAGTCATTGGCCCAGGCTCTGGGTATCAGATGAAAGGTGGCATCTGGGGCTCTAAGGACTTGCAGGGTCCTAGTTGCTGCCAGCATTAGGTTTGGAGAAATCCAGCAAAGATTGCATCACTCTAGCTTGGCTCCCCACTTTCTGCCATGGTGAGTGGCTGCAAACACAGGCCATTTCCCATGGGAAAAAGAAGTCCTTTCCCGACGGTCTGCAAATCAGATGCAAGGTGGCCTTTGGGGCTCCAAGGACATGCAGGGTACTTCTTACTGGCAGCTTTCGATTTGGAGAAATCCAGCAAAGATTGCAAATTTCTTGCTTGGCACCACCCTATTGGCCAGGGTGAGAGGCCAGAAATGGAGGCCATTTTCCATGGGGAAAATGAAGTCATTGGCCCAGGCTCTGGGTATCAGATGAAAGGTGGCATCTGGGGCTCTAAGGACTTGCAGGGTCCTAGTTGCTGGCAGCTTTATGTTTGGAAGAATCCAGCACAGTTTGCAAATTTCTCGCTAGGCACAGCCTGCCTGCCAGGCCAAGTGGCCAGAAATGAAGGGCATTTTCCATGGGAAAAATGTCCTTAACCCAGGGTCTCAGTAATATGTTCAAGGTGGCCTTTCAGGCTCTAAGGACTTTCAGGCTCCTGGTTGCTGCCAACTTTAGGTTTGGAAGAATCCAGCAAAGATTGTATCACTCTAGCTTGGCTCCCCACTTTCTGCCATGGTGAGTGGCTGGAAACACAGGCCATTTCCCATGGGAAAAAGAAGTCCTTTCCCCACGGTCTGCAAATCAAATGCAAGGTGGCCTTTGGGGCTCTAAGGACTTGCAGGGTACTTCTTACTGGCAGCTTTCGATTTGGAGAAATCCAGCAAAGATTGAAAATTTCTTGCTGGGCACCACCCTATTGGCCAGGGCGAGAGGCCAGAAATGGAGGCCATTTTCCATGGGGAAAATGAAGTCATTGGCCCAGGGTCTGGGTATCAGATGAAAGGTGGCATCTGGGGCTCTAAGGACTTGCAGGGTCTTAGTTGCTGCCAGCTTTAGGTTTGGAGAAATCCAGCAGAATTTTCAAATTTCCTGCTTGGCACCCTACTTTCTGCCAGGGCAAGTTGCAGCACAGGGATACAATTTCTATGGGAAAAAGAAGTAATTTCCCCATCATGTGGGTATCAGCAGAGAGGTGAAATTTGGGGCTCTAAGGAGCTGCAGGCTCCTCGTTGCCAGCAGGTTTAGTTTTGGAGAAAATCAGCCAAGTTTGCAAATTTCAGACAGGGAATGAAGCAGATGGCCGGGGCGAGTGGCCCCAAACTGACCCCATTTTCCATGGGGAAAAGAAGTCATGTCCCCAGGGTCTGGGTATAAGATGAAAGGTGGCATCTGGGGCTCTAAGGACTTGCAGGGTCCTAGTTGCTGCCAGCATTGGGTTTGGAGAAATCCAGCAAAGATTGCATCACTCTAGCTTGGCTCCCCACTTTCTGCCATGGTGAGTGGCTGCAAACACAGGCCATTTCCCAATGGAAAAAGAAGTCCTTTCCCCACGGTCTGCAAATGAAATGCAAGGTGGCCTTTGGGGCTCTAAGGACTTGCAGGGTACTTCTTACTGGCAGCTTTCGATTTGGAGAAATCCAGCAAAGATTGCAAATTTCTTGCTGGGCACCACCCTATTGGCCAGGGCGAGAGGCCAGAAATGGAGGCCATTTTCCTTGGGGAAAATGAAGTCATTGGCCCAGGCTCTGGGTATCAGATGAAAGGTGGCATCTGGGGCTCTAAGGACTTGCAGGGTCCTAGTTGCTGCCAGCATTAGGTTTGGAGAAATCCAGCAAAGATTGCATCACTCTAGCTTGGCTCCCCACTTTCTGCCATGGTGAGTGGCTGCAAACACAGGCCATTTCCCATGGGAAAAAGAAGTCCTTTCCCGACGGTCTGCAAATCAGATGCAAGGTGGCCTTTGGGGCTCCAAGGACATGCAGGGTACTTCTTACTGGCAGCTTTCGATTTGGAGAAATCCAGCAAAGATTGCAAATTTCTTGCTTGGCACCACCCTATTGGCCAGGGTGAGAGGCCAGAAATGGAGGCCATTTTCCATGGGGAAAATGAAGTCATTGGCCCAGGCTCTGGGTATCAGATGAAAGGTGGCATCTGGGGCTCTAAGGACTTGAAGGGTCTTAGTTGCTGCCAGCTTTAGGTTTGGAGAAATCCAGCAGAATTTTCAAATTTCCTGCTTGGCACCCTACTTTCTGCCAGGGCAAGTTGCAGCACAGGGATACTATTTCTATGGGAAAAAGAAGTAATTTCCCCATCATGTGGGTATCAGCAGAGAGGTGAAATTTGGGGCTCTAAGGAGCTGCAGGCTCCTCGTTGCCAGCAGGTTTAGTTTTGGAGAAAATCAGCCAAGTTTGCAAATTTCAGACAGGGAATGAAGCAGATGGCCGGGGCGAGTGGCCCCAAACTGACCCCATTTTCCATGGGGAAAAGAAGTCATGTCCCCAGGGTCTGGGTATAAGATGAAAGGTGGCATCTGGGGCTCTAAGGACTTGCAGGGTCCTAGTTGCTGCCAGCATTGGGTTTGGAGAAATCCAGCAAAGATTGCATCACTCTAGCTTGGCTCCCCACTTTCTGCCATGGTGAGTGGCTGCAAACACAGGCCATTTCCCAATGGAAAAAGAAGTCCTTTCCCCACGGTCTGCAAATGAAATGCAAGGTGGCCTTTGGGGCTCTAAGGACTTGCAGGGTACTTCTTACTGGCAGCTTTCGATTTGGAGAAATCCAGCAAAGATTGCAAATTTCTTGCTGGGCACCACCCTATTGGCCAGGGCGAGAGGCCAGAAATGGAGGCCATTTTCCTTGGGGAAAATGAAGTCATTGGCCCAGGCTCTGGGTATCAGATGAAAGGTGGCATCTGGGGCTCTAAGGACTTGCAGGGTCCTAGTTGCTGCCAGCTTTATGTTTGGAAGAATCCAGCACAGTTTGCAAATTTCTCGCTAGGCACAGCCTGCCTGCCAGGCCAAGTGGCCAGAAATGAAGGGCATTTTCCATGGGAAAAATGTCCTTAACCCAGGGTCTCAGTAATATGTTCAAGGTGGCCTTTCAGGCTCTAAGGACTTTCAGGCTCCTGGTTGCTGCCAACTTTAGGTTTGGAAGAATCCAGCAAAGATTGTATCACTCTAGCTTGGCTCCCCACTTTCTGCCATGGTGAGTGGCTGGAAACACAGGCCATTTCCCATGGGAAAAAGAAGTCCTTTCCCCACGGTCTGCAAATCAAATGCAAGGTGGCCTTTGGGGCTCTAAGGACTTGCAGGGTACTTCTTACTGGCAGCTTTCGATTTGGAGAAATCCAGCAAAGATTGCAAATTTCTTGCTGGGCACCACCCTATTGGCCAGGGCGAGAGGCCAGAAATGGAGGCCATTTTCCATGGGGAAAATGAAGTCATTGGCCCAGGCTCTGGGTATCAGATGAAAGGTGGCATCTGGGGCTCTAAGGACTTGAAGGGTCTTAGTTGCTGCCAGCTTTAGGTTTGGAGAAATCCAGCAGAATTTTCAAATTTCCTGCTTGGCACCCTACTTTCTGCCAGGGCAAGTTGCAGCACAGGGATACAATTTCTATGGGAAAAAGAAGTAATTTCCCCATCATGTGGGTATCAGCAGAGAAGTGAAATTTGGGGCTCTAAGGAGCTGCAGGCTCCTCGTTGCCAGCAGGTTTAGTTTTGGAGAAAATCAGCCAAGTTTGCAAATTTCAGACAGGGAATGAAGCAGATGGCCGGGGCGAGTGGCCCCAAACTGACCCCATTTTCCATGGGGAAAAGAAGTCATGTCCCCAGGGTCTGGGTATAAGATGAAAGGTGGCATCTGGGGCTCTAAGGACTTGCAGGGTCCTAGTTGCTGCCAGCATTGGGTTTGGAGAAATCCAGCAAAGATTGCATCACTCTAGCTTGGCTCCCCACTTTCTGCCATGGTGAGTGGCTGCAAACACAGGCCATTTCCCAATGGAAAAAGAAGTCCTTTCCCCACGGTCTGCAAATCAAATGCAAGGTGGCCTTTGGGGCTCTAAGGACTTGCAGGGTACTTCTTACTGGCAGCTTTCGATTTGGAGAAATCCAGCAAAGATTGCAAATTTCTTGCTGGGCACCACCCTATTGGCCAGGGCGAGAGGCCAGAAATGGAGGCCATTTTCCTTGGGGAAAATGAAGTCATTGGCCCAGGCTCTGGGTATCAGATGAAAGGTGGCATCTGGGGCTCTAAGGACTTGCAGGGTCCTAGTTGCTGCCAGCATTAGGTTTGGAGAAATCCAGCAAAGATTGCATCACTCTAGCTTGGCTCCCCACTTTCTGCCATGGTGAGTGGCTGCAAACACAGGCCATTTCCCATGGGAAAAAGAAGTCCTTTCCCGACGGTCTGCAAATCAGATGCAAGGTGGCCTTTGGGGCTCCAAGGACATGCAGGGTACTTCTTACTGGCAGCTTTCGATTTGGAGAAATCCAGCAAAGATTGCAAATTTCTTGCTTGGCACCACCCTATTGGCCAGGGCGAGAGGCCAGAAATGGAGGCCATTTTCCATGGGGAAAATGAAGTCATTGGCCCAGGCTCTGGGTATCAGATGAAAGGTGGCATCTGGGGCTCTAAGGACTTGAAGGGTCTTAGTTGCTGCCAGCTTTAGGTTTGGAGAAATCCAGCAGAATTTTCAAATTTCCTGCTTGGCACCCTACTTTCTGCCAGGGCAAGTTGCAGCACAGGGATACTATTTCTATGGGAAAAAGAAGTAATTTCCCCATCATGTGGGTATCAGCAGAGAGGTGAAATTTGGGGCTCTAAGGAGCTGCAGGCTCCTCGTTGCCAGCAGGTTTAGTTTTGGAGAAAATCAGCCAAGTTTGCAAATTTCAGACAGGGAATGAAGCAGATGGCCGGGGCGAGTGGCCCCAAACTGACCCCATTTTCCATGGGGAAAAGAAGTCATGTCCCCAGGGTCTGGGTATAAGATGAAAGGTGGCATCTGGGGCTCTAAGGACTTGCAGGGTCCTAGTTGCTGCCAGCATTGGGTTTGGAGAAATCCAGCAAAGATTGCATCACTCTAGCTTGGCTCCCCACTTTCTGCCATGGTGAGTGGCTGCAAACACAGGCCATTTCCCAATGGAAAAAGAAGTCCTTTCCCCACGGTCTGCAAATGAAATGCAAGGTGGCCTTTGGGGCTCTAAGGACTTGCAGGGTACTTCTTACTGGCAGCTTTCGATTTGGAGAAATCCAGCAAAGATTGCAAATTTCTTGCTGGGCACCACCCTATTGGCCAGGGCGAGAGGCCAGAAATGGAGGCCATTTTCCTTGGGGAAAATGAAGTCATTGGCCCAGGCTCTGGGTATCAGATGAAAGGTGGCATCTGGGGCTCTAAGGACTTGCAGGGTCCTAGTTGCTGCCAGCTTTATGTTTGGAAGAATCCAGCACAGTTTGCAAATTTCTCGCTAGGCACAGCCTGCCTGCCAGGCCAAGTGGCCAGAAATGAAGGGCATTTTCCATGGGAAAAATGTCCTTAACCCAGGGTCTCAGTAATATGTTCAAGGTGGCCTTTCAGGCTCTAAGGACTTTCAGGCTCCTGGTTGCTGCCAACTTTAGGTTTGGAAGAATCCAGCAAAGATTGTATCACTCTAGCTTGGCTCCCCACTTTCTGCCATGGTGAGTGGCTGGAAACACAGGCCATTTCCCATGGGAAAAAGAAGTCCTTTCCCCACGGTCTGCAAATCAAATGCAAGGTGGCCTTTGGGGCTCTAAGGACTTGCAGGGTACTTCTTACTGGCAGCTTTCGATTTGGAGAAATCCAGCAAAGATTGCAAATTTCTTGCTGGGCACCACCCTATTGGCCAGGGCGAGAGGCCAGAAATGGAGGCCATTTTCCATGGGGAAAATGAAGTCATTGGCCCAGGGTCTGGGTATCAGATGAAAGGTGGCATCTGGGGCTCTAAGGACTTGAAGGGTCTTAGTTGCTGCCAGCTTTAGGTTTGGAGAAATCCAGCAGAATTTTCAAATTTCCTGCTTGGCACCCTACTTTCTGCCAGGGCAAGTTGCAGCACAGGGATACAATTTCTATGGGAAAAAGAAGTAATTTCCCCATCATGTGGGTATCAGCAGAGAGGTGAAATTTGGGGCTCTAAGGAGCTGCAGGCTCCTCGTTGCCAGCAGGTTTAGTTTTGGAGAAAATCAGCCAAGTTTGCAAATTTCAGACAGGGAATGAAGCAGATGGCCGGGGCGAGTGGCCCCAAACTGACCCCATTTTCCATGGGGAAAAGAAGTCATGTCCCCAGGGTCTGGGTATAAGATGAAAGGTGGCATCTGGGGCTCTAAGGACTTGCAGGGTCCTAGTTGCTGCCAGCATTGGGTTTGGAGAAATCCAGCAAAGATTGCATCACTCTAGCTTGGCTCCCCACTTTCTGCCATGGTGAGTGGCTGCAAACACAGGCCATTTCCCAATGGAAAAAGAAGTCCTTTCCCCACGGTCTGCAAATGAAATGCAAGGTGGCCTTTGGGGCTCTAAGGACTTGCAGGGTACTTCTTACTGGCAGCTTTCGATTTGGAGAAATCCAGCAAAGATTGCAAATTTCTTGCTGGGCACCACCCTATTGGCCAGGGCGAGAGGCCAGAAATGGAGGCCATTTTCCTTGGGGAAAATGAAGTCATTGGCCCAGGCTCTGGGTATCAGATGAAAGGTGGCATCTGGGGCTCTAAGGACTTGCAGGGTCCTAGTTGCTGCCAGCATTAGGTTTGGAGAAATCCAGCAAAGATTGCATCACTCTAGCTTGGCTCCCCACTTTCTGCCATGGTGAGTGGCTGCAAACACAGGCCATTTCCCATGGGAAAAAGAAGTCCTTTCCCGACGGTCTGCAAATCAGATGCAAGGTGGCCTTTGGGGCTCCAAGGACATGCAGGGTACTTCTTACTGGCAGCTTTCGATTTGGAGAAATCCAGCAAAGATTGCAAATTTCTTGCTTGGCACCACCCTATTGGCCAGGGTGAGAGGCCAGAAATGGAGGCCATTTTCCATGGGGAAAATGAAGTCATTGGCCCAGGCTCTGGGTATCAGATGAAAGGTGGCATCTGGGGCTCTAAGGACTTGAAGGGTCTTAGTTGCTGCCAGCTTTAGGTTTGGAGAAATCCAGCAGAATTTTCAAATTTCCTGCTTGGCACCCTACTTTCTGCCAGGGCAAGTTGCAGCACAGGGATACTATTTCTATGGGAAAAAGAAGTAATTTCCCCATCATGTGGGTATCAGCAGAGAGGTGAAATTTGGGGCTCTAAGGAGCTGCAGGCTCCTCGTTGCCAGCAGGTTTAGTTTTGGAGAAAATCAGCCAAGTTTGCAAATTTCAGACAGGGAATGAAGCAGATGGCCGGGGCGAGTGGCCCCAAACTGACCCCATTTTCCATGGGGAAAAGAAGTCATGTCCCCAGGGTCTGGGTATAAGATGAAAGGTGGCATCTGGGGCTCTAAGGACTTGCAGGGTCCTAGTTGCTGCCAGCATTGGGTTTGGAGAAATCCAGCAAAGATTGCATCACTCTAGCTTGGCTCCCCACTTTCTGCCATGGTGAGTGGCTGCAAACACAGGCCATTTCCCAATGGAAAAAGAAGTCCTTTCCCCACGGTCTGCAAATGAAATGCAAGGTGGCCTTTGGGGCTCTAAGGACTTGCAGGGTACTTCTTACTGGCAGCTTTCGATTTGGAGAAATCCAGCAAAGATTGCAAATTTCTTGCTGGGCACCACCCTATTGGCCAGGGCGAGAGGCCAGAAATGGAGGCCATTTTCCTTGGGGAAAATGAAGTCATTGGCCCAGGCTCTGGGTATCAGATGAAAGGTGGCATCTGGGGCTCTAAGGACTTGCAGGGTCCTAGTTGCTGCCAGCTTTATGTTTGGAAGAATCCAGCACAGTTTGCAAATTTCTCGCTAGGCACAGCCTGCCTGCCAGGCCAAGTGGCCAGAAATGAAGGGCATTTTCCATGGGAAAAATGTCCTTAACCCAGGGTCTCAGTAATATGTTCAAGGTGGCCTTTCAGGCTCTAAGGACTTTCAGGGTCCTGGTTGCTGCCAACTTTAGGTTTGGAAGAATCCAGCAAAGATTGTATCACTCTAGCTTGGCTCCCCACTTTCTGCCATGGTGAGTGGCTGGAAACACAGGCCATTTCCCATGGGAAAAAGAAGTCCTTTCCCCACGGTCTGCAAATCAAATGCAAGGTGGCCTTTGGGGCTCTAAGGACTTGCAGGGTACTTCTTACTGGCAGCTTTCGATTTGGAGAAATCCAGCAAAGATTGCAAATTTCTTGCTGGGCACCACCCTATTGGCCAGGGCGAGAGGCCAGAAATGGAGGCCATTTTCCATGGGGAAAATGAAGTCATTGGCCCAGGGTCTGGGTATCAGATGAAAGGTGGCATCTGGGGCTCTAAGGACTTGAAGGGTCTTAGTTGCTGCCAGCTTTAGGTTTGGAGAAATCCAGCAGAATTTTCAAATTTCCTGCTTGGCACCCTACTTTCTGCCAGGGCAAGTTGCAGCACAGGGATACAATTTCTATGGGAAAAAGAAGTAATTTCCCCATCATGTGGGTATCAGCAGAGAGGTGAAATTTGGGGCTCTAAGGAGCTGCAGGCTCCTCGTTGCCAGCAGGTTTAGTTTTGGAGAAAATCAGCCAAGTTTGCAAATTTCAGACAGGGAATGAAGCAGATGGCCGGGGCGAGTGGCCCCAAACTGACCCCATTTTCCATGGGGAAAAGAAGTCATGTCCCCAGGGTCTGGGTATAAGATGAAAGGTGGCATCTGGGGCTCTAAGGACTTGCAGGGTCCTAGTTGCTGCCAGCATTGGGTTTGGAGAAATCCAGCAAAGATTGCATCACTCTAGCTTGGCTCCCCACTTTCTGCCATGGTGAGTGGCTGCAAACACAGGCCATTTCCCAATGGAAAAAGAAGTCCTTTCCCCACGGTCTGCAAATGAAATGCAAGGTGGCCTTTGGGGCTCTAAGGACTTGCAGGGTACTTCTTACTGGCAGCTTTCGATTTGGAGAAATCCAGCAAAGATTGCAAATTTCTTGCTGGGCACCACCCTATTGGCCAGGGCGAGAGGCAAGAAATGGAGGCCATTTTCCTTGGGGAAAATGAAGTCATTGGCCCAGGCTCTGGGTATCAGATGAAAGGTGGCATCTGGGGCTCTAAGGACTTGCAGGGTCCTAGTTGCTGCCAGCATTAGGTTTGGAGAAATCCAGCAAAGATTGCATCACTCTAGCTTGGCTCCCCACTTTCTGCCATGGTGAGTGGCTGCAAACACAGGCCATTTCCCATGGGAAAAAGAAGTCCTTTCCCCACGGTCTGCAAATCAAATGCAAGGTGGCCTTTGGGGCTCCAAGGACATGCAGGGTACTTCTTACTGGCAGCTTTCGATTTGGAGCAATCCAGCAAAGATTGCAAATTTCTTGCTGGGCACCACCCTATTGGCCAGGGCGAGAGGCCAGAAATGGAGGCCATTTTCCATGGGGAAAATGAAGTCATTGGCCCAGGCTCTGGGTATCAGATGAAAGGTGGCATCTGGGGCTCTAAGGACTTGAAGGGTCTTAGTTGCTGCCAGCTTTAGGTTTGGAGAAATCCAGCAGAATTTTCAAATTTCCTGCTTGGCACCCTACTTTCTGCCAGGGCAAGTTGCAGCACAGGGATACTATTTCTATGGGAAAAAGAAGTAATTTCCCCATCATGTGGGTATCAGCAGAGAGGTGAAATTTGGGGCTCTAAGGAGCTGCAGGCTCCTCGTTGCCAGCAGGTTTAGTTTTGGAGAAAATCAGCCAAGTTTGCAAATTTCAGACAGGGAATGAAGCAGATGGCCGGGGCGAGTGGCCCCAAACTGACCCCATTTTCCATGGGGAAAAGAAGTCATGTCCCCAGGGTCTGGGTATAAGATGAAAGGTGGCATCTGGGGCTCTAAGGACTTGCAGGGTCCTAGTTGCTGCCAGCATTGGGTTTGGAGAAATCCAGCAAAGATTGCATCACTCTAGCTTGGCTCCCCACTTTCTGCCATGGTGAGTGGCTGCAAACACAGGCCATTTCCCAATGGAAAAAGAAGTCCTTTCCCCACGGTCTGCAAATGAAATGCAAGGTGGCCTTTGGGGCTCTAAGGACTTGCAGGGTACTTCTTACTGGCAGCTTTTGATTTGGAGAAATCCAGCAAAGATTGCAAATTTCTTGCTGGGCACCACCCTATTGGCCAGGGCGAGAGGCCAGAAATGGAGGCCATTTTCCTTGGGGAAAATGAAGTCATTGGCCCAGGCTCTGGGTATCAGATGAAAGGTGGCATCTGGGGCTCTAAGGACTTGCAGGGTCCTAGTTGCTGGCAGCTTTATGTTTGGAAGAATCCATCACAGTTTGCAAATTTCTCGCTAGGCACCCTACTTTCTGCCAGGGCAAGTTGCAGCACAGGGATACTATTTCTATGGGAAAAAGAAGTAATTTCCCCATCATGTGGGTATCAGCAGAGAGGTGAAATTTGGGGCTCTAAGGAGCTGCAGGCTCCTCGTTGCCAGCAGGTTTAGTTTTGGAGAAAATCAGCCAAGTTTGCAAATTTCAGACAGGGAATGGAGTAGATGGCCGGGGCGAGTGGCCCCAAACTGACCCCATTTTCCATGGGGAAAAAAGTCATTTCCCCAGGGTCTGGGTATAAGATGAAAGGTGGCATCTGGGGCTCTAAGGACTTGCAGGCTCCTGGTTGCTGCCAACTTTAGGTTTGGAAGAATCCAGCAAAGATTGTATCACTCTAGCTTGGCTCCCCACTTTCTGCCATGGTGAGTGGCTGCAAACACAGGCCATTTCCCATGGGAAAAAGAAGTCCTTTCCCCACGGTCTGCAAATGAAATGCAAGGTGGCCTTTGGGGCTCTAAGGACTTGCAGGGTACTTCTTACTGGCAGCTTTAGATTTGGAGCAATCCAGCAAAGATTGCAAATTTCTTGCTGGGCACCACCCTATTGGCCAGGGCGAGAGGCCAGAAATGGAGGCCATTTTCCTTGGGGAAAATGAAGTCATTGGCCCAGGCTCTGGGTATCAGATGAAAGGTGGCATCTGGGGCTCTAAGGACTTGCAGGGTCCTAGTTGCTGCCAGCTTTATGTTTGGAAGAATCCAGCACAGTTTGCAAATTTCTCGCTAGGCACAGCCTGCCTGCCAGGCCAAGTGGCCAGAAATGAAGGGCATTTTCCATGGGAAAAATGTCCTTAACCCAGGGTCTCAGTAATATGTTCAAGGTGGCCTTTCAGGCTCTAAGGACTTTCAGGCTCCTGGTTGCTGCCAACTTTAGGTTTGGAAGAATCCAGCAAAGATTGTATCACTCTAGCTTGGCTCCCCACTTTCTGCCATGGTGAGTGGCTGGAAACACAGGCCATTTCCCATGGGAAAAAGAAGTCCTTTCCCCACGGTCTGCAAATCAAATGCAAGGTGGCCTTTGGGGCTCTAAGGACTTGCAGGGTACTTCTTACTGGCAGCTTTCGATTTGGAGAAATCCAGCAAAGATTGCAAATTTCTTGCTGGGCACCACCCTATTGGCCAGGGCGAGAGGCCAGAAATGGAGGCCATTTTCCATGGGGAAAATGAAGTCATTGGCCCAGGGTCTGGGTATCAGATGAAAGGTGGCATCTGGGGCTCTAAGGACTTGAAGGGTCTTAGTTGCTGCCAGCTTTAGGTTTGGAGAAATCCAGCAGAATTTTCAAATTTCCTGCTTGGCACCCTACTTTCTGCCAGGGCAAGTTGCAGCACAGGGATACTATTTCTATGGGAAAAAGAAGTAATTTCCCCATCATGTGGGTATCAGCAGAGAGGTGAAATTTGGGGCTCTAAGGAGCTGCAGGCTCCTCGTTGCCAGCAGGTTTAGTTTTGGAGAAAATCAGCCAAGTTTGCAAATTTCAGACAGGGAATGAAGCAGATGGCCGGGGCGAGTGGCCCCAAACTGACCCCATTTTCCATGGGGAAAAGAAGTCATGTCCCCAGGGTCTGGGTATAAGATGAAAGGTGGCATCTGGGGCTCTAAGGACTTGCAGGGTCCTAGTTGCTGCCAGCTTTATGTTTGGAGGAATCCAGCACAGTTTGCAAATTTCTCGCTAGGCACAGCCTGCCTGCCAGGCCAAGTGGTCACAAATGAAGGGCATTTTCCATGGGAAAAATGTCCTTAACCCAGGGTCTCAGTAATATGTTCAAGGTGGCCTTTCAGGCTCTAAGGACTTTCAGGCTCCTGGTTGCTGCCAACTTTAGGTTTGGAAGAATCCAGCAAAGATTGTATCACTCTAGCTTGGCTCCCCACTTTCTGCCATGGTGAGTGGCTGCAAACACAGGCCATTTCCCATGGGAAAAAGAAGTCCTTTCCCCACGGTCTGCAAATGAAATGCAAGGTGGCCTTTGGGGCTCTAAGGACATGCAGGGTACTTCTTACTGGCAGCTTTCGATTTGGAGAAATCCAGCAAAGATTGCAAATTTCTTGCTGGGCACCACCCTATTGGCCAGGGCGAGAGGCCAGAAATGGACGCCATTTTCCATGGGGAAAATGAAGTCATTGGCCCAGGGTCTGGGTATCAGATGAAAGGTGGCATCTGGGGCTCTAAGGACTTGCAGGGTCCTAGTTGCTGGCAGCTTTATGTTTGGAAGAATCCAGCACAGTTTGCAAATTTCTCGCTAGGCACCCTACTTTCTGCCAGGGCAAGTTGCAGCACAGGGATACTATTTCTATGGGAAAAAGAAGTAATTTCCCCATCATGTGGGTATCAGCAGAGAGGTGAAATTTGGGGCTCTAAGGAGCTGCAGGCTCCTCGTTGCCAGCAGGTTTAGTTTTGGAGAAAATCAGCCAAGTTTGCAAATTTCAGACAGGGAATGGAGTAGATGGCCGGGGCGAGTGGCCCCAAACTGACCCCATTTTCCATGGGGAAAAAAGTCATTTCCCCAGGGTCTGGGTATAAGATGAAAGGTGGCATCTGGGGCTCTAAGGACTTGCAGGGTCCTAGTTGCTGCCAGCATTGGGTTTGGAGAAATCCAGCAAAGATTGCATCACTCTAGCTTGGCTCCCCACTTTCTGCCATGGTGAGTGGCTGTAAACGGAGGCCATTTCCCATGGGAAAAAGAAGTCCTTTCCCCACGGTCTGCAAATCAAATGCAAGGTGGCCTTTGGGGCTCTAAGGACTTGCAGGGTACTTCTTACTGGCAGCTTTCGATTTGGAGAAATCCAGCAAAGATTGCAAATTTCTTGCTGGGCACCACCCTATTGGCCAGGGCGAGAGGCCAGAAATGGAGGCCATTTTCCATGGGGAAAATGAAGTCATTGGCCAAGGGTCTGGGTATCAGATGAAAGGCGGCATCTGGGGCTCTAAGGACTTGCAGGGTCCTAGTTGCTGCCAGCATTAGGTTTGGAGAAATCCAGCAAAGATTGCATCACTCTAGCTTGGCTCCCCACTTTCTGCCATGGTGAGTGGCTGCAAACACAGGCCATTTCCCATGGGAAAAAGAAGTCCTTTCCCCACGGTCTGCAAATCAAATGCAAGGTGGCCTTTGGGGCTCCAAGGACATGCAGGGTACTTCTTACTGGCAGGTTTAGATTTGGAGCAATCCAGCAAAGATTGCAAATTTCTTGCTGGGCACCACCCTATTGGCCAGGGCGAGAGGCCAGAAATGGAGGCCATTTTCCTTGGGGAAAATGAAGTCCTTGGCCCAGGCTCTGGGTATCAGATGAAAGGTGGCATCTGGGGCTCTAAGGACTTGCAGGGTCCTAGTTGCTGCCAGCTTTATGTTTGGAAGAATCCAGCACAGTTTGAAAATTTCTCGCTAGGCACAGCCTGCCTGCCAGGCCAAGTGGCCAGAAATGAAGGGCATTTTCCATGGGAAAAATGTCCTTAACCCAGGGTCTCAGTAATATGTTCAAGGTGGCCTTTCAGGCTCTAAGGACTTTCAGGCTCCTGGTTGCTGCCAACTTTAGGTTTGGAAGAATCCAGCAAAGATTGTATCACTCTAGCTTGGCTCCCCACTTTCTGCCATGGTGAGTGGCTGCAAACACAGGCCATTTCCCATGGGAAAAAGAAGTCCTTTCCCCACGGTCTGCAAATCAAATGCAAGGTGGCCTTTGGGGCTCTAAGGACTTGGAGGGTACTTCTTACTGGCAGCTTTCGATTTGGAGAAATCCAGCAAAGATTGCAAATTTCTTGCTGGGCACCACCCTATTGGCCAGGGCGAGAGGCCAGAAATGGAGGCCATTTTCCATGGGGAAAATGAAGTCATTGGCCCAGGGTCTGGGTATCAGATGAAAGGTGGCATCTGGGGCTCTAAGGACTTTCAGGGTCTTAGTTGCTGCCAGCTTTAGGTTTGGAGAAATCCAGCAGAATTTTCAAATTTCCTGCTTGGCACCCTACTTTCTGCCAGGGCAAGTTGCAGCACAGGGATACAATTTCTATGGGAAAAAGAAGTAATTTCCCCATCATGTGGGTATCAGCAGAGAGGTGAAATTTGGGGCTCTAAGGAGCTGCAGGCTCCTCGTTGCCAGCAGGTTTAGTTTTGGAGAAAATCAGCCAAGTTTGCAAATTTCAGACAGGGAATGAAGCAGATGGCCGGGGCGAGTGGCCCCAAACTGACCCCATTTTCCATGGGGAAAAGAAGTCATGTCCCCAGGGTCTGGGTATAAGATGAAAGGTGGCATCTGGGGCTCTAAGGACTTGCAGGGTCCTAGTTGCTGCCAGCTTTATGTTTGGAGGAATCCAGCACAGTTTGCAAATTTCTCGCTAGGCACAGCCTGCCTGCCAGGCCAAGTGGTCACAAATGAAGGGCATTTTCCATGGGAAAAATGTCCTTAACCCAGGGTCTCAGTAATATGTTCAAGGTGGCCTTTCAGGCTCTAAGGACTTTCAGGCTCCTGGTTGCTGCCAACTTTAGGTTTGGAAGAATCCAGCAAAGATTGTATCACTCTAGCTTGGCTCCCCACTTTCTGCCATGGTGAGTGGCTGCAAACACAGGCCATTTCCCATGGGAAAAAGAAGTCCTTTCCCCACGGTCTGCAAATGAAATGCAAGGTGGCCTTTGGGGCTCTAAGGACATGCAGGGTACTTCTTACTGGCAGCTTTCGATTTGGAGAAATCCAGCAAAGATTGCAAATTTCTTGCTGGGCACCACCCTATTGGCCAGGGCGAGAGGCCAGAAATGGAGGCCATTTTCCATGGGGAAAATGAAGTCATTGGCCCAGGCTCTGGGTATCAGATGAAAGGTGGCATCTGGGGCTCTAAGGACTTGCAGGGTCCTAGTTGCTGGCAGCTTTATGTTTGGAAGAATCCAGCACGGTTTGCAAATTTCTCGCTAGGCACCCTACTTTCTGCCAGGGCAAGTTGCAGCACAGGGATACTATTTCTATGGGAAAAAGAAGTAATTTCCCCATCATGTGGGTATCAGCAGAGAGGTGAAATTTGGGGCTCTAAGGAGCTGCAGGCTCCTCGTTGCCAGCAGGTTTAGTTTTGGAGAAAATCAGCCAAGTTTGCAAATTTCAGACAGGGAATGAAGCAGATGGCCGGGGCGAGTGGCCCCAAACTGACCCCATTTTCCATGGGGAAAAGAAGTCATGTCCCCAGGGTCTGGGTATAAGATGAAAGGTGGCATCTGGGGCTCTAAGGACTTGCAGGGTCCTAGTTGCTGCCAGCATTGGGTTTGGAGAAATCCAGCAAAGATTGCATCACTCTAGCTTGGCTCCCCACTTTCTGCCATGGTGAGTGGCTGCAAACACAGGCCATTTCCCATGGGAAAAAGAAGTCCTTTCCCCACGGTCTGCAAATCAAATGCAAGGTGGCCTTTGGGGCTCTAAGGACTTGCAGGGTACTTCTTACTGGCAGCTTTCGATTTGGAGAAATCCAGCAAAGATTGCAAATTTCTTGCTGGGCACCACCCTATTGGCCAGGGCGAGAGGCCAGAAATGGAGGCCATTTTCCATGGGGAAAATGAAGTCATTGGCCCAGGCTCTGGGTATCAGATGAAAGGCGGCATCTGGGGCTCTAAGGACTTGCAGGGTCCTAGTTGCTGCCAGCATTAGGTTTGGAGAAATCCAGCAAAGATTGCATCACTCTAGCTTGGCTCCCTACTTTCTGCCATGGTGAGTGGCTGCAAACACAGGCCATTTCCCATGGGAAAAAGAAGTCCTTTCCCCACGGTCTGCAAATCAAATGCAAGGTGGCCTTTGGGGCTCCAAGGACATGCAGGGTACTTCTTACTGGCAGCTTTCGATTTGGAGAAATCCAGCAAAGATTGCAAATTTCTTGCTTGGCACCACCCTATTGGCCAGGGTGAGAGGCCAGAAATGGAGGCCATTTTCCATGGGGAAAATGAAGTCATTGGCCCAGGCTCTGGGTATCAGATGAAAGGTGGCATCTGGGGCTCTAAGGACTCTAAGGGTCTTAGTTGCTGCCAGCTTTAGGTTTGGAGAAATCCAGCAGAATTTTCAAATTTCCTGCTTGGCACCCTACTTTCTGCCAGGGCAAGTTGCAGCACAGGGATACTATTTCTATGGGAAAAAGAAGTAAGTTCCCCATCATGTGGGTATCAGCAGAGAGGTGAAATTTGGGGCTCTAAGGAGCTGCAGGCTCCTCGTTGCCAGCAGGTTTAGTTTTGGAGAAAATCAGCCAAGTTTGCAAATTTCAGACAGGGAATGAAGCAGATGGCCGGGGCGAGTGGCCCCAAACTGACCCCATTTTCCATGGGGAAAAGAAGTCATGTCCCCAGGGTCTGGGTATAAGATGAAAGGTGGCATCTGGGGCTCTAAGGACTTGCAGGGTCCTAGTTGCTGCCAGCATTGGGTTTGGAGAAATCCAGCAAAGATTGCATCACTCTAGCTTGGCTCCCCACTTTCTGCCATGGTGAGTGGCTGGAAACACAGGCCATTTCCCATGGGAAAAAGAAGTCCTTTCCCCACGGTCTGCAAATCAAATGCAAGGTGGCCTTTGGGGCTCTAAGGACATGCAGGGTACTTCTTACTGGCAGCTTTCGATTTGGAGAAATCCAGCAAAGATTGCAAATTTCTTGCTGGGCACCACCCTATTGGCCAGGGCGAGAGGCCAGAAATGGAGGCCATTTTCCATGGGGAAAATGAAGTCATTGGCCCAGGCTCTGGGTATCAGATGAAAGGTGGCCTTTGGGGCTCTAAGGACTTTCAGGGTCTTAGTTGCTGCCAGCTTTAGGTTTGGAGAAATCCAGCAGAATTTTCAAATTTCCTGCTTGGCACCCTACTTTCTGCCAGGGCAAGTTGCAGCACAGGGATACAATTTCTATGGGAAAAAGAAGTAATTTCCCCATCATGTGGGTATCAGCAGAGAGGTGAAATTTGGGGCTCTAAGGAGCTGCAGGCTCCTCGTTGCCAGCAGGTTTAGTTTTGGAGAAAATCAGCCAAGTCTGCAAATTTCAGACAGGGAATGAAGCAGATGGCCGGGGCGAGTGGCCCCAAACTGACCCCATTTTCCATGGGGAAAAGAAGTCATGTCCCCAGGGTCTGGGTATAAGATGAAAGGTGGCATCTGGGGCTCTAAGGACTTGCAGGGTCCTAGTTGCTGCCAGCTTTATGTTTGGAGGAATCCAGCACAGTTTGCAAATTTCTCGCTAGGCACAGCCTGCCTGCCAGGCCAAGTGGTCACAAATGAAGGGCATTTTCCATGGGAAAAATGTCCTTAACCCAGGGTCTCAGTAATATGTTCAAGGTGGCCTTTCAGGCTCTAAGGACTTTCAGGCTCCTGGTTGCTGCCAACTTTAGGTTTGGAAGAATCCAGCAAAGATTGTATCACTCTAGCTTGGCTCCCCACTTTCTGCCATGGTGAGTGGCTGGAAACACAGGCCATTTCCCATGGGAAAAAGAAGTCCTTTCCCCACGGTCTGCAAATCAAATGCAAGGTGGCCTTTGGGGCTCTAAGGACTTGCAGGGTACTTCTTACTGGCAGCTTTCGATTTGGAGAAATCCAGCAAAGATTGCAAATTTCTTGCTGGGCACCACCCTATTGGCCAGGGCGAGAGGCCAGAAATGGAGGCCATTTTCCATGGGGAAAATGAAGTCATTGGCCCAGGCTCTGGGTATCAGATGAAAGGCGGCATCTGGGGCTCTAAGGACTTGCAGGGTCCAAGTTGCTGCCAGCATTAGGTTTGGAGAAATCCAGCAAAGATTGCATCACTCTAGCTTGGCTCCCCACTTTCTGCCATGGTGAGTGGCTGCAAACACAGGCCATTTCCCATGGGAAAAAGAAGTCCTTTCCCCACGGTCTGCAAATCAAATGCAAGGTGGCCTTTGGGGCTCCAAGGACATGCAGGGTACTTCTTACTGGCAGCTTTCGATTTGGAGCAATCCAGCAAAGATTGCAAATTTCTTGCTGGGCACCACCCTATTGGCCAGGGCGAGAGGCCAGAAATGGAGGCCATTTTCCATGGGGAAAATGAAGTCATTGGCCCAGGCTCTGGGTATCAGATGAAAGGTGGCATCTGGGGCTCTAAGGACTTGAAGGGTCTTAGTTGCTGCCAGCTTTAGGTTTGGAGAAATCCAGCAGAATTTTCAAATTTCCTGCTTGGCACCCTACTTTCTGCCAGGGCAAGTTGCAGCACAGGGATACTATTTCTATGGGAAAAAGAAGTAATTTCCCCATCATGTGGGTATCAGCAGAGAGGTGAAATTTGGGGCTCTAAGGAGCTGCAGGCTCCTCGTTGCCAGCAGGTTTAGTTTTGGAGAAAATCAGCCAAGTTTGCAAATTTCAGACAGGGAATGAAGCAGATGGCCGGGGCGAGTGGCCCCAAACTGACCCCATTTTCCATGGGGAAAAGAAGTCATGTCCCCAGGGTCTGGGTATAAGATGAAAGGTGGCATCTGGGGCTCTAAGGACTTGCAGGGTCCTAGTTGCTGCCAGCATTGGGTTTGGAGAAATCCAGCAAAGATTGCATCACTCTAGCTTGGCTCCCCACTTTCTGCCATGGTGAGTGGCTGCAAACACAGGCCATTTCCCAATGGAAAAAGAAGTCCTTTCCCCACGGTCTGCAAATGAAATGCAAGGTGGCCTTTGGGGCTCTAAGGACTTGCAGGGTACTTCTTACTGGCAGCTTTTGATTTGGAGAAATCCAGCAAAGATTGCAAATTTCTTGCTGGGCACCACCCTATTGGCCAGGGCGAGAGGCCAGAAATGGAGGCCATTTTCCATGGGGAAAATGAAGTCATTGGCCCAGGCTCTGGGTATCAGATGAAAGGTGGCATCTGGGGCTCTAAGGACTTGCAGGGTCCTAGTTGCTGGCAGCTTTATGTTTGGAAGAATCCATCACAGTTTGCAAATTTCTCGCTAGGCACCCTACTTTCTGCCAGGGCAAGTTGCAGCACAGGGATACTATTTCTATGGGAAAAAGAAGTAATTTCCCCATCATGTGGGTATCAGCAGAGAGGTGAAATTTGGGGCTCTAAGGAGCTGCAGGCTCCTCGTTGCCAGCAGGTTTAGTTTTGGAGAAAATCAGCCAAGTTTGCAAATTTCAGACAGGGAATGGAGTAGATGGCCGGGGCGAGTGGCCCCAAACTGACCCCATTTTCCATGGGGAAAAAAGTCATTTCCCCAGGGTCTGGGTATAAGATGAAAGGTGGCATCTGGGGCTCTAAGGACTTGCAGGCTCCTGGTTGCTGCCAACTTTAGGTTTGGAAGAATCCAGCAAAGATTGTATCACTCTAGCTTGGCTCCCCACTTTCTGCCATGGTGAGTGGCTGCAAACACAGGCCATTTCCCATGGGAAAAAGAAGTCCTTTCCCCACGGTCTGCAAATGAAATGCAAGGTGGCCTTTGGGGCTCTAAGGACTTGCAGGGTACTTCTTACTGGCAGCTTTAGATTTGGAGCAATCCAGCAAAGATTGCAAATTTCTTGCTGGGCACCACCCTATTGGCCAGGGCGAGAGGCCAGAAATGGAGGCCATTTTCCTTGGGGAAAATGAAGTCATTGGCCCAGGCTCTGGGTATCAGATGAAAGGTGGCATCTGGGGCTCTAAGGACTTGCAGGGTCCTAGTTGCTGCCAGCTTTATGTTTGGAAGAATCCAGCACAGTTTGCAAATTTCTCGCTAGGCACAGCCTGCCTGCCAGGCCAAGTGGCCAGAAATGAAGGGCATTTTCCATGGGAAAAATGTCCTTAACCCAGGGTCTCAGTAATATGTTCAAGGTGGCCTTTCAGGCTCTAAGGACTTTCAGGCTCCTGGTTGCTGCCAACTTTAGGTTTGGAAGAATCCAGCAAAGATTGTATCACTCTAGCTTGGCTCCCCACTTTCTGCCATGGTGAGTGGCTGGAAACACAGGCCATTTCCCATGGGAAAAAGAAGTCCTTTCCCCACGGTCTGCAAATCAAATGCAAGGTGGCCTTTGGGGCTCTAAGGACTTGCAGGGTACTTCTTACTGGCAGCTTTCGATTTGGAGAAATCCAGCAAAGATTGCAAATTTCTTGCTGGGCACCACCCTATTGGCCAGGGCGAGAGGCCAGAAATGGAGGCCATTTTCCATGGGGAAAATGAAGTCATTGGCCCAGGGTCTGGGTATCAGATGAAAGGTGGCATCTGGGGCTCTAAGGACTTGAAGGGTCTTAGTTGCTGCCAGCTTTAGGTTTGGAGAAATCCAGCAGAATTTTCAAATTTCCTGCTTGGCACCCTACTTTCTGCCAGGGCAAGTTGCAGCACAGGGATACTATTTCTATGGGAAAAAGAAGTAATTTCCCCATCATGTGGGTATCAGCAGAGAGGTGAAATTTGGGGCTCTAAGGAGCTGCAGGCTCCTCGTTGCCAGCAGGTTTAGTTTTGGAGAAAATCAGCCAAGTTTGCAAATTTCAGACAGGGAATGAAGCAGATGGCCGGGGCGAGTGGCCCCAAACTGACCCCATTTTCCATGGGGAAAAGAAGTCATGTCCCCAGGGTCTGGGTATAAGATGAAAGGTGGCATCTGGGGCTCTAAGGACTTGCAGGGTCCTAGTTGCTGCCAGCTTTATGTTTGGAGGAATCCAGCACAGTTTGCAAATTTCTCGCTAGGCACAGCCTGCCTGCCAGGCCAAGTGGTCACAAATGAAGGGCATTTTCCATGGGAAAAATGTCCTTAACCCAGGGTCTCAGTAATATGTTCAAGGTGGCCTTTCAGGCTCTAAGGACTTTCAGGCTCCTGGTTGCTGCCAACTTTAGGTTTGGAAGAATCCAGCAAAGATTGTATCACTCTAGCTTGGCTCCCCACTTTCTGCCATGGTGAGTGGCTGCAAACACAGGCCATTTCCCATGGGAAAAAGAAGTCCTTTCCCCACGGTCTGCAAATGAAATGCAAGGTGGCCTTTGGGGCTCTAAGGACATGCAGGGTACTTCTTACTGGCAGCTTTCGATTTGGAGAAATCCAGCAAAGATTGCAAATTTCTTGCTGGGCACCACCCTATTGGCCAGGGCGAGAGGCCAGAAATGGACGCCATTTTCCATGGGGAAAATGAAGTCATTGGCCCAGGGTCTGGGTATCAGATGAAAGGTGGCATCTGGGGCTCTAAGGACTTGCAGGGTCCTAGTTGCTGGCAGCTTTATGTTTGGAAGAATCCAGCACAGTTTGCAAATTTCTCGCTAGGCACCCTACTTTCTGCCAGGGCAAGTTGCAGCACAGGGATACTATTTCTATGGGAAAAAGAAGTAATTTCCCCATCATGTGGGTATCAGCAGAGAGGTGAAATTTGGGGCTCTAAGGAGCTGCAGGCTCCTCGTTGCCAGCAGGTTTAGTTTTGGAGAAAATCAGCCAAGTTTGCAAATTTCAGACAGGGAATGGAGTAGATGGCCGGGGCGAGTGGCCCCAAACTGACCCCATTTTCCATGGGGAAAAAAGTCATTTCCCCAGGGTCTGGGTATAAGATGAAAGGTGGCATCTGGGGCTCTAAGGACTTGCAGGGTCCTAGTTGCTGCCAGCATTGGGTTTGGAGAAATCCAGCAAAGATTGCATCACTCTAGCTTGGCTCCCCACTTTCTGCCATGGTGAGTGGCTGTAAACGGAGGCCATTTCCCATGGGAAAAAGAAGTCCTTTCCCCACGGTCTGCAAATCAAATGCAAGGTGGCCTTTGGGGCTCTAAGGACTTGCAGGGTACTTCTTACTGGCAGCTTTCGATTTGGAGAAATCCAGCAAAGATTGCAAATTTCTTGCTGGGCACCACCCTATTGGCCAGGGCGAGAGGCCAGAAATGGAGGCCATTTTCCATGGGGAAAATGAAGTCATTGGCCAAGGGTCTGGGTATCAGATGAAAGGCGGCATCTGGGGCTCTAAGGACTTGCAGGGTCCTAGTTGCTGCCAGCATTAGGTTTGGAGAAATCCAGCAAAGATTGCATCACTCTAGCTTGGCTCCCCACTTTCTGCCATGGTGAGTGGCTGCAAACACAGGCCATTTCCCATGGGAAAAAGAAGTCCTTTCCCCACGGTCTGCAAATCAAATGCAAGGTGGCCTTTGGGGCTCCAAGGACATGCAGGGTACTTCTTACTGGCAGGTTTAGATTTGGAGCAATCCAGCAAAGATTGCAAATTTCTTGCTGGGCACCACCCTATTGGCCAGGGCGAGAGGCCAGAAATGGAGGCCATTTTCCTTGGGGAAAATGAAGTCCTTGGCCCAGGCTCTGGGTATCAGATGAAAGGTGGCATCTGGGGCTCTAAGGACTTGCAGGGTCCTAGTTGCTGCCAGCTTTATGTTTGGAAGAATCCAGCACAGTTTGAAAATTTCTCGCTAGGCACAGCCTGCCTGCCAGGCCAAGTGGCCAGAAATGAAGGGCATTTTCCATGGGAAAAATGTCCTTAACCCAGGGTCTCAGTAATATGTTCAAGGTGGCCTTTCAGGCTCTAAGGACTTTCAGGCTCCTGGTTGCTGCCAACTTTAGGTTTGGAAGAATCCAGCAAAGATTGTATCACTCTAGCTTGGCTCCCCACTTTCTGCCATGGTGAGTGGCTGCAAACACAGGCCATTTCCCATGGGAAAAAGAAGTCCTTTCCCCACGGTCTGCAAATCAAATGCAAGGTGGCCTTTGGGGCTCTAAGGACTTGGAGGGTACTTCTTACTGGCAGCTTTCGATTTGGAGAAATCCAGCAAAGATTGCAAATTTCTTGCTGGGCACCACCCTATTGGCCAGGGCGAGAGGCCAGAAATGGAGGCCATTTTCCATGGGGAAAATGAAGTCATTGGCCCAGGGTCTGGGTATCAGATGAAAGGTGGCATCTGGGGCTCTAAGGACTTTCAGGGTCTTAGTTGCTGCCAGCTTTAGGTTTGGAGAAATCCAGCAGAATTTTCAAATTTCCTGCTTGGCACCCTACTTTCTGCCAGGGCAAGTTGCAGCACAGGGATACAATTTCTATGGGAAAAAGAAGTAATTTCCCCATCATGTGGGTATCAGCAGAGAGGTGAAATTTGGGGCTCTAAGGAGCTGCAGGCTCCTCGTTGCCAGCAGGTTTAGTTTTGGAGAAAATCAGCCAAGTTTGCAAATTTCAGACAGGGAATGAAGCAGATGGCCGGGGCGAGTGGCCCCAAACTGACCCCATTTTCCATGGGGAAAAGAAGTCATGTCCCCAGGGTCTGGGTATAAGATGAAAGGTGGCATCTGGGGCTCTAAGGACTTGCAGGGTCCTAGTTGCTGCCAGCTTTATGTTTGGAGGAATCCAGCACAGTTTGCAAATTTCTCGCTAGGCACAGCCTGCCTGCCAGGCCAAGTGGTCACAAATGAAGGGCATTTTCCATGGGAAAAATGTCCTTAACCCAGGGTCTCAGTAATATGTTCAAGGTGGCCTTTCAGGCTCTAAGGACTTTCAGGCTCCTGGTTGCTGCCAACTTTAGGTTTGGAAGAATCCAGCAAAGATTGTATCACTCTAGCTTGGCTCCCCACTTTCTGCCATGGTGAGTGGCTGCAAACACAGGCCATTTCCCATGGGAAAAAGAAGTCCTTTCCCCACGGTCTGCAAATGAAATGCAAGGTGGCCTTTGGGGCTCTAAGGACATGCAGGGTACTTCTTACTGGCAGCTTTCGATTTGGAGAAATCCAGCAAAGATTGCAAATTTCTTGCTGGGCACCACCCTATTGGCCAGGGCGAGAGGCCAGAAATGGAGGCCATTTTCCATGGGGAAAATGAAGTCATTGGCCCAGGCTCTGGGTATCAGATGAAAGGTGGCATCTGGGGCTCTAAGGACTTGCAGGGTCCTAGTTGCTGGCAGCTTTATGTTTGGAAGAATCCAGCACGGTTTGCAAATTTCTCGCTAGGCACCCTACTTTCTGCCAGGGCAAGTTGCAGCACAGGGATACTATTTCTATGGGAAAAAGAAGTAATTTCCCCATCATGTGGGTATCAGCAGAGAGGTGAAATTTGGGGCTCTAAGGAGCTGCAGGCTCCTCGTTGCCAGCAGGTTTAGTTTTGGAGAAAATCAGCCAAGTTTGCAAATTTCAGACAGGGAATGAAGCAGATGGCCGGGGCGAGTGGCCCCAAACTGACCCCATTTTCCATGGGGAAAAGAAGTCATGTCCCCAGGGTCTGGGTATAAGATGAAAGGTGGCATCTGGGGCTCTAAGGACTTGCAGGGTCCTAGTTGCTGCCAGCATTGGGTTTGGAGAAATCCAGCAAAGATTGCATCACTCTAGCTTGGCTCCCCACTTTCTGCCATGGTGAGTGGCTGCAAACACAGGCCATTTCCCATGGGAAAAAGAAGTCCTTTCCCCACGGTCTGCAAATCAAATGCAAGGTGGCCTTTGGGGCTCTAAGGACTTGCAGGGTACTTCTTACTGGCAGCTTTCGATTTGGAGAAATCCAGCAAAGATTGCAAATTTCTTGCTGGGCACCACCCTATTGGCCAGGGCGAGAGGCCAGAAATGGAGGCCATTTTCCATGGGGAAAATGAAGTCATTGGCCCAGGCTCTGGGTATCAGATGAAAGGCGGCATCTGGGGCTCTAAGGACTTGCAGGGTCCTAGTTGCTGCCAGCATTAGGTTTGGAGAAATCCAGCAAAGATTGCATCACTCTAGCTTGGCTCCCTACTTTCTGCCATGGTGAGTGGCTGCAAACACAGGCCATTTCCCATGGGAAAAAGAAGTCCTTTCCCCACGGTCTGCAAATCAAATGCAAGGTGGCCTTTGGGGCTCCAAGGACATGCAGGGTACTTCTTACTGGCAGCTTTCGATTTGGAGAAATCCAGCAAAGATTGCAAATTTCTTGCTTGGCACCACCCTATTGGCCAGGGTGAGAGGCCAGAAATGGAGGCCATTTTCCATGGGGAAAATGAAGTCATTGGCCCAGGCTCTGGGTATCAGATGAAAGGTGGCATCTGGGGCTCTAAGGACTCTAAGGGTCTTAGTTGCTGCCAGCTTTAGGTTTGGAGAAATCCAGCAGAATTTTCAAATTTCCTGCTTGGCACCCTACTTTCTGCCAGGGCAAGTTGCAGCACAGGGATACTATTTCTATGGGAAAAAGAAGTAAGTTCCCCATCATGTGGGTATCAGCAGAGAGGTGAAATTTGGGGCTCTAAGGAGCTGCAGGCTCCTCGTTGCCAGCAGGTTTAGTTTTGGAGAAAATCAGCCAAGTTTGCAAATTTCAGACAGGGAATGAAGCAGATGGCCGGGGCGAGTGGCCCCAAACTGACCCCATTTTCCATGGGGAAAAGAAGTCATGTCCCCAGGGTCTGGGTATAAGATGAAAGGTGGCATCTGGGGCTCTAAGGACTTGCAGGGTCCTAGTTGCTGCCAGCATTGGGTTTGGAGAAATCCAGCAAAGATTGCATCACTCTAGCTTGGCTCCCCACTTTCTGCCATGGTGAGTGGCTGGAAACACAGGCCATTTCCCATGGGAAAAAGAAGTCCTTTCCCCACGGTCTGCAAATCAAATGCAAGGTGGCCTTTGGGGCTCTAAGGACATGCAGGGTACTTCTTACTGGCAGCTTTCGATTTGGAGAAATCCAGCAAAGATTGCAAATTTCTTGCTGGGCACCACCCTATTGGCCAGGGCGAGAGGCCAGAAATGGAGGCCATTTTCCATGGGGAAAATGAAGTCATTGGCCCAGGCTCTGGGTATCAGATGAAAGGTGGCCTTTGGGGCTCTAAGGACTTTCAGGGTCTTAGTTGCTGCCAGCTTTAGGTTTGGAGAAATCCAGCAGAATTTTCAAATTTCCTGCTTGGCACCCTACTTTCTGCCAGGGCAAGTTGCAGCACAGGGATACAATTTCTATGGGAAAAAGAAGTAATTTCCCCATCATGTGGGTATCAGCAGAGAGGTGAAATTTGGGGCTCTAAGGAGCTGCAGGCTCCTCGTTGCCAGCAGGTTTAGTTTTGGAGAAAATCAGCCAAGTCTGCAAATTTCAGACAGGGAATGAAGCAGATGGCCGGGGCGAGTGGCCCCAAACTGACCCCATTTTCCATGGGGAAAAGAAGTCATGTCCCCAGGGTCTGGGTATAAGATGAAAGGTGGCATCTGGGGCTCTAAGGACTTGCAGGGTCCTAGTTGCTGCCAGCTTTATGTTTGGAGGAATCCAGCACAGTTTGCAAATTTCTCGCTAGGCACAGCCTGCCTGCCAGGCCAAGTGGTCACAAATGAAGGGCATTTTCCATGGGAAAAATGTCCTTAACCCAGGGTCTCAGTAATATGTTCAAGGTGGCCTTTCAGGCTCTAAGGACTTTCAGGCTCCTGGTTGCTGCCAACTTTAGGTTTGGAAGAATCCAGCAAAGATTGTATCACTCTAGCTTGGCTCCCCACTTTCTGCCATGGTGAGTGGCTGGAAACACAGGCCATTTCCCATGGGAAAAAGAAGTCCTTTCCCCACGGTCTGCAAATCAAATGCAAGGTGGCCTTTGGGGCTCTAAGGACTTGCAGGGTACTTCTTACTGGCAGCTTTCGATTTGGAGAAATCCAGCAAAGATTGCAAATTTCTTGCTGGGCACCACCCTATTGGCCAGGGCGAGAGGCCAGAAATGGAGGCCATTTTCCATGGGGAAAATGAAGTCATTGGCCCAGGCTCTGGGTATCAGATGAAAGGCGGCATCTGGGGCTCTAAGGACTTGCAGGGTCCAAGTTGCTGCCAGCATTAGGTTTGGAGAAATCCAGCAAAGATTGCATCACTCTAGCTTGGCTCCCCACTTTCTGCCATGGTGAGTGGCTGCAAACACAGGCCATTTCCCATGGGAAAAAGAAGTCCTTTCCCCACGGTCTGCAAATCAAATGCAAGGTGGCCTTTGGGGCTCTAAGGACATGCAGGGTACTTCTTACTGGCAGCTTTCGATTTGGAGAAATCCAGCAAAGATTGCAAATTTCTTGCTGGGCACCACCCTATTGGCCAGGGCGAGAGGCCAGAAATGGAGGCCATTTTCCATGGGGAAAATGAAGTCATTGGCCCAGGCTCTGGGTATCAGATGAAAGGTGGCATCTGGGGCTCTAAGGACTTGAAGGGTCCTAGTTGCTGCCAGCTTTAGGTTTGGAAGAATCCAGCAGAATTTTCAAATTTCCTGCTTGGCACCCTACTTTCTGCCAGGGCAAGTTGCAGCACAGGGATACAATTTCTATGGGAAAAAGAAGTAATTTCCCCATCATGTGGGTATCAGCAGAGAGGTGAAATTTGGGGCTCTAAGGAGCTGCAGGCTCCTCGTTGCCAGCAGGTTTAGTTTTGGAGAAAATCAGCCAAGTTTGCAAATTTCAGACAGGGAATGAAGCAGATGGCCGGGGCGAGTGGCCCCAAACTGACCCCATTTTCCATGGGGAAAAGAAGTCATGTCCCCAGGGTCTGGGTATAAGATGAAAGGTGGCATCTGGGGCTCTAAGGACTTGCAGGGTCCTAGCTGCTGCCAGCATTGGGTTTGGAGAAATCCAGCAAAGATTGCATCACTCTAGCTTGGCTCCCCACTTTCTGCCATGGTGAGTGGCTGTAAACGGAGGCCATTTCCCATGGGAAAAAGAAGTCCTTTCCCCACGGTCTGCAAATCAAATGCAAGGTGGCCTTTGGGGCTCTAAGGACTTGCAGGGTACTTCTTACTGGCAGCTTTAGATTTGGAGCAATCCAGCAAAGATTGCAAATTTCTTGCTGGGCACCACCCTATTGGCCAGGGCGAGAGGCCAGAAATGGAGGCCATTTTCCTTGGGGAAAATGAAGTCATTGGCCCAGGCTCTGGGTATCAGATGAAAGGTGGCATCTGGGGCTCTAAGGACTTGCAGGGTCCTAGTTGCTGCCAGCTTTATGTTTGGAAGAATCCAGCACAGTTTGCAAATTTCTCGCTAGGCACAGCCTGCCTGCCAGGCCAAGTGGCCAGAAATGAAGGGCATTTTCCATGGGAAAAATGTCCTTAACCCAGGGTCTCAGTAATATGTTCAAGGTGGCCTTTCAGGCTCTAAGGACTTTCAGGCTCCTGGTTGCTGCCAACTTTAGGTTTGGAAGAATCCAGCAAAGATTGTATCACTCTAGCTTGGCTCCCCACTTTCTGCCATGGTGAGTGGCTGCAAACACAGGCCATTTCCCATGGGAAAAAGAAGTCCTTTCCCCACGGTCTGCAAATCAAATGCAAGGTGGCCTTTGGGGCTCTAAGGACTTGCAGGGTACTTCTTACTGGCAGCTTTCGATTTGGAGAAATCCAGCAAAGATTGCAAATTTCTTGCTGGGCACCACCCTATTGGCCAGGGCGAGAGGCCAGAAATGGAGGCCATTTTCCATGGGGAAAATGAAGTCATTGGCCCAGGCTCTGGGTATCAGATGAAAGGCGGCATCTGGGGCTCTAAGGACTTGCAGGGTCCTAGTTGCTGCCAGCATTAGGTTTGGAGAAATCCAGCAAAGATTGCATCACTCTAGCTTGGCTCCCCACTTTCTGCCATGGTGAGTGGCTGGAAACACAGGCCATTTCCCATGGGAAAAAGAAGTCCTTTCCCCACGGTCTGCAAATCAAATGCAAGGTGGCCTTTGGGGCTCCAAGGACATGCAGGGTACTTCTTACTGGCAGCTTTCGATTTGGAGAAATCCAGCAAAGATTGCAAATTTCTTGCTGGGCACCACCCTATTGGCCAGGGCGAGAGGCCAGAAATGGAGGCCATTTTCCATGGGGAAAATGAAGTCATTGGCCCAGGGTCTGGGTATCAGATGAAAGGTGGCATCTGGGGCTCTAAGGACTTGAAGGGTCTTAGTTGCTGCCAGCTTTAGGTTTGGAGAAATCCATCAGAATTTTCAAATTTCCTGCTTGGCACCCTACTTTCTGCCAGGGCAAATTGCAGGACAGGGATACAATTTCTATGGGAAAAAGAAGTAATTTCCCCATCATGTGGGTATCAGCAGAGAGGTGAAATTTGGGGCTCTAAGGAGCTGCAGGCTCCTCGTTGCCAGCAGGTTTAGTTTTGGAGAAAATCAGCCAAGTTTGCAAATTTCAGACAGGGAATGAAGCAGATGGCCGGGGCGAGTGGCCCCAAACTGACCCCATTTTCCATGGGGAAAAGAAGTCATGTCCCCAGGGTCTGGGTATAAGATGAAAGGTGGCATCTGGGGCTCTAAGGACTTGCAGGGTCCTAGTTGCTGCCAGCTTTATGTTTGGAGGAATCCAGCACAGTTTGCAAATTTCTCGCTAGGCACAGCCTGCCTGCCAGGCCAAGTGGTCACAAATGAAGGGCATTTTCCATGGGAAAAATGTCCTTAACCCAGGGTCTCAGTAATATGTTCAAGGTGGCCTTTCAGGCTCTAAGGACTTTCAGGCTCCTGGTTGCTGCCAACTTTAGGTTTGGAAGAATCCAGCAAAGATTGTATCACTCTAGCTTGGCTCCCCACTTTCTGCCATGGTGAGTGGCTGCAAACACAGGCCATTTCCCATGGGAAAAAGAAGTCCTTTCCCCACGGTCTGCAAATCAAATGCAAGGTGGCCTTTGGGGCTCTAAGGACTTGCAGGGTACTTCTTACTGGCAGCTTTCGATTTGGAGAAATCCAGCAAAGATTGCAAATTTCTTGCTGGGCACCACCCTATTGGCCAGGGCGAGAGGCCAGAAATGGAGGCCATTTTCCATGGGGAAAATGAAGTCATTGGCCCAGGCTCTGGGTATCAGATGAAAGGCGGCATCTGGGGCTCTAAGGACTTGCAGGGTCCAAGTTGCTGCCAGCATTAGGTTTGGAGAAATCCAGCAAAGATTGCATCACTCTAGCTTGGCTCCCCACTTTCTGCCATGGTGAGTGGCTGCAAACACAGGCCATTTCCCATGGGAAAAAGAAGTCCTTTCCCCACGGTCTGCAAATCAAATGCAAGGTGGCCTTTGGGGCTCTAAGGACATGCAGGGTACTTCTTACTGGCAGCTTTCGATTTGGAGAAATCCAGCAAAGATTGCAAATTTCTTGCTGGGCACCACCCTATTGGCCAGGGCGAGAGGCCAGAAATGGAGGCCATTTTCCATGGGGAAAATGAAGTCATTGGCCCAGGGTCTGGGTATCAGATGAAAGGTGGCATCTGGGGCTCTAAGGACTTGAAGGGTCCTAGTTGCTGCCAGCTTTAGGTTTGGGGAAATCCATCAGAATTTTCAAATTTCCTGCTTGGCACCCTACTTTCTGCCAGGGCAAGTTGCAGCACAGGGATACAATTTCTATGGGAAAAAGAAGTAATTTCCCCATCATGTGGGTATCAGCAGAGAGGTGAAATTTGGGGCTCTAAGGAGCTGCAGGCTCCTCGTTGCCAGCAGGTTTAGTTTTGGAGAAAATCAGCCAAGTTTGCAAATTTCAGACAGGGAATGAAGCAGATGGCCGGGGCGAGTGGCCCCAAACTGACCCCATTTTCCATGGGGAAAAGAAGTCATGTCCCCAGGGTCTGGGTATAAGATGAAAGGTGGCATCTGGGGCTCTAAGGACTTGCAGGGTCCTAGTTGCTGCCAGCATTGGGTTTGGAGAAATCCAGCAAAGATTGCATCACTCTAGCTTGGCTCCCCACTTTCTGCCATGGTGAGTGGCTGTAAACGGAGGCCATTTCCCATGGGAAAAAGAAGTCCTTTCCCCACGGTCTGCAAATCAAATGCAAGGTGGCCTTTGGGGCTCTAAGGACTTGCAGGGTACTTCTTACTGGCAGCTTTAGATTTGGAGCAATCCAGCAAAGATTGCAAATTTCTTGCTGGGCACCACCCTATTGGCCAGGGCGAGAGGCCAGAAATGGAGGCCATTTTCCTTGGGGAAAATGAAGTCATTGGCCCAGGCTCTGGGTATCAGATGAAAGGTGGCATCTGGGGCTCTAAGGACTTGCAGGGTCCTAGTTGCTGGCAGCTTTATGTTTGGAAGAATCCAGCACAGTTTGCAAATTTCTCGCTAGGCACAGCCTGCCTGCCAGGCCAAGTGGCCAGAAATGAAGGGCATTTTCCATGGGAAAAATGTCCTTAACCCAGGGTCTCAGTAATATGTTCAAGGTGGCCTTTCAGGCTCTAAGGACTTTCAGGCTCCTGGTTGCTGCCAACTTTAGGTTTGGAAGAATCCAGCAAAGATTGTATCACTCTAGCTTGGCTCCCCACTTTCTGCCATGGTGAGTGGCTGCAAACACAGGCCATTTCCCATGGGAAAAAGAAGTCCTTTCCCCACGGTCTGCAAATCAAATGCAAGGTGGCCTTTGGGGCTCTAAGGACTTGCAGGGTACTTCTTACTGGCAGCTTTCGATTTGGAGAAATCCAGCAAAGATTGCAAATTTCTTGCTGGGCACCACCCTATTGGCCAGGGCGAGAGGCCAGAAATGGAGGCCATTTTCCATGGGGAAAATGAAGTCATTGGCCCAGGCTCTGGGTATCAGATGAAAGGTGGCCTTTGGGGCTCTAAGGACTTGCAGGGTCCTAGTTGCTGCCAGCATTAGGTTTGGAGAAATCCAGCAAAGATTGCATCACTCTAGCTTGGCTCCCCACTTTCTGCCATGGTGAGTGGCTGGAAACACAGGCCATTTCCCATGGGAAAAAGAAGTCCTTTCCCCACGGTCTGCAAATCAAATGCAAGGTGGCCTTTGGGGCTCCAAGGACATGCAGGGTACTTCTTACTGGCAGCTTTCGATTTGGAGAAATCCAGCAAAGATTGCAAATTTCTTGCTGGGCACCACCCTATTGGCCAGGGCGAGAGGCCAGAAATGGAGGCCATTTTCCATGGGGAAAATGAAGTCATTGGCCCAGGGTCTGGGTATCAGATGAAAGGTGGCATCTGGGGCTCTAAGGACTTGAAGGGTCTTAGTTGCTGCCAGCTTTAGGTTTGGAGAAATCCATCAGAATTTTCAAATTTCCTGCTTGGCACCCTACTTTCTGCCAGGGCAAGTTGCAGGACAGGGATACAATTTCTATGGGAAAAAGAAGTAATTTCCCCATCATGTGGGTATCAGCAGAGAGGTGAAATTTGGGGCTCTAAGGAGCTGCAGGCTCCTCGTTGCCAGCAGGTTTAGTTTTGGAGAAAATCAGCCAAGTTTGCAAATTTCAGACAGGGAATGAAGCAGATGGCCGGGGCGAGTGGCCCCAAACTGACCCCATTTTCCATGGGGAAAAGAAGTCATGTCCCCAGGGTCTGGGTATAAGATGAAAGGTGGCATCTGGGGCTCTAAGGACTTGCAGGGTCCTAGTTGCTGGCAGCTTTATGTTTGGAAGAATCCAGCACAGTTTGAAAATTTCTCGCTAGGCACAGCCTGCCTGCCAGGCCAAGTGGCCAGAAATGAAGGGCATTTTCCATGGGAAAAATGTCCTTAACCCAGGGTCTCAGTAATATGTTCAAGGTGGCCTTTCAGGCTCTAAGGACTTTCAGGCTCCTGGTTGCTGCCAACTTTAGGTTTGGAAGAATCCAGCAAAGATTGTATCACTCTAGCTTGGCTCCCCACTTTCTGCCATGGTGAGTGGCTGCAAACACAGGCCATTTCCCATGGGAAAAAGAAGTCCTTTCCCCACGGTCTGCAAATCAAATGCAAGGTGGCCTTTGGGGCTCTAAGGACTTGCAGGGTACTTCTTACTGGCAGCTTTAGATTTGGAGCAATCCAGCAAAGATTGCAAATTTCTTGCTGGGCACCACCCTATTGGCCAGGGCGAGAGGCCAGAAATGGAGGCCATTTTCCATGGGGAAAATGAAGTCATTGGCCCAGGCTCTGGGTATCAGATGAAAGGTGGCATCTGGGGCTCTAAGGACTTGAAGGGTCTTAGTTGCTGCCAGCTTTAGGTTTGGAGAAATCCAGCAGAATTTTCAAATTTCCTGCTTGGCACCCTACTTTCTGCCAGGGCAAGTTGCAGCACAGGGATACAATTTCTATGGGAAAAAGAAGTAATTTCCCCATCATGTGGGTATCAGCAGAGAGGTGAAATTTGGGGCTCTAAGGAGCTGCAGGCTCCTCGTTGCCAGCAGGTTTAGTTTTGGAGAAAATCAGCCAAGTTTGCAAATTTCAGACAGGGAATGAAGCAGATGGCCGGGGCGAGTGGCCCCAAACTGACCCCATTTTCCATGGGGAAAAGAAGTCATGTCCCCAGGGTCTGGGTATAAGATGAAAGGTGGCATCTGGGGCTCTAAGGACTTGCAGGGTCCTAGTTGCTGCCAGCATTGGGTTTGGAGAAATCCAGCAAAGATTGCATCACTCTAGCTTGGCTCCCCACTTTCTGCCATGGTGAGTGGCTGCAAACACAGGCCATTTCCCATGGGAAAAAGAAGTCCTTTCCCCACGGTCTGCAAATCAAATGCAAGGTGGCCTTTGGGGCTCTAAGGACTTGCAGGGTACTTCTTACTGGCAGCTTTCGATTTGGAGAAATCCAGCAAAGATTGCAAATTTCTTGCTGGGCACCACCCTATTGGCCAGGGCGAGAGGCCAGAAATGGAGGCCATTTTCCTTGGGGAAAATGAAGTCATTGGCCCAGGCTCTGGGTATCAGATGAAAGGTGGCATCTGGGGCTCTAAGGACTTGCAGGGTCCTAGTTGCTGCCAGCTTTATGTTTGGAAGAATCCAGCACAGTTTGCAAATTTCTCGCTAGGCACTGCCCTGCCTGCAAGGCCAAGTGGCCAGAAATGAAGGGCATTTTCCATGGGAAAAATGTTCTTAACCCAGGGTCTCAGTAATATGTTCAAGGTGGCCTTTCAGGCTCTAAGGACTTTCAGGCTCCTGGTTGCTGCCAACTTTAGGTTTGGAAGAATCCAGCAAAGATTGTATCACTCTAGCTTGGCTCCCCACTTTCTGCCATGGTGAGTGGCTGCAAACACAGGCCATTTCCCATGGGAAAAAGAAGTCCTTTCCCCACGGTCTGCAAATCAAATGCAAGGTGGCCTTTGGGGCTCTAAGGACTTGCAGGGTACTTCTTACTGGCAGCTTTCGATTTGGAGAAATCCAGCAAAGATTGCAAATTTCTTGCTGGGCACCACCCTATTGGCCAGGGCGAGAGGCCAGAAATGGAGGCCATTTTCCATGGGGAAAATGAAGTCATTGGCCCAGGCTCTGGGTATCAGATGAAAGGTGGCATCTGGGGCTCTAAGGACTTGCAGGGTCCAAGTTGCTGCCAGCATTAGGTTTGGAGAAATCCAGCAAAGATTGCATCACTCTAGCTTGGCTCCCCACTTTCTGCCATGGTGAGTGGCTGCAAACACAGGCCATTTCCCATGGGAAAAAGAAGTCCTTTCCCCACGGTCTGCAAATCAAATGCAAGGTGGCCTTTGGGGCTCTAAGGACATGCAGGGTACTTCTTACTGGCAGCTTTCGATTTGGAGAAATCCAGCAAAGATTGCAAATTTCTTGCTGGGCACCACCCTATTGGCCAGGGCGAGAGGCCAGAAATGGAGGCCATTTTCCATGGGGAAAATGAAGTCATTGGCCCAGGCTCTGGGTATCAGATGAAAGGTGGCCTTTGGGGCTCTAAGGACTTGCAGGGTCTTAGTTGCTGCCAGCTTTAGGTTTGGAGAAATCCATCAGAATTTTCAAATTTCCTGCTTGGCACCCTACTTTCTGCCAGGGCAAGTTGCAGCACAGGGATACAATTTCTATGGGAAAAAGAAGTAATTTCCCCATCATGTGGGTATCAGCAGAGAGGTGAAATTTGGGGCTCTAAGGAGCTGCAGGCTCCTCGTTGCCAGCAGGTTTAGTTTTGGAGAAAATCAGCCAAGTTTGCAAATTTCAGACAGGGAATGAAGCAGATGGCCGGGGCGAGTGGCCCCAAACTGACCCCATTTTCCATGGGGAAAAGAAGTCATGTCCCCAGGGTCTGGGTATAAGATGAAAGGTGGCATCTGGGGCTCTAAGGACTTGCAGGGTCCTAGTTGCTGCCAGCATTGGGTTTGGAGAAATCCAGCAAAGATTGCATCACTCTAGCTTGGCTCCCCACTTTCTGCCATGGTGAGTGGCTGCAAACACAGGCCATTTCCCAATGGAAAAAGAAGTCCTTTCCCCACGGTCTGCAAATGAAATGCAAGGTGGCCTTTGGGGCTCTAAGGACTTGCAGGGTACTTCTTACTGGCAGCTTTGGATTTGGAGAAATCCAGCAAAGATTGCAAATTTCTTGCTGGGCACCACCCTATTGGCCAGGGCGAGAGGCCAGAAATGGAGGCCATTTTCCTTGGGGAAAATGAAGTCATTGGCCCAGGGTCTGGATATCAGATGAAAGGTGGCATCTGGGGCTCTAAGGACTTGCAGGGTCCTAGTTGCTGGCAGCTTTATGTTTGGAAGAATCCAGCACAGTTTGCAAATTTCTCGCTAGGCACCCTACTTTCTGCCAGGGCAAGTTGCAGCACAGGGATACTATTTCTATGGGAAAAAGAAGTAATTTCCCCATCATGTGGGTATCAGCAGAGAGGTGAAATTTGGGGCTCTAAGGAGCTGCAGGCTCCTCGTTGCCAGCAGGTTTAGTTTTGGAGAAAATCAGCCAAGTTTGCAAATTTCAGACAGGGAATGGAGTAGATGGCCGGGGCGAGTGGCCCCAAACTGACCCCATTTTCCATGGGGAAAAAAGTCATTTCCCCAGGGTCTGGGTATAAGATGAAAGGTGGCATCTGGGGCTCTAAGGACTTGCAGGGTCCTAGTTGCTGCCAGCATTGGGTTTGGAGAAATCCAGCAAAGATTGCATCACTCTAGCTTGGCTCCCCACTTTCTGCCATGGTGAGTGGCTGCAAACACAGGCCATTTCCCATGGGAAAAAGAAGTCCTTTCCCCACGGTCTGCAAATGAAATGCAAGGTGGCCTTTGGGGCTCTAAGGACTTGCAGGGTACTTCTTACTGGCAGCTTTCGATTTGGAGAAATCCAGCAAAGATTGCAAATTTCTTGCTGGGCACCACCCTATTGGCCAGGGCGAGAGGCCAGAAATGGAGGCCATTTTCCATGGGGAAAATGAAGTCATTGGCCCAGGGTCTGGGTATCAGATGAAAGGCGGCATCTGGGGCTCTAAGGACTTGCAGGGTCCAAGTTGCTGCCAGCATTAGGTTTGGAGAAATCCAGCAAAGATTGCATCACTCTAGCTTGGCTCCCCACTTTCTGCCATGGTGAGTGGCTGCAAACACAGGCCATTTCCCATGGGAAAAAGAAGTCCTTTCCCCACGGTCTGCAAATCAAATGCAAGGTGGCCTTTGGGGCTCTAAGGACATGCAGGGTACTTCTTACTGGCAGCTTTCGATTTGGAGAAATCCAGCAAAGATTGCAAATTTCTTGCTGGGCACCACCCTATTGGCCAGGGCGAGAGGCCAGAAATGGAGGCCATTTTCCATGGGGAAAATGAAGTCATTGGCCCAGGCTCTGGGTATCAGATGAAAGGTGGCATCTGGGGCTCTAAGGACTTGCAGGGTCCTAGTTGCTGGCAGCTTTATGTTTGGAAGAATCCAGCACGGTTTGCAAATTTCTCGCTAGGCACCCTACTTTCTGCCAGGGCAAGTTGCAGCACAGGGATACTATTTCTATGGGAAAAAGAAGTAATTTCCCCATCATGTGGGTATCAGCAGAGAGGTGAAATTTGGGGCTCTAAGGAGCTGCAGGCTCCTCGTTGCCAGCAGGTTTAGTTTTGGAGAAAATCAGCCAAGTTTGCAAATTTCAGACAGGGAATGAAGCAGATGGCCGGGGCGAGTGGCCCCAAACTGACCCCATTTTCCATGGGGAAAAGAAGTCATGTCCCCAGGGTCTGGGTATAAGATGAAAGGTGGCATCTGGGGCTCTAAGGACTTGCAGGGTCCTAGTTGCTGCCAGCATTGGGTTTGGAGAAATCCAGCAAAGATTGCATCACTCTAGCTTGGCTCCCCACTTTCTGCCATGGTGAGTGGCTGCAAACACAGGCCATTTCCCATGGGAAAAAGAAGTCCTTTCCCCACGGTCTGCAAATCAAATGCAAGGTGGCCTTTGGGGCTCTAAGGACTTGCAGGGTACTTCTTACTGGCAGCTTTCGATTTGGAGAAATCCAGCAAAGATTGCAAATTTCTTGCTGGGCACCACCCTATTGGCCAGGGCGAGAGGCCAGAAATGGAGGCCATTTTCCATGGGGAAAATGAAGTCATTGGCCCAGGCTCTGGGTATCAGATGAAAGGCGGCATCTGGGGCTCTAAGGACTTGCAGGGTCCTAGTTGCTGCCAGCATTAGGTTTGGAGAAATCCAGCAAAGATTGCATCACTCTAGCTTGGCTCCCTACTTTCTGCCATGGTGAGTGGCTGCAAACACAGGCCATTTCCCATGGGAAAAAGAAGTCCTTTCCCCACGGTCTGCAAATCAAATGCAAGGTGGCCTTTGGGGCTCCAAGGACATGCAGGGTACTTCTTACTGGCAGCTTTCGATTTGGAGAAATCCAGCAAAGATTGCAAATTTCTTGCTTGGCACCACCCTATTGGCCAGGGTGAGAGGCCAGAAATGGAGGCCATTTTCCATGGGGAAAATGAAGTCATTGGCCCAGGCTCTGGGTATCAGATGAAAGGTGGCATCTGGGGCTCTAAGGACTCTAAGGGTCTTAGTTGCTGCCAGCTTTAGGTTTGGAGAAATCCAGCAGAATTTTCAAATTTCCTGCTTGGCACCCTACTTTCTGCCAGGGCAAGTTGCAGCACAGGGATACTATTTCTATGGGAAAAAGAAGTAAGTTCCCCATCATGTGGGTATCAGCAGAGAGGTGAAATTTGGGGCTCTAAGGAGCTGCAGGCTCCTCGTTGCCAGCAGGTTTAGTTTTGGAGAAAATCAGCCAAGTTTGCAAATTTCAGACAGGGAATGAAGCAGATGGCCGGGGCGAGTGGCCCCAAACTGACCCCATTTTCCATGGGGAAAAGAAGTCATGTCCCCAGGGTCTGGGTATAAGATGAAAGGTGGCATCTGGGGCTCTAAGGACTTGCAGGGTCCTAGTTGCTGCCAGCATTGGGTTTGGAGAAATCCAGCAAAGATTGCATCACTCTAGCTTGGCTCCCCACTTTCTGCCATGGTGAGTGGCTGCAAACACAGGCCATTTCCCATGGGAAAAAGAAGTCCTTTCCCCACGGTCTGCAAATGAAATGCAAGGTGGCCTTTGGGGCTCTAAGGACTTGCAGGGTACTTCTTACTGGCAGCTTTCGATTTGGAGAAATCCAGCAAAGATTGCAAATTTCTTGCTGGGCACCACCCTATTGGCCAGGGCGAGAGGCCAGAAATGGAGGCCATTTTCCTTGGGGAAAATGAAGTCATTGGCCCAGGCTCTGGGTATCAGATGAAAGGTGGCATCTGGGGCTCTAAGGACTTGCAGGGTCCTAGTTGCTGGCAGCTTTATGTTTGGAAGAATCCAGCACAGTTTGCAAATTTCTCGCTAGGCACTGCCCTGCCTGCAAGGCCAAGTGGCCAGAAATGAAGGGCATTTTCCATGGGAAAAATGTCCTTAACCCAGGGTCTCAGTAATATGTTCAAGGTGGCCTTTCAGGCTCTAAGGACTTTCAGGCTCCTGGTTGCTGCCAACTTTAGGTTTGGAAGAATCCAGCAAAGATTGTATCACTCTAGCTTGGCTCCCCACTTTCTGCCATGGTGAGTGGCTGCAAACACAGGCCATTTCCCATGGGAAAAAGAAGTCCTTTCCCCACGGTCTGCAAATCAAATGCAAGGTGGCCTTTGGGGCTCTAAGGACATGCAGGGTACTTCTTACTGGCAGCTTTCGATTTGGAGAAATGCAGCAAAGATTGCAAATTTCTTGCTGGGCACCACCCTATTGGCCAGGGCGAGAGGCCAGAAATGGAGGCCATTTTCCATGGGGAAAATGAAGTCATTGGCCCAGGGTCTGGGTATCAGATGAAAGGTGGCATCTGGGGCTCTAAGGACTTGCAGGGTCCAAGTTGCTGCCAGCATTAGGTTTGGAGAAATCCAGCAAAGATTGCATCACTCTAGCTTGGCTCCCCACTTTCTGCCATTGTGAGTGGCTGGAAACACAGGCCATTTCCCATGGGAAAAAGAAGTCCTTTCCCCACGGTCTGCAAATCAAATGCAAGGTGGCCTTTGGGGCTCTAAGGACATGCAGGGTACTTCTTACTGGCAGCTTTCGATTTGGAGAAATCCAGCAAAGATTGCAAATTTCTTGCTGGGCACCACCCTATTGGCCAGGGCGAGAGGCCAGAAATGGAGGCCATTTTCCATGGGGAAAATGAAGTCATTGGCCCAGGCTCTGGGTATCAGATGAAAGGTGGCCTTTGGGGCTCTAAGGACTTTCAGGGTCTTAGTTGCTGCCAGCTTTAGGTTTGGAGAAATCCAGCAGAATTTTCAAATTTCCTGCTTGGCACCCTACTTTCTGCCAGGGCAAGTTGCAGCACAGGGATACAATTTCTATGGGAAAAAGAAGTAATTTCCCCATCATGTGGGTATCAGCAGAGAGGTGAAATTTGGGGCTCTAAGGAGCTGCAGGCTCCTCGTTGCCAGCAGGTTTAGTTTTGGAGAAAATCAGCCAAGTCTGCAAATTTCAGACAGGGAATGAAGCAGATGGCCGGGGCGAGTGGCCCCAAACTGACCCCATTTTCCATGGGGAAAAGAAGTCATGTCCCCAGGGTCTGGGTATAAGATGAAAGGTGGCATCTGGGGCTCTAAGGACTTGCAGGGTCCTAGTTGCTGCCAGCTTTATGTTTGGAGGAATCCAGCACAGTTTGCAAATTTCTCGCTAGGCACAGCCTGCCTGCCAGGCCAAGTGGTCACAAATGAAGGGCATTTTCCATGGGAAAAATGTCCTTAACCCAGGGTCTCAGTAATATGTTCAAGGTGGCCTTTCAGGCTCTAAGGACTTTCAGGCTCCTGGTTGCTGCCAACTTTAGGTTTGGAAGAATCCAGCAAAGATTGTATCACTCTAGCTTGGCTCCCCACTTTCTGCCATGGTGAGTGGCTGGAAACACAGGCCATTTCCCATGGGAAAAAGAAGTCCTTTCCCCACGGTCTGCAAATCAAATGCAAGGTGGCCTTTGGGGCTCTAAGGACTTGCAGGGTACTTCTTACTGGCAGCTTTCGATTTGGAGAAATCCAGCAAAGATTGCAAATTTCTTGCTGGGCACCACCCTATTGGCCAGGGCGAGAGGCCAGAAATGGAGGCCATTTTCCATGGGGAAAATGAAGTCATTGGCCCAGGCTCTGGGTATCAGATGAAAGGCGGCATCTGGGGCTCTAAGGACTTGCAGGGTCCAAGTTGCTGCCAGCATTAGGTTTGGAGAAATCCAGCAAAGATTGCATCACTCTAGCTTGGCTCCCCACTTTCTGCCATGGTGAGTGGCTGCAAACACAGGCCATTTCCCATGGGAAAAAGAAGTCCTTTCCCCACGGTCTGCAAATCAAATGCAAGGTGGCCTTTGGGGCTCTAAGGACATGCAGGGTACTTCTTACTGGCAGCTTTCGATTTGGAGAAATCCAGCAAAGATTGCAAATTTCTTGCTGGGCACCACCCTATTGGCCAGGGCGAGAGGCCAGAAATGGAGGCCATTTTCCATGGGGAAAATGAAGTCATTGGCCCAGGCTCTGGGTATCAGATGAAAGGTGGCATCTGGGGCTCTAAGGACTTGAAGGGTCCTAGTTGCTGCCAGCTTTAGGTTTGGAAGAATCCAGCAGAATTTTCAAATTTCCTGCTTGGCACCCTACTTTCTGCCAGGGCAAGTTGCAGCACAGGGATACAATTTCTATGGGAAAAAGAAGTAATTTCCCCATCATGTGGGTATCAGCAGAGAGGTGAAATTTGGGGCTCTAAGGAGCTGCAGGCTCCTCGTTGCCAGCAGGTTTAGTTTTGGAGAAAATCAGCCAAGTTTGCAAATTTCAGACAGGGAATGAAGCAGATGGCCGGGGCGAGTGGCCCCAAACTGACCCCATTTTCCATGGGGAAAAGAAGTCATGTCCCCAGGGTCTGGGTATAAGATGAAAGGTGGCATCTGGGGCTCTAAGGACTTGCAGGGTCCTAGCTGCTGCCAGCATTGGGTTTGGAGAAATCCAGCAAAGATTGCATCACTCTAGCTTGGCTCCCCACTTTCTGCCATGGTGAGTGGCTGTAAACGGAGGCCATTTCCCATGGGAAAAAGAAGTCCTTTCCCCACGGTCTGCAAATCAAATGCAAGGTGGCCTTTGGGGCTCTAAGGACTTGCAGGGTACTTCTTACTGGCAGCTTTAGATTTGGAGCAATCCAGCAAAGATTGCAAATTTCTTGCTGGGCACCACCCTATTGGCCAGGGCGAGAGGCCAGAAATGGAGGCCATTTTCCTTGGGGAAAATGAAGTCATTGGCCCAGGCTCTGGGTATCAGATGAAAGGTGGCATCTGGGGCTCTAAGGACTTGCAGGGTCCTAGTTGCTGCCAGCTTTATGTTTGGAAGAATCCAGCACAGTTTGCAAATTTCTCGCTAGGCACAGCCTGCCTGCCAGGCCAAGTGGCCAGAAATGAAGGGCATTTTCCATGGGAAAAATGTCCTTAACCCAGGGTCTCAGTAATATGTTCAAGGTGGCCTTTCAGGCTCTAAGGACTTTCAGGCTCCTGGTTGCTGCCAACTTTAGGTTTGGAAGAATCCAGCAAAGATTGTATCACTCTAGCTTGGCTCCCCACTTTCTGCCATGGTGAGTGGCTGCAAACACAGGCCATTTCCCATGGGAAAAAGAAGTCCTTTCCCCACGGTCTGCAAATCAAATGCAAGGTGGCCTTTGGGGCTCTAAGGACTTGCAGGGTACTTCTTACTGGCAGCTTTCGATTTGGAGAAATCCAGCAAAGATTGCAAATTTCTTGCTGGGCACCACCCTATTGGCCAGGGCGAGAGGCCAGAAATGGAGGCCATTTTCCATGGGGAAAATGAAGTCATTGGCCCAGGCTCTGGGTATCAGATGAAAGGCGGCATCTGGGGCTCTAAGGACTTGCAGGGTCCTAGTTGCTGCCAGCATTAGGTTTGGAGAAATCCAGCAAAGATTGCATCACTCTAGCTTGGCTCCCCACTTTCTGCCATGGTGAGTGGCTGCAAACACAGGCCATTTCCCATGGGAAAAAGAAGTCCTTTCCCCACGGTCTGCAAATCAAATGCAAGGTGGCCTTTGGGGCTCCAAGGACATGCAGGGTACTTCTTACTGGCAGCTTTCGATTTGGAGAAATCCAGCAAAGATTGCAAATTTCTTGCTGGGCACCACCCTATTGGCCAGGGCGAGAGGCCAGAAATGGAGGCCATTTTCCATGGGGAAAATGAAGTCATTGGCCCAGGGTCTGGGTATCAGATGAAAGGTGGCATCTGGGGCTCTAAGGACTTGAAGGGTCTTAGTTGCTGCCAGCTTTAGGTTTGGAGAAATCCATCAGAATTTTCAAATTTCCTGCTTGGCACCCTACTTTCTGCCAGGGCAAATTGCAGGACAGGGATACAATTTCTATGGGAAAAAGAAGTAATTTCCCCATCATGTGGGTATCAGCAGAGAGGTGAAATTTGGGGCTCTAAGGAGCTGCAGGCTCCTCGTTGCCAGCAGGTTTAGTTTTGGAGAAAATCAGCCAAGTTTGCAAATTTCAGACAGGGAATGAAGCAGATGGCCGGGGCGAGTGGCCCCAAACTGACCCCATTTTCCATGGGGAAAAGAAGTCATGTCCCCAGGGTCTGGGTATAAGATGAAAGGTGGCATCTGGGGCTCTAAGGACTTGCAGGGTCCTAGTTGCTGCCAGCTTTATGTTTGGAGGAATCCAGCACAGTTTGCAAATTTCTCGCTAGGCACAGCCTGCCTGCCAGGCCAAGTGGTCACAAATGAAGGGCATTTTCCATGGGAAAAATGTCCTTAACCCAGGGTCTCAGTAATATGTTCAAGGTGGCCTTTCAGGCTCTAAGGACTTTCAGGCTCCTGGTTGCTGCCAACTTTAGGTTTGGAAGAATCCAGCAAAGATTGTATCACTCTAGCTTGGCTCCCCACTTTCTGCCATGGTGAGTGGCTGCAAACACAGGCCATTTCCCATGGGAAAAAGAAGTCCTTTCCCCACGGTCTGCAAATCAAATGCAAGGTGGCCTTTGGGGCTCTAAGGACTTGCAGGGTACTTCTTACTGGCAGCTTTCGATTTGGAGAAATCCAGCAAAGATTGCAAATTTCTTGCTGGGCACCACCCTATTGGCCAGGGCGAGAGGCCAGAAATGGAGGCCATTTTCCATGGGGAAAATGAAGTCATTGGCCCAGGCTCTGGGTATCAGATGAAAGGCGGCATCTGGGGCTCTAAGGACTTGCAGGGTCCAAGTTGCTGCCAGCATTAGGTTTGGAGAAATCCAGCAAAGATTGCATCACTCTAGCTTGGCTCCCCACTTTCTGCCATGGTGAGTGGCTGCAAACACAGGCCATTTCCCATGGGAAAAAGAAGTCCTTTCCCCACGGTCTGCAAATCAAATGCAAGGTGGCCTTTGGGGCTCTAAGGACATGCAGGGTACTTCTTACTGGCAGCTTTCGATTTGGAGAAATCCAGCAAAGATTGCAAATTTCTTGCTGGGCACCACCCTATTGGCCAGGGCGAGAGGCCAGAAATGGAGGCCATTTTCCATGGGGAAAATGAAGTCATTGGCCCAGGCTCTGGGTATCAGATGAAAGGTGGCATCTGGGGCTCTAAGGACTTGAAGGGTCCTAGTTGCTGCCAGCTTTAGGTTTGGGGAAATCCATCAGAATTTTCAAATTTCCTGCTTGGCACCCTACTTTCTGCCAGGGCAAGTTGCAGCACAGGGATACAATTTCTATGGGAAAAAGAAGTAATTTCCCCATCATGTGGGTATCAGCAGAGAGGTGAAATTTGGGGCTCTAAGGAGCTGCAGGCTCCTCGTTGCCAGCAGGTTTAGTTTTGGAGAAAATCAGCCAAGTTTGCAAATTTCAGACAGGGAATGAAGCAGATGGCCGGGGCGAGTGGCCCCAAACTGACCCCATTTTCCATGGGGAAAAGAAGTCATGTCCCCAGGGTCTGGGTATAAGATGAAAGGTGGCATCTGGGGCTCTAAGGACTTGCAGGGTCCTAGTTGCTGCCAGCATTGGGTTTGGAGAAATCCAGCAAAGATTGCATCACTCTAGCTTGGCTCCCCACTTTCTGCCATGGTGAGTGGCTGTAAACGGAGGCCATTTCCCATGGGAAAAAGAAGTCCTTTCCCCACGGTCTGCAAATCAAATGCAAGGTGGCCTTTGGGGCTCTAAGGACTTGCAGGGTACTTCTTACTGGCAGCTTTAGATTTGGAGCAATCCAGCAAAGATTGCAAATTTCTTGCTGGGCACCACCCTATTGGCCAGGGCGAGAGGCCAGAAATGGAGGCCATTTTCCTTGGGGAAAATGAAGTCATTGGCCCAGGCTCTGGGTATCAGATGAAAGGTGGCATCTGGGGCTCTAAGGACTTGCAGGGTCCTAGTTGCTGGCAGCTTTATGTTTGGAAGAATCCAGCACAGTTTGCAAATTTCTCGCTAGGCACAGCCTGCCTGCCAGGCCAAGTGGCCAGAAATGAAGGGCATTTTCCATGGGAAAAATGTCCTTAACCCAGGGTCTCAGTAATATGTTCAAGGTGGCCTTTCAGGCTCTAAGGACTTTCAGGCTCCTGGTTGCTGCCAACTTTAGGTTTGGAAGAATCCAGCAAAGATTGTATCACTCTAGCTTGGCTCCCCACTTTCTGCCATGGTGAGTGGCTGCAAACACAGGCCATTTCCCATGGGAAAAAGAAGTCCTTTCCCCACGGTCTGCAAATCAAATGCAAGGTGGCCTTTGGGGCTCTAAGGACTTGCAGGGTACTTCTTACTGGCAGCTTTCGATTTGGAGAAATCCAGCAAAGATTGCAAATTTCTTGCTGGGCACCACCCTATTGGCCAGGGCGAGAGGCCAGAAATGGAGGCCATTTTCCATGGGGAAAATGAAGTCATTGGCCCAGGCTCTGGGTATCAGATGAAAGGCGGCATCTGGGGCTCTAAGGACTTGCAGGGTCCTAGTTGCTGCCAGCATTAGGTTTGGAGAAATCCAGCAAAGATTGCATCACTCTAGCTTGGCTCCCCACTTTCTGCCATGGTGAGTGGCTGGAAACACAGGCCATTTCCCATGGGAAAAAGAAGTCCTTTCCCCACGGTCTGCAAATCAAATGCAAGGTGGCCTTTGGGGCTCCAAGGACATGCAGGGTACTTCTTACTGGCAGCTTTCGATTTGGAGAAATCCAGCAAAGATTGCAAATTTCTTGCTGGGCACCACCCTATTGGCCAGGGCGAGAGGCCAGAAATGGAGGCCATTTTCCATGGGGAAAATGAAGTCATTGGCCCAGGGTCTGGGTATCAGATGAAAGGTGGCATCTGGGGCTCTAAGGACTTGAAGGGTCTTAGTTGCTGCCAGCTTTAGGTTTGGAGAAATCCATCAGAATTTTCAAATTTCCTGCTTGGCACCCTACTTTCTGCCAGGGCAAGTTGCAGGACAGGGATACAATTTCTATGGGAAAAAGAAGTAATTTCCCCATCATGTGGGTATCAGCAGAGAGGTGAAATTTGGGGCTCTAAGGAGCTGCAGGCTCCTCGTTGCCAGCAGGTTTAGTTTTGGAGAAAATCAGCCAAGTTTGCAAATTTCAGACAGGGAATGAAGCAGATGGCCGGGGCGAGTGGCCCCAAACTGACCCCATTTTCCATGGGGAAAAGAAGTCATGTCCCCAGGGTCTGGGTATAAGATGAAAGGTGGCATCTGGGGCTCTAAGGACTTGCAGGGTCCTAGTTGCTGGCAGCTTTATGTTTGGAAGAATCCAGCACAGTTTGAAAATTTCTCGCTAGGCACAGCCTGCCTGCCAGGCCAAGTGGCCAGAAATGAAGGGCATTTTCCATGGGAAAAATGTCCTTAACCCAGGGTCTCAGTAATATGTTCAAGGTGGCCTTTCAGGCTCTAAGGACTTTCAGGCTCCTGGTTGCTGCCAACTTTAGGTTTGGAAGAATCCAGCAAAGATTGTATCACTCTAGCTTGGCTCCCCACTTTCTGCCATGGTGAGTGGCTGCAAACACAGGCCATTTCCCATGGGAAAAAGAAGTCCTTTCCCCACGGTCTGCAAATCAAATGCAAGGTGGCCTTTGGGGCTCTAAGGACTTGCAGGGTACTTCTTACTGGCAGCTTTAGATTTGGAGCAATCCAGCAAAGATTGCAAATTTCTTGCTGGGCACCACCCTATTGGCCAGGGCGAGAGGCCAGAAATGGAGGCCATTTTCCATGGGGAAAATGAAGTCATTGGCCCAGGCTCTGGGTATCAGATGAAAGGTGGCATCTGGGGCTCTAAGGACTTGAAGGGTCTTAGTTGCTGCCAGCTTTAGGTTTGGAGAAATCCATCAGAATTTTCAAATTTCCTGCTTGGCACCCTACTTTCTGCCAGGGCAAGTTGCAGCACAGGGATACAATTTCTATGGGAAAAAGAAGTAATTTCCCCATCATGTGGGTATCAGCAGAGAGGTGAAATTTGGGGCTCTAAGGAGCTGCAGGCTCCTCGTTGCCAGCAGGTTTAGTTTTGGAGAAAATCAGCCAAGTTTGCAAATTTCAGACAGGGAATGAAGCAGATGGCCGGGGCGAGTGGCCCCAAACTGACCCCATTTTCCATGGGGAAAAGAAGTCATGTCCCCAGGGTCTGGGTATAAGATGAAAGGTGGCATCTGGGGCTCTAAGGACTTGCAGGGTCCTAGTTGCTGCCAGCATTGGGTTTGGAGAAATCCAGCAAAGATTGCATCACTCTAGCTTGGCTCCCCACTTTCTGCCATGGTGAGTGGCTGCAAACACAGGCCATTTCCCATGGGAAAAAGAAGTCCTTTCCCCACGGTCTGCAAATCAAATGCAAGGTGGCCTTTGGGGCTCTAAGGACTTGCAGGGTACTTCTTACTGGCAGCTTTCGATTTGGAGAAATCCAGCAAAGATTGCAAATTTCTTGCTGGGCACCACCCTATTGGCCAGGGCGAGAGGCCAGAAATGGAGGCCATTTTCCTTGGGGAAAATGAAGTCATTGGCCCAGGCTCTGGGTATCAGATGAAAGGTGGCATCTGGGGCTCTAAGGACTTGCAGGGTCCTAGTTGCTGCCAGCTTTATGTTTGGAAGAATCCAGCACAGTTTGCAAATTTCTCGCTAGGCACTGCCCTGCCTGCAAGGCCAAGTGGCCAGAAATGAAGGGCATTTTCCATGGGAAAAATGTTCTTAACCCAGGGTCTCAGTAATATGTTCAAGGTGGCCTTTCAGGCTCTAAGGACTTTCAGGCTCCTGGTTGCTGCCAACTTTAGGTTTGGAAGAATCCAGCAAAGATTGTGTCACTCTAGCTTGGCTCCCCACTTTCTGCCATGGTGAGTGGCTGCAAACACAGGCCATTTCCCATGGGAAAAAGAAGTCCTTTCCCCACGGTCTGCAAATCAAATGCAAGGTGGCCTTTGGGGCTCTAAGGACTTGCAGGGTACTTCTTACTGGCAGCTTTCGATTTGGAGAAATCCAGCAAAGATTGCAAATTTCTTGCTGGGCACCACCCTATTGGCCAGGGCGAGAGGCCAGAAATGGAGGCCATTTTCCATGGGGAAAATGAAGTCATTGGCCCAGGCTCTGGGTATCAGATGAAAGGTGGCATCTGGGGCTCTAAGGACTTGCAGGGTCCAAGTTGCTGCCAGCATTAGGTTTGGAGAAATCCAGCAAAGATTGCATCACTCTAGCTTGGCTCCCCACTTTCTGCCATGGTGAGTGGCTGCAAACACAGGCCATTTCCCATGGGAAAAAGAAGTCCTTTCCCCACGGTCTGCAAATCAAATGCAAGGTGGCCTTTGGGGCTCTAAGGACATGCAGGGTACTTCTTACTGGCAGCTTTCGATTTGGAGAAATCCAGCAAAGATTGCAAATTTCTTGCTGGGCACCACCCTATTGGCCAGGGCGAGAGGCCAGAAATGGAGGCCATTTTCCATGGGGAAAATGAAGTCATTGGCCCAGGCTCTGGGTATCAGATGAAAGGTGGCCTTTGGGGCTCTAAGGACTTGCAGGGTCTTAGTTGCTGCCAGCTTTAGGTTTGGAGAAATCCATCAGAATTTTCAAATTTCCTGCTTGGCACCCTACTTTCTGCCAGGGCAAGTTGCAGCACAGGGATACAATTTCTATGGGAAAAAGAAGTAATTTCCCCATCATGTGGGTATCAGCAGAGAGGTGAAATTTGGGGCTCTAAGGAGCTGCAGGCTCCTCGTTGCCAGCAGGTTTAGTTTTGGAGAAAATCAGCCAAGTTTGCAAATTTCAGACAGGGAATGAAGCAGATGGCCGGGGCGAGTGGCCCCAAACTGACCCCATTTTCCATGGGGAAAAGAAGTCATGTCCCCAGGGTCTGGGTATAAGATGAAAGGTGGCATCTGGGGCTCTAAGGACTTGCAGGGTCCTAGTTGCTGCCAGCATTGGGTTTGGAGAAATCCAGCAAAGATTGCATCACTCTAGCTTGGCTCCCCACTTTCTGCCATGGTGAGTGGCTGCAAACACAGGCCATTTCCCAATGGAAAAAGAAGTCCTTTCCCCACGGTCTGCAAATGAAATGCAAGGTGGCCTTTGGGGCTCTAAGGACTTGCAGGGTACTTCTTACTGGCAGCTTTGGATTTGGAGAAATCCAGCAAAGATTGCAAATTTCTTGCTGGGCACCACCCTATTGGCCAGGGCGAGAGGCCAGAAATGGAGGCCATTTTCCTTGGGGAAAATGAAGTCATTGGCCCAGGGTCTGGATATCAGATGAAAGGTGGCATCTGGGGCTCTAAGGACTTGCAGGGTCCTAGTTGCTGGCAGCTTTATGTTTGGAAGAATCCAGCACAGTTTGCAAATTTCTCGCTAGGCACCCTACTTTCTGCCAGGGCAAGTTGCAGCACAGGGATACTATTTCTATGGGAAAAAGAAGTAATTTCCCCATCATGTGGGTATCAGCAGAGAGGTGAAATTTGGGGCTCTAAGGAGCTGCAGGCTCCTCGTTGCCAGCAGGTTTAGTTTTGGAGAAAATCAGCCAAGTTTGCAAATTTCAGACAGGGAATGGAGTAGATGGCCGGGGCGAGTGGCCCCAAACTGACCCCATTTTCCATGGGGAAAAAAGTCATTTCCCCAGGGTCTGGGTATAAGATGAAAGGTGGCATCTGGGGCTCTAAGGACTTGCAGGGTCCTAGTTGCTGCCAGCATTGGGTTTGGAGAAATCCAGCAAAGATTGCATCACTCTAGCTTGGCTCCCCACTTTCTGCCATGGTGAGTGGCTGCAAACACAGGCCATTTCCCATGGGAAAAAGAAGTCCTTTCCCCACGGTCTGCAAATGAAATGCAAGGTGGCCTTTGGGGCTCTAAGGACTTGCAGGGTACTTCTTACTGGCAGCTTTCGATTTGGAGAAATCCAGCAAAGATTGCAAATTTCTTGCTGGGCACCACCCTATTGGCCAGGGCGAGAGGCCAGAAATGGAGGCCATTTTCCATGGGGAAAATGAAGTCATTGGCCCAGGGTCTGGGTATCAGATGAAAGGCGGCATCTGGGGCTCTAAGGACTTGCAGGGTCCAAGTTGCTGCCAGCATTAGGTTTGGAGAAATCCAGCAAAGATTGCATCACTCTAGCTTGGCTCCCCACTTTCTGCCATGGTGAGTGGCTGCAAACACAGGCCATTTCCCATGGGAAAAAGAAGTCCTTTCCCCACGGTCTGCAAATCAAATGCAAGGTGGCCTTTGGGGCTCTAAGGACATGCAGGGTACTTCTTACTGGCAGCTTTCGATTTGGAGAAATCCAGCAAAGATTGCAAATTTCTTGCTGGGCACCACCCTATTGGCCAGGGCGAGAGGCCAGAAATGGAGGCCATTTTCCATGGGGAAAATGAAGTCATTGGCCCAGGGTCTGGGTATCAGATGAAAGGTGGCATCTGGGGCTCTAAGGACTTGAAGGGTCCTAGTTGCTGCCAGCTTTAGGTTTGGAGAAATCCAGCAGAATTTTCAAATTTCCTGCTTGGCACCCTACTTTCTGCCAGGGCAAGTTGCAGCACAGGGATACAATTTCTATGGGAAAAAGAAGTAATTTCCCCATCATGTGGGTATCAGCAGAGAGGTGAAATTTGGGGCTCTAAGGAGCTGCAGGCTCCTCGTTGCCAGCAGGTTTAGTTTTGGAGAAAATCAGCCAAGTTTGCAAATTTCAGACAGGGAATGAAGCAGATGGCCGGGGCGAGTGGCCCCAAACTGACCCCATTTTCCATGGGGAAAAGAAGTCATGTCCCCAGGGTCTGGGTATAAGATGAAAGGTGGCATCTGGGGCTCTAAGGACTTGCAGGGTCCTAGTTGCTGCCAGCATTGGGTTTGGAGAAATCCAGCAAAGATTGCATCACTCTAGCTTGGCTCCCCACTTTCTGCCATGGTGAGTGGCTGTAAACGGAGGCCATTTCCCATGGGAAAAAGAAGTCCTTTCCCCACGGTCTGCAAATCAAATGCAAGGTGGCCTTTGGGGCTCTAAGGACTTGCAGGGTACTTCTTACTGGCAGCTTTCGATTTGGAGCAATCCAGCAAAGATTGCAAATTTCTTGCTGGGCACCACCCTATTGGCCAGGGCGAGAGGCCAGAAATGGAGGCCATTTTCCTTGGGGAAAATGAAGTCATTGGCCCAGGCTCTGGGTATCAGATGAAAGGTGGCATCTGGGGCTCTAAGGACTTGCAGGGTCCTAGTTGCTGGCAGCTTTATGTTTGGAAGAATCCAGCACAGTTTGCAAATTTCTCGCTAGGCACAGCCTGCCTGCCAGGCCAAGTGGCCAGAAATGAAGGGCATTTTCCATGGGAAAAATGTCCTTAACCCAGGGTCTCAGTAATATGTTCAAGGTGGCCTTTCAGGCTCTAAGGACTTTCAGGCTCCTGGTTGCTGCCAACTTTAGGTTTGGAAGAATCCAGCAAAGATTGTATCACTCTAGCTTGGCTCCCCACTTTCTGCCATGGTGAGTGGCTGCAAACACAGGCCATTTCCCATGGGAAAAAGAAGTCCTTTCCCCACGGTCTGCAAATCAAATGCAAGGTGGCCTTTGGGGCTCTAAGGACTTGCAGGGTACTTCTTACTGGCAGCTTTCGATTTGGAGCAATCCAGCAAAGATTGCAAATTTCTTGCTGGGCACCACCCTATTGGCCAGGGCGAGAGGCCAGAAATGGAGGCCATTTTCCATGGGGAAAATGAAGTCATTGGCCCAGGGTCTGGGTATCAGATGAAAGGCGGCATCTGGGGCTCTAAGGACTTGCAGGGTCCTAGTTGCTGCCAGCATTAGGTTTGGAGAAATCCAGCAAAGATTGCATCACTCTAGCTTGGCTCCCCACTTTCTGCCATGGTGAGTGGCTGCAAACACAGGCCATTTCCCATGGGAAAAAGAAGTCCTTTCCCCACGGTCTGCAAATCAAATGCAAGGTGGCCTTTGGGGCTCCAAGGACATGCAGGGTACTTCTTACTGGCAGCTTTCGATTTGGAGAAATCCAGCAAAGATTGCAAATTTCTTGCTGGGCACCACCCTATTGGCCAGGGCGAGAGGCCAGAAATGGAGGCCATTTTCCATGGGGAAAATGAAGTCATTGGCCCAGGGTCTGGGTATCAGATGAAAGGTGGCATCTGGGGCTCTAAGGACTTGCAGGGTCTTAGTTGCTGCCAGCTTTAGGTTTGGAGAAATCCATCAGAATTTTCAAATTTCCTGCTTGGCACCCTACTTTCTGCCAGGGCAAGTTGCAGCACAGGGATACAATTTCTATGGGAAAAAGAAGTAATTTCCCCATCATGTGGGTATCAGCAGAGAGGTGAAATTTGGGGCTCTAAGGAGCTGCAGGCTCCTCGTTGCCAGCAGGTTTAGTTTTGGAGAAAATCAGCCAAGTTTGCAAATTTCAGACAGGGAATGAAGCAGATGGCCGGGGCGAGTGGCCCCAAACTGACCCCATTTTCCATGGGGAAAAGAAGTCATGTCCCCAGGGTCTGGGTATAAGATGAAAGGTGGCATCTGGGGCTCTAAGGACTTGCAGGGTCCTAGTTGCTGCCAGCATTGGGTTTGGAGAAATCCAGCAAAGATTGCATCACTCTAGCTTGGCTCCCCACTTTCTGCCATGGTGAGTGGCTGCAAACACAGGCCATTTCCCATGGGAAAAAGAAGTCCTTTCCCCACGGTCTGCAAATCAAATGCAAGGTGGCCTTTGGGGCTCTAAGGACATGCAGGGTACTTCTTACTGGCAGCTTTCGATTTGGAGAAATCCAGCAAAGATTGCAAATTTCTTGCTGGGCACCACCCTATTGGCCAGGGCGAGAGGCCAGAAATGGAGGCCATTTTCCATGGGGAAAATGAAGTCATTGGCCCAGGGTCTGGGTATCAGATGAAAGGTGGCCTTTGGGGCTCTAAGGACTTGCAGGGTCTTAGTTGCTGCCAGCTTTAGGTTTGGAGAAATCCATCAGAATTTTCAAATTTCCTGCTTGGCACCCTACTTTCTGCCAGGGCAAGTTGCAGCACAGGGATACAATTTCTATGGGAAAAAGAAGTAATTTCCCCATCATGTGGGTATCAGCAGAGAGGTGAAATTTGGGGCTCTAAGGAGCTGCAGGCTCCTCGTTGCCAGCAGGTTTAGTTTTGGAGAAAATCAGCCAAGTTTGCAAATTTCAGACAGGGAATGAAGCAGATGGCCGGGGCGAGTGGCCCCAAACTGACCCCATTTTCCATGGGGAAAAGAAGTCATGTCCCCAGGGTCTGGGTATAAGATGAAAGGTGGCATCTGGGGCTCTAAGGACTTGCAGGGTCCTAGTTGCTGCCAGCATTGGGTTTGGAGAAATCCAGCAAAGATTGCATCACTCTAGCTTGGCTCCCCACTTTCTGCCATGGTGAGTGGCTGCAAACACAGGCCATTTCCCAATGGAAAAAGAAGTCCTTTCCCCACGGTCTGCAAATCAAATGCAAGGTGGCCTTTGGGGCTCTAAGGACTTGCAGGGTACTTCTTACTGGCAGCTTTGGATTTGGAGAAATCCAGCAAAGATTGCAAATTTCTTGCTGGGCACCACCCTATTGGCCAGGGCGAGAGGCCAGAAATGGAGGCCATTTTCCTTGGGGAAAATGAAGTCATTGGCCCAGGCTCTGGGTATCAGATGAAAGGTGGCATCTGGGGCTCTAAGGACTTGCAGGGTCCTAGTTGCTGCCAGCTTTATGTTTGGAAGAATCCAGCACAGTTTGCAAATTTCTCGCTAGGCACCCTACTTTCTGCCAGGGCAAGTTGCAGCACAGGGATACTATTTCTATGGGAAAAAGAAGTAATTTCCCCATCATGTGGGTATCAGCAGAGAGGTGAAATTTGGGGCTCTAAGGAGCTGCAGGCTCCTCGTTGCCAGCAGGTTTAGTTTTGGAGAAAATCAGCCAAGTTTGCAAATTTCAGACAGGGAATGGAGTAGATGGCCGGGGCGAGTGGCCCCAAACTGACCCCATTTTCCATGGGGAAAAAAGTCATTTCCCCAGGGTCTGGGTATAAGATGAAAGGTGGCATCTGGGGCTCTAAGGACTTGCAGGGTCCTAGTTGCTGCCAGCATTGGGTTTGGAGAAATCCAGCAAAGATTGCATCACTCTAGCTTGGCTCCCCACTTTCTGCCATGGTGAGTGGCTGCAAACACAGGCCATTTCCCATGGGAAAAAGAAGTCCTTTCCCCACGGTCTGCAAATGAAATGCAAGGTGGCCTTTGGGGCTCTAAGGACTTGCAGGGTACTTCTTACTGGCAGCTTTCGATTTGGAGAAATCCAGCAAAGATTGCAAATTTCTTGCTGGGCACCACCCTATTGGCCAGGGCGAGAGGCCAGAAATGGAGGCCATTTTCCATGGGGAAAATGAAGTCATTGGCCCAGGGTCTGGGTATCAGATGAAAGGCGGCATCTGGGGCTCTAAGGACTTGCAGGGTCCAAGTTGCTGCCAGCATTAGGTTTGGAGAAATCCAGCAAAGATTGCATCACTCTAGCTTGGCTCCCCACTTTCTGCCATGGTGAGTGGCTGCAAACACAGGCCATTTCCCATGGGAAAAAGAAGTCCTTTCCCCACGGTCTGCAAATCAAATGCAAGGTGGCCTTTGGGGCTCTAAGGACATGCAGGGTACTTCTTACTGGCAGCTTTCGATTTGGAGAAATCCAGCAAAGATTGCAAATTTCTTGCTGGGCACCACCCTATTGGCCAGGGCGAGAGGCCAGAAATGGAGGCCATTTTCCATGGGGAAAATGAAGTCATTGGCCCAGGCTCTGGGTATCAGATGAAAGGTGGCCTTTGGGGCTCTAAGGACTTTCAGGGTCTTAGTTGCTGCCAGCTTTAGGTTTGGAGAAATCCAGCAGAATTTTCAAATTTCCTGCTTGGCACCCTACTTTCTGCCAGGGCAAGTTGCAGCACAGGGATACTATTTCTATGGGAAAATGAAGTAAGTTCCCCATCATGTGGGTATCAGCAGAGAGGTGAAATTTGGGGCTCTAAGGAGCTGCAGGCTCCTCGTTGCCAGCAGGTTTAGTTTTGGAGAAAATCAGCCAAGTCTGCAAATTTCAGACAGGGAATGAAGCAGATGGCCGGGGCGAGTGGCCCCAAACTGACCCCATTTTCCATGGGGAAAAGAAGTCATGTCCCCAGGGTCTGGGTATAAGATGAAAGGTGGCATCTGGGGCTCTAAGGACTTGCAGGGTCCTAGTTGCTGCCAGCATTGGGTTTGGAGAAATCCAGCAAAGATTGCATCACTCTAGCTTGGCTCCCCACTTTCTGCCATGGTGAGTGGCTGTAAACGGAGGCCATTTCCCATGGGAAAAAGAAGTCCTTTCCCCACGGTCTGCAAATCAAATGCAAGGTGGCCTTTGGGGCTCTAAGGACTTGCAGGGTACTTCTTACTGGCAGCTTTAGATTTGGAGCAATCCAGCAAAGATTGCAAATTTCTTGCTGGGCACCACCCTATTGGCCAGGGCGAGAGGCCAGAAATGGAGGCCATTTTCCATGGGGAAAATGAAGTCATTGGCCCAGGCTCTGGGTATCAGATGAAAGGTGGCATCTGGGGCTCTAAGGACTTGCAGGGTCCTAGTTGCTGGCAGCTTTATGTTTGGAAGAATCCAGCACAGTTTGAAAATTTCTCGCTAGGCACAGCCTGCCTGCCAGGCCAAGTGGCCAGAAATGAAGGGCATTTTCCATGGGAAAAATGTCCTTAACCCAGGGTCTCAGTAATATGTTCAAGGTGGCCTTTCAGGCTCTAAGGACTTTCAGGCTCCTGGTTGCTGACAACTTTAGGTTTGGAAGAATCCAGCAAAGATTGTATCACTCTAGCTTGGCTCCCCACTTTCTGCCATGGTGAGTGGCTGCAAACACAGGCCATTTCCCATGGGAAAAAGAAGTCCTTTCCCCACGGTCTGCAAATCAAATGCAAGGTGGCCTTTGGGGCTCTAAGGACTTGCAGGGTACTTCTTACTGGCAGCTTTCGATTTGGAGAAATCCAGCAAAGATTGCAAATTTCTTGCTGGGCACCACCCTATTGGCCAGGGCGAGAGGCCAGAAATGGAGGCCATTTTCCATGGGGAAAATGAAGTCATTGGCCCAGGCTCTGGGTATCAGATGAAAGGCGGCATCTGGGGCTCTAAGGACTTGCAGGGTCCAAGTTGCTGCCAGCATTAGGTTTGGAGAAATCCAGCAAAGATTGCATCACTCTAGCTTGGCTCCCTACTTTCTGCCATGGTGAGTGGCTGCAAACACAGGCCATTTCCCATGGGAAAAAGAAGTCCTTTCCCCACGGTCTGCAAATCAAATGCAAGGTGGCCTTTGGGGCTCTAAGGACATGCAGGGTACTTCTTACTGGCAGCTTTATATTTGGAGAAATCCAGCAAAGATTGCAAATTTCTTGCTGGGCACCACCCTATTGGCCAGGGCGAGAGGCCAGAAATGGAGGCCATTTTCCATGGGGAAAATGAAGTCATTGGCCCAGGCTCTGGGTATCAGATGAAAGGTGGCATCTGGGGCTCTAAGGACTTGAAGGGTCCTAGTTGCTGCCAGCTTTAGGTTTGGAGAAATCCAGCAGAATTTTCAAATTTCCTGCTTGGCACCCTACTTTCTGCCAGGGCAAGTTGCAGCACAGGGATACTATTTCTATGGGAAAAAGAAGTAATTTCCCCATCATGTGGGTATCAGCAGAGAGGTGAAATTTGGGGCTCTAAGGAGCTGCAGGCTCCTCGTTGCCAGCAGGTTTAGTTTTGGAGAAAATCAGCCAAGTTTGCAAATTTCAGACAGGGAATGAAGCAGATGGCCGGGGCGAGTGGCCCCAAACTGACCCCATTTTCCATGGGGAAAAGAAGTCATGTCCCCAGGGTCTGGGTATAAGATGAAAGGTGGCATCTGGGGCTCTAAGGACTTGCAGGGTCCTAGTTGCTGGCAGCTTTATGTTTGGAAGAATCCAGCACAGTTTGCAAATTTCTCGCTAGGCACAGCCTGCCTGCCAGGCCAAGTGGCCAGAAATGAAGGGCATTTTCCATGGGAAAAATGTCCTTAACCCAGGGTCTCAGTAATATGTTCAAGGTGGCCTTTCAGGTTCTAAGGACTTTCAGGCTCCTGGTTGCTGCCAACTTTAGGTTTGGAAGAATCCAGCAAAGATTGTATCACTCTAGCTTGGCTCCCCACTTTCTGCCATGGTGAGTGGCTGCAAACACAGGCCATTTCCCATGGGAAAAAGAAGTCCTTTCCCCACGGTCTGCAAATCAAATGCAAGGTGGCCTTTGGGGCTCTAAGGACTTGCAGGGTACTTCTTACTGGCAGCTTTCGATTTGGAGAAATCCAGCAAAGATTGCAAATTTCTTGCTGGGCACCACCCTATTGGCCAGGGCGAGAGGCCAGAAATGGAGGCCATTTTCCATGGGGAAAATGAAGTCATTGGCCCAGGCTCTGGGTATCAGATGAAAGGCGGCATCTGGGGCTCTAAGGACTTGCAGGGTCCTAGTTGCTGCCAGCATTAGGTTTGGAGAAATCCAGCAAAGATTGCATCACTCTAGCTTGGCTCCCCACTTTCTGCCATGGTGAGTGGCTGCAAACACAGGCCATTTCCCATGGGAAAAAGAAGTCCTTTCCCCACGCTCTGCAAATCAAATGCAAGGTGGCCTTTGGGGCTCCAAGGACATGCAGGGTACTTCTTACTGGCAGCTTTCGATTTGGAGAAATCCAGCAAAGATTGCAAATTTCTTGCTGGGCACCACCCTATTGGCCAGGGCGAGAGGCCAGAAATGGAGGCCATTTTCCATGGGGAAAATGAAGTCATTGGCCCAGGGTCTGGGTATCAGATGAAAGGTGGCATCTGGGGCTCTAAGGACTTGAAGGGTCTTAGTTGCTGCCAGCTTTAGGTTTGGAGAAATCCAGCAGAATTTTCAAATTTCCTGCTTGGCACCCTACTTTCTGCCAGGGCAAGTTGCAGCACAGGGATACTATTTCTATGGGAAAAAGAAGTAATTTCCCCATCATGTGGGTATCAGCAGAGAGGTGAAATTTGGGGCTCTAAGGAGCTGCAGGCTCCTCGTTGCCAGCAGGTTTAGTTTTGGAGAAAATCAGCCAAGTTTGCAAATTTCAGACAGGGAATGAAGCAGATGGCCGGGGCGAGTGGCCCCAAACTGACCCCATTTTCCATGGGGAAAAGAAGTCATGTCCCCAGGGTCTGGGTATAAGATGAAAGGTGGCATCTGGGGCTCTAAGGACTTGCAGGGTCCTAGTTGCTGGCAGCTTTATGTTTGGAAGAATCCAGCACAGTTTGCAAATTTCTCGCTAGGCACAGCCTGCCTGCCAGGCCAAGTGGCCAGAAATGAAGGGCATTTTCCATGGGAAAAATGTCCTTAACCCAGGGTCTCAGTAATATGTTCAAGGTGGCCTTTCAGGCTCTAAGGACTTTCAGGCTCCTGGTTGCTGCCAACTTTAGGTTTGGAAGAATCCAGCAAAGATTGCATCACTCTAGCTTGGCTCCCCACTTTCTGCCATGGTGAGTGGCTGCAAACACAGGCCATTTCCCATGGGAAAAAGAAGTCCTTTCCCCACGGTCTGCAAATCAAATGCAAGGTGGCCTTTGGGGCTCTAAGGACTTGCAGGGTACTTCTTACTGGCAGCTTTCGATTTGGAGAAATCCAGCAAAGATTGCAAATTTCTTGCTGGGCACCACCCTATTGGCCAGGGCGAGAGGCCAGAAATGGAGGCCATTTTCCATGGGGAAAATGAAGTCATTGGCCCAGGCTCTGGGTATCAGATGAAAGGCGGCATCTGGGGCTCTAAGGACTTGCAGGGTCCTAGTTGCTGCCAGCATTAGGTTTGGAGAAATCCAGCAAAGATTGCATCACTCTAGCTTGGCTCCCCACTTTCTGCCATGGTGAGTGGCTGCAAACACAGGCCATTTCCCATGGGAAAAAGAAGTCCTTTCCCCACGCTCTGCAAATCAAATGCAAGGTGGCCTTTGGGGCTCCAAGGACATGCAGGGTACTTCTTACTGGCAGCTTTCGATTTGGAGAAATCCAGCAAAGATTGCAAATTTCTTGCTGGGCACCACCCTATTGGCCAGGGCGAGAGGCCAGAAATGGAGGCCATTTTCCATGGGGAAAATGAAGTCATTGGCCCAGGCTCTGGGTATCAGATGAAAGGTGGCATCTGGGGCTCTAAGGACTTGAAGGGTCCTAGTTGCTGCCAGCTTTAGGTTTGGAGAAATCCAGCAGAATTTTCAAATTTCCTGCTTGGCACCCTACTTTCTGCCAGGGCAAGTTGCAGCACAGGGATACAATTTCTATGGGAAAAAGAAGTAATTTCCCCATCATGTGGGTATCAGCAGAGAGGTGAAATTTGGGGCTCTAAGGAGCTGCAGGCTCCTCGTTGCCAGCAGGTTTAGTTTTGGAGAAAATCAGCCAAGTTTGCAAATTTCAGACAGGGAATGAAGCAGATGGCCGGGGCGAGTGGCCCCAAACTGACCCCATTTTCCATGGGGAAAAGAAGTCATGTCCCCAGGGTCTGGGTATAAGATGAAAGGTGGCATCTGGGGCTCTAAGGACTTGCAGGGTCCTAGTTGCTGGCAGCTTTATGTTTGGAAGAATCCAGCACAGTTTGCAAATTTCTCGCTAGGCACAGCCTGCCTGCCAGGCCAAGTGGCCAGAAATGAAGGGCATTTTCCATGGGAAAAATGTCCTTAACCCATGGTCTCAGTAATATGTTCAAGGTGGCCTTTCAGGCTCTAAGGACTTTCAGGCTCCTGGTTGCTGCCAACTTTAGGTTTGGAAGAATCCAGCAAAGATTGTATCACTCTAGCTTGGCTCCCCACTTTCTGCCATGGTGAGTGGCTGCAAACACAGGCCATTTCCCATGGGAAAAAGAAGTCCTTTCCCCACGCTCTGCAAATCAAATGCAAGGTGGCCTTTGGGGCTCCAAGGACATGCAGGGTACTTCTTACTGGCAGCTTTCGATTTGGAGAAATCCAGCAAAGATTGCAAATTTCTTGCTGGGCACCACCCTATTGGCCAGGGCGAGAGGCCAGAAATGGAGGCCATTTTCCATGGGGAAAATGAAGTCATTGGCCCAGGCTCTGGGTATCAGATGAAAGGTGGCATCTGGGGCTCTAAGGACTTGAAGGGTCTTAGTTGCTGCCAGCTTTAGGTTTGGAGAAATCCAGCAGAATTTTCAAATTTCCTGCTTGGCACCCTACTTTCTGCCAGGGCAAGTTGCAGCACAGGGATACTATTTCTATGGGAAAAAGAAGTAATTTCCCCATCATGTGGGTATCAGCAGAGAGGTGAAATTTGGGGCTCTAAGGAGCTGCAGGCTCCTCGTTGCCAGCAGGTTTAGTTTTGGAGAAAATCAGCCAAGTTTGCAAATTTCAGACAGGGAATGAAGCAGATGGCCGGGGCGAGTGGCCCCAAACTGACCCCATTTTCCATGGGGAAAAGAAGTCATGTCCCCAGGGTCTGGGTATAAGATGAAAGGTGGCATCTGGGGCTCTAAGGACTTGCAGGGTCCTAGTTGCTGGCAGCTTTATGTTTGGAAGAATCCAGCACAGTTTGCAAATTTCTCGCTAGGCACAGCCTGCCTGCCAGGCCAAGTGGCCAGAAATGAAGGGCATTTTCCATGGGAAAAATGTCCTTAACCCAGGGTCTCAGTAATATGTTCAAGGTGGCCTTTCAGGCTCTAAGGACTTTCAGGCTCCTGGTTGCTGCCAACTTTAGGTTTGGAAGAATCCAGCAAAGATTGCATCACTCTAGCTTGGCTCCCCACTTTCTGCCATGGTGAGTGGCTGGAAACACAGGCCATTTCCCATGGGAAAAAGAAGTCCTTTCCCCACGGTCTGCAAATCAAATGCAAGGTGGCCTTTGGGGCTCTAAGGACTTGCAGGGTACTTCTTACTGGCAGCTTTCGATTTGGAGAAATCCAGCAAAGATTGCAAATTTCTTGCTGGGCACCACCCTATTGGCCAGGGCGAGAGGCCAGAAATGGAGGCCATTTTCCATGGGGAAAATGAAGTCATTGGCCCAGGCTCTGGGTATCAGATGAAAGGCGGCATCTGGGGCTCTAAGGACTTGCAGGGTCCTAGCTGCTGCCAGCATTAGGTTTGGAGAAATCCAGCAAAGATTGCATCACTCTAGCTTGGCTCCCCACTTTCTGCCATGGTGAGTGGCTGCAAACACAGGCCATTTCCCATGGGAAAAAGAAGTCCTTTCCCCACGCTCTGCAAATCAAATGCAAGGTGGCCTTTGGGGCTCCAAGGACATGCAGGGTACTTCTTACTGGCAGCTTTCGATTTGGAGAAATCCAGCAAAGATTGCAAATTTCTTGCTGGGCACCACCCTATTGGCCAGGGCGAGAGGCCAGAAATGGAGGCCATTTTCCATGGGGAAAATGAAGTCATTGGCCCAGGGTCTGGGTATCAGATGAAAGGTGGCATCTGGGGCTCTAAGGACTTGAAGGGTCTTAGTTGCTTCCAGCTTTAGGTTTGGAGAAATCCAGCAGAATTTTCAAATTTCCTGCTTGGCACCCTACTTTCTGCCAGGGCAAGTTGCAGCACAGGGATACAATTTCTATGGGAAAAAGAAGTAATTTCCCCATCATGTGGGTATCAGCAGAGAGGTGAAATTTGGGGCTCTAAGGAGCTGCAGGCTCCTCGTTGCCAGCAGGTTTAGTTTTGGAGAAAATCAGCCAAGTTTGCAAATTTCAGACAGGGAATGAAGCAGATGGCCGGGGCGAGTGGCCCCAAACTGACCCCATTTTCCATGGGGAAAAGAAGTCATGTCCCCAGGGTCTGGGTATAAGATGAAAGGTGGCATCTGGGGCTCTAAGGACTTGCAGGGTCCTAGTTGCTGGCAGCTTTATGTTTGGAAGAATCCAGCACAGTTTGCAAATTTCTCGCTAGGCACAGCCTGCCTGCCAGGCCAAGTGGCCAGAAATGAAGGGCATTTTCCATGGGAAAAATGTCCTTAACCCAGGGTCTCAGTAATATGTTCAAGGTGGCCTTTCAGGCTCTAAGGACTTTCAGGCTCCTGGTTGCTGCCAACTTTAGGTTTGGAAGAATCCAGCAAAGATTGTATCACTCTAGCTTGGCTCCCCACTTTCTGCCATGGTGAGTGGCTGCAAACACAGGCCATTTCCCATGGGAAAAAGAAGTCCTTTCCCCACGGTCTGCAAATCAAATGCAAGGTGGCCTTTGGGGCTCTAAGGACTTGCAGGGTACTTCTTACTGGCAGCTTTCGATTTGGAGAAATCCAGCAAAGATTGCAAATTTCTTGCTGGGCACCACCCTATTGGCCAGGGCGAGAGGCCAGAAATGGAGGCCATTTTCCATGGGGAAAATGAAGTCATTGGCCCAGGCTCTGGGTATCAGATGAAAGGCGGCATCTGGGGCTCTAAGGACTTGCAGGGTCCAAGTTGCTGCCAGCATTAGGTTTGGAGAAATCCAGCAAAGATTGCATCACTCTAGCTTGGCTCCCTACTTTCTGCCATGGTGAGTGGCTGCAAACACAGGCCATTTCCCATGGGAAAAAGAAGTCCTTTCCCCACGGTCTGCAAATCAAATGCAAGGTGGCCTTTGGGGCTCTAAGGACATGCAGGGTACTTCTTACTGGCAGCTTTATATTTGGAGAAATCCAGCAAAGATTGCAAATTTCTTGCTGGGCACCACCCTATTGGCCAGGGCGAGAGGCCAGAAATGGAGGCCATTTTCCATGGGGAAAATGAAGTCATTGGCCCAGGCTCTGGGTATCAGATGAAAGGTGGCATCTGGGGCTCTAAGGACTTGAAGGGTCCTAGTTGCTGCCAGCTTTAGGTTTGGAGAAATCCAGCAGAATTTTCAAATTTCCTGCTTGGCACCCTACTTTCTGCCAGGGCAAGTTGCAGCACAGGGATACAATTTCTATGGGAAAAAGAAGTAATTTCCCCATCATGTGGGTATCAGCAGAGAGGTGAAATTTGGGGCTCTAAGGAGCTGCAGGCTCCTCGTTGCCAGCAGGTTTAGTTTTGGAGAAAATCAGCCAAGTTTGCAAATTTCAGACAGGGAATGAAGCAGATGGCCGGGGCGAGTGGCCCCAAACTGACCCCATTTTCCATGGGGAAAAGAAGTCATGTCCCCAGGGTCTGGGTATAAGATGAAAGGTGGCATCTGGGGCTCTAAGGACTTGCAGGGTCCTAGTTGCTGGCAGCTTTATGTTTGGAAGAATCCAGCACAGTTTGCAAATTTCTCGCTAGGCACAGCCTGCCTGCCAGGCCAAGTGGCCAGAAATGAAGGGCATTTTCCATGGGAAAAATGTCCTTAACCCAGGGTCTCAGTAATATGTTCAAGGTGGCCTTTCAGGCTCTAAGGACTTTCAGGCTCCTGGTTGCTGCCAACTTTAGGTTTGGAAGAATCCAGCAAAGATTGTATCACTCTAGCTTGGCTCCCCACTTTCTGCCATGGTGAGTGGCTGGAAACACAGGCCATTTCCCATGGGAAAAAGAAGTCCTTTCCCCACGGTCTGCAAATCAAATGCAAGGTGGCCTTTGGGGCTCTAAGGACTTGCAGGGTACTTCTTACTGGCAGCTTTCGATTTGGAGCAATCCAGCAAAGATTGCAAATTTCTTGCTGGGCACCACCCTATTGGCCAGGGCGAGAGGCCAGAAATGGAGGCCATTTTCCATGGGGAAAATGAAGTCATTGGCCCAGGGTCTGGGTATCAGATGAAAGGCGGCATCTGGGGCTCTAAGGACTTGCAGGGTCCTAGTTGCTGCCAGCATTAGGTTTGGAGAAATCCAGCAAAGATTGCATCACTCTAGCTTGGCTCCCTACTTTCTGCCATGGTGAGTGGCTGCAAACACAGGCCATTTCCCATGGGAAAAAGAAGTCCTTTCCCCACGGTCTGCAAATCAAATGCAAGGTGGCCTTTGGGGCTCCAAGGACATGCAGGGTACTTCTTACTGGCAGCTTTCGATTTGGAGAAATCCAGCAAAGATTGCAAATTTCTTGCTGGGCACCACCCTATTGGCCAGGGCGAGAGGCCAGAAATGGAGGCCATTTTCCATGGGGAAAATGAAGTCATTGGCCCAGGCTCTGGGTATCAGATGAAAGGTGGCATCTGGGGCTCTAAGGACTTGAAGGGTCTTAGTTGCTGCCAGCTTTAGGTTTGGAGAAATCCAGCAGAATTTTCAAATTTCCTGCTTGGCACCCTACTTTCTGCCAGGGCAAGTTGCAGCACAGGGATACAATTTCTATGGGAAAAAGAAGTAATTTCCCCATCATGTGGGTATCAGCAGAGAGGTGAAATTTGGGGCTCTAAGGAGCTGCAGGCTCCTCGTTGCCAGCAGGTTTAGTTTTGGAGAAAATCAGCCAAGTTTGCAAATTTCAGACAGGGAATGAAGCAGATGGCCGGGGCGAGTGGCCCCAAACTGACCCCATTTTCCATGGGGAAAAGAAGTCATGTCCCCAGGGTCTGGGTATAAGATGAAAGGTGGCATCTGGGGCTCTAAGGACTTGCAGGGTCCTAGTTGCTGCCAGCATTGGGTTTGGAGAAATCCAGCAAAGATTGCATCACTCTAGCTTGGCTCCCCACTTTCTGCCATGGTGAGTGGCTGCAAACACAGGCCATTTCCCATGGGAAAAAGAAGTCCTTTCCCCACGGTCTGCAAATCAAATGCAAGGTGGCCTTTGGGGCTCTAAGGACTTGCAGGGTACTTCTTACTGGCAGCTTTCGATTTGGAGAAATCCAGCAAAGATTGCAAATTTCTTGCTGGGCACCACCCTATTGGCCAGGGCGAGAGGCCAGAAATGGAGGCCATTTTCCTTGGGGAAAATGAAGTCATTGGCCCAGGCTCTGGGTATCAGATGAAAGGTGGCATCTGGGGCTCTAAGGACTTGCAGGGTCCTAGTTGCTGCCAGCTTTATGTTTGGAAGAATCCAGCACAGTTTGCAAATTTCTCGCTAGGCACTGCCCTGCCTGCAAGGCCAAGTGGCCAGAAATGAAGGGCATTTTCCATGGGAAAAATGTCCTTAACCCAGGGTCTCAGTAATATGTTCAAGGTGGCCTTTCAGGCTCTAAGGACTTTCAGGCTCCTGGTTGCTGCCAACTTTAGGTTTGGAAGAATCCAGCAAAGATTGTATCACTCTAGCTTGGCTCCCCACTTTCTGCCATGGTGAGTGGCTGCAAACACAGGCCATTTCCCATGGGAAAAAGAAGTCCTTTCCCCACGGTCTGCAAATGAAATGCAAGGTGGCCTTTGGGGCTCTAAGGACTTGCAGGGTACTTCTTACTGGCAGCTTTCGATTTGGAGAAATCCAGCAAAGATTGCAAATTTCTTGCTGGGCACCACCCTATTGGCCAGGGCGAGAGGCCAGAAATGGAGGCCATTTTCCATGGGGAAAATGAAGTCATTGGCCCAGGCTCTGGGTATCAGATGAAAGGTGGCATCTGGGGCTCTAAGGACTTGCAGGGTCCTAGTTGCTGGCAGCTTTATGTTTGGAAGAATCCAGCACAGTTTGCAAATTTCTCGCTAGGCACCCTACTTTCTGCCAGGGCAAGTTGCAGCACAGGGATACTATTTCTATGGGAAAAAGAAGTAATTTCCCCATCATGTGGGTATCAGCAGAGAGGTGAAATTTGGGGCTCTAAGGAGCTGCAGGCTCCTCGTTGCCAGCAGGTTTAGTTTTGGAGAAAATCAGCCAAGTTTGCAAATTTCAGACAGGGAATGGAGTAGATGGCCGGGGCGAGTGGCCCCAAACTGACCCCATTTTCCATGGGGAAAAAAGTCATTTCCCCAGGGTCTGGGTATAAGATGAAAGGTGGCATCTGGGGCTCTAAGGACTTGCAGGGTCCTAGTTGCTGCCAGCATTGGGTTTGGAGAAATCCAGCAAAGATTGCATCACTCTAGCTTGGCTCCCCACTTTCTGCCATGGTGAGTGGCTGCAAACACAGGCCATTTCCCATGGGAAAAAGAAGTCCTTTCCCCACGGTCTGCAAATCAAATGCAAGGTGGCCTTTGGGGCTCTAAGGACTTGCAGGGTACTTCTTACTGGCAGCTTTCGATTTGGAGAAATCCAGCAAAGATTGCAAATTTCTTGCTGGGCACCACCCTATTGGCCAGGGCGAGAGGCCAGAAATGGAGGCCATTTTCCATGGGGAAAATGAAGTCATTGGCCCAGGCTCTGGGTATCAGATGAAAGGCGGCATCTGGGGCTCTAAGGACTTGCAGGGTCCAAGTTGCTGCCAGCATTAGGTTTGGAGAAATCCAGCAAAGATTGCATCACTCTAGCTTGGCTCCCCACTTTCTGCCATGGTGAGTGGCTGCAAACACAGGCCATTTCCCATGGGAAAAAGAAGTCCTTTCCCCACGGTCTGCAAATGAAATGCAAGGTGGCCTTTGGGGCTCTAAGGACATGCAGGGTACTTCTTACTGGCAGCTTTCGATTTGGAGAAATCCAGCAAAGATTGCAATTTTCTTGCTGGGCACCACCCTATTGGCCAGGGCGAGAGGCCAGAAATGGAGGCCATTTTCCATGGGGAAAATGAAGTCATTGGCCCAGGCTCTGGGTATCAGATGAAAGGTGGCCTTTGGGGCTCTAAGGACTTTCAGGGTCTTAGTTGCTGCCAGCTTTAGGTTTGGAGAAATCCAGCAGAATTTTCAAATTTCCTGCTTGGCACCCTACTTTCTGCCAGGGCAAGTTGCAGCACAGGGATACTATTTCTATGGGAAAAAGAAGTAAGTTCCCCATCATGTGGGTATCAGCAGAGAGGTGAAATTTGGGGCTCTAAGGAGCTGCAGGCTCCTCTTTGCCAGCAGGTTTAGTTTTGGAGAAAATCAGCCAAGTCTGCAAATTTCAGACAGGGAATGAAGCAGATGGCCGGGGCGAGTGGCCCCAAACTGACCCCATTTTCCATGGGGAAAAGAAGTCATGTCCCCAGGGTCTGGGTATAAGATGAAAGGTGGCATCTGGGGCTCTAAGGACTTGCAGGGTCCTAGTTGCTGCCAGCATTGGGTTTGGAGAAATCCAGCAAAGATTGCATCACTCTAGCTTGGCTCCCCACTTTCTGCCATGGTGAGTGGCTGTAAACGGAGGCCATTTCCCATGGGAAAAAGAAGTCCTTTCCCCACGGTCTGCAAATCAAATGCAAGGTGGCCTTTGGGGCTCTAAGGACTTGCAGGGTACTTCTTACTGGCAGCTTTAGATTTGGAGCAATCCAGCAAAGATTGCAAATTTCTTGCTGGGCACCACCCTATTGGCCAGGGCGAGAGGCCAGAAATGGAGGCCATTTTCCATGGGGAAAATGAAGTCATTGGCCCAGGCTCTGGGTATCAGATGAAAGGTGGCATCTGGGGCTCTAAGGACTTGCAGGGTCCTAGTTGCTGGCAGCTTTATGTTTGGAAGAATCCAGCACAGTTTGAAAATTTCTCGCTAGGCACAGCCTGCCTGCCAGGCCAAGTGGCCAGAAATGAAGGGCATTTTCCATGGGAAAAATGTCCTTAACCCAGGGTCTCAGTAATATGTTCAAGGTGGCCTTTCAGGCTCTAAGGACTTTCAGGCTCCTGGTTGCTGCCAACTTTAGGTTTGGAAGAATCCAGCAAAGATTGTATCACTCTAGCTTGGCTCCCCACTTTCTGCCATGGTGAGTGGCTGCAAACACAGGCCATTTCCCATGGGAAAAAGAAGTCCTTTCCCCACGGTCTGCAAATCAAATGCAAGGTGGCCTTTGGGGCTCTAAGGACTTGCAGGGTACTTCTTACTGGCAGCTTTCGATTTGGAGAAATCCAGCAAAGATTGCAAATTTCTTGCTGGGCACCACCCTATTGGCCAGGGCGAGAGGCCAGAAATGGAGGCCATTTTCCATGGGGAAAATGAAGTCATTGGCCCAGGCTCTGGGTATCAGATGAAAGGCGGCATCTGGGGCTCTAAGGACTTGCAGGGTCCAAGTTGCTGCCAGCATTAGGTTTGGAGAAATCCAGCAAAGATTGCATCACTCTAGCTTGGCTCCCTACTTTCTGCCATGGTGAGTGGCTGCAAACACAGGCCATTTCCCATGGGAAAAAGAAGTCCTTTCCCCACGGTCTGCAAATCAAATGCAAGGTGGCCTTTGGGGCTCTAAGGACTTGCAGGGTACTTCTTACTGGCAGCTTTATATTTGGAGAAATCCAGCAAAGATTGCAAATTTCTTGCTGGGCACCACCCTATTGGCCAGGGCGAGAGGCCAGAAATGGAGGCCATTTTCCATGGGGAAAATGAAGTCATTGGCCCAGGCTCTGGGTATCAGATGAAAGGTGGCATCTGGGGCTCTAAGGACTTGAAGGGTCCTAGTTGCTGCCAGGTTTAGGTTTGGAGAAATCCAGCAGAATTTTCAAATTTCCTGCTTGGCACCCTACTTTCTGCCAGGGCAAGTTGCAGCACAGGGATACAATTTCTATGGGAAAAAGAAGTAAGTTCCCCATCATGTGGGTATCAGCAGAGAGGTGAAATTTGGGGCTCTAAGGAGCTGCAGGCTCCTCGTTGCCAGCAGGTTTAGTTTTGGAGAAAATCAGCCAAGTTTGCAAATTTCAGACAGGGAATGAAGCAGATGGCCGGGGCGAGTGGCCCCAAACTGACCCCATTTTCCATGGGGAAAAGAAGTCATGTCCCCAGGGTCTGGGTATAAGATGAAAGGTGGCATCTGGGGCTCTAAGGACTTGCAGGGTCCTAGTTGCTGGCAGCTTTATGTTTGGAAGAATCCAGCACAGTTTGCAAATTTCTCGCTAGGCACAGCCTGCCTGCCAGGCCAAGTGGCCAGAAATGAAGGGCATTTTCCATGGGAAAAATGTCCTTAGCCCAGGGTCTCAGTAATATGTTCAAGGTGGCCTTTCAGGCTCTAAGGACTTTCAGGCTCCTGGTTGCTGCCAACTTTAGGTTTGGAAGAATCCAGCAAAGATTGTATCACTCTAGCTTGGCTCCCCACTTTCTGCCATGGTGAGTGGCTGCAAACACAGGCCATTTCCCATGGGAAAAAGAAGTCCTTTCCCCACGGTCTGCAAATGAAATGCAAGGTGGCCTTTGGGGCTCTAAGGACTTGCAGGGTACTTCTTACTGGCAGCTTTCGATTTGGAGAAATCCAGCAAAGATTGCAAATTTCTTGCTGGGCACCACCCTATTGGCCAGGGCGAGAGGCCAGAAATGGAGGCCATTTTCCATGGGGAAAATGAAGTCATTGGCCCAGGGTCTGGGTATCAGATGAAAGGCGGCATCTGGGGCTCTAAGGACTTGCAGGGTCCTAGTTGCTGCCAGCATTAGGTTTGGAGAAATCCAGCAAAGATTGCATCACTCTAGCTTGGCTCCCCACTTTCTGCCATGGTGAGTGGCTGCAAACACAGGCCATTTCCCATGGGAAAAAGAAGTCCTTTCCCCACGCTCTGCAAATCAAATGCAAGGTGGCCTTTGGGGCTCCAAGGACATGCAGGGTACTTCTTACTGGCAGCTTTCGATTTGGAGAAATCCAGCAAAGATTGCAAATTTCTTGCTGGGCACCACCCTATTGGCCAGGGCGAGAGGCCAGAAATGGAGGCCATTTTCCATGGGGAAAATGAAGTCATTGGCCCAGGCTCTGGGTATCAGATGAAAGGTGGCATCTGGGGCTCTAAGGACTTTCAGGGTCTTAGTTGCTGCCAGCTTTAGGTTTGGAGAAATCCAGCAGAATTTTCAAATTTCCTGCTTGGCACCCTACTTTCTGCCAGGGCAAGTTGCAGCACAGGGATACAATTTCTATGGGAAAAAGAAGTAATTTCCCCATCATGTGGGTATCAGCAGAGAGGTGAAATTTGGGGCTCTAAGGAGCTGCAGGCTCCTCGTTGCCAGCAGGTTTAGTTTTGGAGAAAATCAGCCAAGTTTGCAAATTTCAGACAGGGAATGAAGCAGATGGCCGGGGCGAGTGGCCCCAAACTGACCCCATTTTCCATGGGGAAAAGAAGTCATGTCCCCAGGGTCTGGGTATAAGATGAAAGGTGGCATCTGGGGCTCTAAGGACTTGCAGGGTCCTAGTTGCTGCCAGCATTGGGTTTGGAGAAATCCAGCAAAGATTGCATCACTCTAGCTTGGCTCCCCACTTTCTGCCATGGTGAGTGGCTGCAAACACAGGCCATTTCCCATGGGAAAAAGAAGTCCTTTCCCCACGGTCTGCAAATCAAATGCAAGGTGGCCTTTGGGGCTCTAAGGACTTGCAGGGTACTTCTTACTGGCAGCTTTCGATTTGGAGAAATCCAGCAAAGATTGCAAATTTCTTGCTGGGCACCACCCTATTGGCCAGGGCGAGAGGCCAGAAATGGAGGCCATTTTCCTTGGGGAAAATGAAGTCATTGGCCCAGGCTCTGGGTATCAGATGAAAGGTGGCATCTGGGGCTCTAAGGACTTGCAGGGTCCTAGTTGCTGCCAGCTTTATGTTTGGAAGAATCCAGCACAGTTTGCAAATTTCTCGCTAGGCACTGCCCTGCCTGCAAGGCCAAGTGGCCAGAAATGAAGGGCATTTTCCATGGGAAAAATGTCCTTAACCCAGGGTCTCAGTAATATGTTCAAGGTGGCCTTTCAGGCTCTAAGGACTTTCAGGCTCCTGGTTGCTGCCAACTTTAGGTTTGGAAGAATCCAGCAAAGATTGTATCACTCTAGCTTGGCTCCCCACTTTCTGCCATGGTGAGTGGCTGCAAACACAGGCCATTTCCCATGGGAAAAAGAAGTCCTTTCCCCACGGTCTGCAAATGAAATGCAAGGTGGCCTTTGGGGCTCTAAGGACTTGCAGGGTACTTCTTACTGGCAGCTTTCGATTTGGAGAAATCCAGCAAAGATTGCAAATTTCTTGCTGGGCACCACCCTATTGGCCAGGGCGAGAGGCCAGAAATGGAGGCCATTTTCCATGGGGAAAATGAAGTCATTGGCCCAGGCTCTGGGTATCAGATGAAAGGTGGCATCTGGGGCTCTAAGGACTTGCAGGGTCCTAGTTGCTGGCAGCTTTATGTTTGGAAGAATCCAGCACAGTTTGCAAATTTCTCGCTAGGCACCCTACTTTCTGCCAGGGCAAGTTGCAGCACAGGGATACTATTTCTATGGGAAAAAGAAGTAATTTCCCCATCATGTGGGTATCAGCAGAGAGGTGAAATTTGGGGCTCTAAGGAGCTGCAGGCTCCTCGTTGCCAGCAGGTTTAGTTTTGGAGAAAATCAGCCAAGTTTGCAAATTTCAGACAGGGAATGGAGTAGATGGCCGGGGCGAGTGGCCCCAAACTGACCCCATTTTCCATGGGGAAAAAAGTCATTTCCCCAGGGTCTGGGTATAAGATGAAAGGTGGCATCTGGGGCTCTAAGGACTTGCAGGGTCCTAGTTGCTGCCAGCATTGGGTTTGGAGAAATCCAGCAAAGATTGCATCACTCTAGCTTGGCTCCCCACTTTCTGCCATGGTGAGTGGCTGCAAACACAGGCCATTTCCCATGGGAAAAAGAAGTCCTTTCCCCACGGTCTGCAAATCAAATGCAAGGTGGCCTTTGGGGCTCTAAGGACTTGCAGGGTACTTCTTACTGGCAGCTTTCGATTTGGAGAAATCCAGCAAAGATTGCAAATTTCTTGCTGGGCACCACCCTATTGGCCAGGGCGAGAGGCCAGAAATGGAGGCCATTTTCCATGGGGAAAATGAAGTCATTGGCCCAGGCTCTGGGTATCAGATGAAAGGCGGCATCTGGGGCTCTAAGGACTTGCAGGGTCCAAGTTGCTGCCAGCATTAGGTTTGGAGAAATCCAGCAAAGATTGCATCACTCTAGCTTGGCTCCCCACTTTCTGCCATGGTGAGTGGCTGCAAACACAGGCCATTTCCCATGGGAAAAAGAAGTCCTTTCCCCACGGTCTGCAAATGAAATGCAAGGTGGCCTTTGGGGCTCTAAGGACATGCAGGGTACTTCTTACTGGCAGCTTTCGATTTGGAGAAATCCAGCAAAGATTGCAATTTTCTTGCTGGGCACCACCCTATTGGCCAGGGCGAGAGGCCAGAAATGGAGGCCATTTTCCATGGGGAAAATGAAGTCATTGGCCCAGGCTCTGGGTATCAGATGAAAGGTGGCCTTTGGGGCTCTAAGGACTTTCAGGGTCTTAGTTGCTGCCAGCTTTAGGTTTGGAGAAATCCAGCAGAATTTTCAAATTTCCTGCTTGGCACCCTACTTTCTGCCAGGGCAAGTTGCAGCACAGGGATACTATTTCTATGGGAAAAAGAAGTAAGTTCCCCATCATGTGGGTATCAGCAGAGAGGTGAAATTTGGGGCTCTAAGGAGCTGCAGGCTCCTCTTTGCCAGCAGGTTTAGTTTTGGAGAAAATCAGCCAAGTCTGCAAATTTCAGACAGGGAATGAAGCAGATGGCCGGGGCGAGTGGCCCCAAACTGACCCCATTTTCCATGGGGAAAAGAAGTCATGTCCCCAGGGTCTGGGTATAAGATGAAAGGTGGCATCTGGGGCTCTAAGGACTTGCAGGGTCCTAGTTGCTGCCAGCATTGGGTTTGGAGAAATCCAGCAAAGATTGCATCACTCTAGCTTGGCTCCCCACTTTCTGCCATGGTGAGTGGCTGTAAACGGAGGCCATTTCCCATGGGAAAAAGAAGTCCTTTCCCCACGGTCTGCAAATCAAATGCAAGGTGGCCTTTGGGGCTCTAAGGACTTGCAGGGTACTTCTTACTGGCAGCTTTAGATTTGGAGCAATCCAGCAAAGATTGCAAATTTCTTGCTGGGCACCACCCTATTGGCCAGGGCGAGAGGCCAGAAATGGAGGCCATTTTCCATGGGGAAAATGAAGTCATTGGCCCAGGCTCTGGGTATCAGATGAAAGGTGGCATCTGGGGCTCTAAGGACTTGCAGGGTCCTAGTTGCTGGCAGCTTTATGTTTGGAAGAATCCAGCACAGTTTGAAAATTTCTCGCTAGGCACAGCCTGCCTGCCAGGCCAAGTGGCCAGAAATGAAGGGCATTTTCCATGGGAAAAATGTCCTTAACCCAGGGTCTCAGTAATATGTTCAAGGTGGCCTTTCAGGCTCTAAGGACTTTCAGGCTCCTGGTTGCTGCCAACTTTAGGTTTGGAAGAATCCAGCAAAGATTGTATCACTCTAGCTTGGCTCCCCACTTTCTGCCATGGTGAGTGGCTGCAAACACAGGCCATTTCCCATGGGAAAAAGAAGTCCTTTCCCCACGGTCTGCAAATCAAATGCAAGGTGGCCTTTGGGGCTCTAAGGACTTGCAGGGTACTTCTTACTGGCAGCTTTCGATTTGGAGAAATCCAGCAAAGATTGCAAATTTCTTGCTGGGCACCACCCTATTGGCCAGGGCGAGAGGCCAGAAATGGAGGCCATTTTCCATGGGGAAAATGAAGTCATTGGCCCAGGCTCTGGGTATCAGATGAAAGGCGGCATCTGGGGCTCTAAGGACTTGCAGGGTCCAAGTTGCTGCCAGCATTAGGTTTGGAGAAATCCAGCAAAGATTGCATCACTCTAGCTTGGCTCCCTACTTTCTGCCATGGTGAGTGGCTGCAAACACAGGCCATTTCCCATGGGAAAAAGAAGTCCTTTCCCCACGGTCTGCAAATCAAATGCAAGGTGGCCTTTGGGGCTCTAAGGACTTGCAGGGTACTTCTTACTGGCAGCTTTATATTTGGAGAAATCCAGCAAAGATTGCAAATTTCTTGCTGGGCACCACCCTATTGGCCAGGGCGAGAGGCCAGAAATGGAGGCCATTTTCCATGGGGAAAATGAAGTCATTGGCCCAGGCTCTGGGTATCAGATGAAAGGTGGCATCTGGGGCTCTAAGGACTTGAAGGGTCCTAGTTGCTGCCAGGTTTAGGTTTGGAGAAATCCAGCAGAATTTTCAAATTTCCTGCTTGGCACCCTACTTTCTGCCAGGGCAAGTTGCAGCACAGGGATACAATTTCTATGGGAAAAAGAAGTAAGTTCCCCATCATGTGGGTATCAGCAGAGAGGTGAAATTTGGGGCTCTAAGGAGCTGCAGGCTCCTCGTTGCCAGCAGGTTTAGTTTTGGAGAAAATCAGCCAAGTTTGCAAATTTCAGACAGGGAATGAAGCAGATGGCCGGGGCGAGTGGCCCCAAACTGACCCCATTTTCCATGGGGAAAAGAAGTCATGTCCCCAGGGTCTGGGTATAAGATGAAAGGTGGCATCTGGGGCTCTAAGGACTTGCAGGGTCCTAGTTGCTGGCAGCTTTATGTTTGGAAGAATCCAGCACAGTTTGCAAATTTCTCGCTAGGCACAGCCTGCCTGCCAGGCCAAGTGGCCACAAATGAAGGGCATTTTCCATGGGAAAAATGTCCTTAACCCAGGGTCTCAGTAATATGTTCAAGGTGGCCTTTCAGGCTCTAAGGACTTTCAGGCTCCTGGTTGCTGCCAACTTTAGGTTTGGAAGAATCCAGCAAAGATTGTATCACTCTAGCTTGGCTCCCCACTTTCTGCCATGGTGAGTGGCTGCAAACACAGGCCATTTCCCATGGGAAAAAGAAGTCCTTTCCCCACGGTCTGCAAATCAAATGCAAGGTGGCCTTTGGGGCTCTAAGGACTTGCAGGGTACTTCTTACTGGCAGCTTTCGATTTGGAGAAATCCAGCAAAGATTGCAAATTTCTTGCTGGGCACCACCCTATTGGCCAGGGCGAGAGGCCAGAAATGGAGGCCATTTTCCATGGGGAAAATGAAGTCATTGGCCCAGGCTCTGGGTATCAGATGAAAGGCGGCATCTGGGGCTCTAAGGACTTGCAGGGTCCAAGTTGCTGCCAGCATTAGGTTTGGAGAAATCCAGCAAAGATTGCATCACTCTAGCTTGGCTCCCTACTTTCTGCCATGGTGAGTGGCTGCAAACACAGGCCATTTCCCATGGGAAAAAGAAGTCCTTTCCCCACGGTCTGCAAATCAAATGCAAGGTGGCCTTTGGGGCTCTAAGGACATGCAGGGTACTTCTTACTGGCAGCTTTATATTTGGAGAAATCCAGCAAAGATTGCAAATTTCTTGCTGGGCACCACCCTATTGGCCAGGGCGAGAGGCCAGAAATGGAGGCCATTTTCCATGGGGAAAATGAAGTCATTGGCCCAGGCTCTGGGTATCAGATGAAAGGTGGCATCTGGGGCTCTAAGGACTTGAAGGGTCCTAGTTGCTGCCAGCTTTAGGTTTGGAGAAATCCAGCAGAATTTTCAAATTTCCTGCTTGGCACCCTACTTTCTGCCAGGGCAAGTTGCAGCACAGGGATACAATTTCTATGGGAAAAAGAAGTAATTTCCCCATCATGTGGGTATCAGCAGAGAGGTGAAATTTGGGGCTCTAAGGAGCTGCAGGCTCCTCGTTGCCAGCAGGTTTAGTTTTGGAGAAAATCAGCCAAGTTTGCAAATTTCAGACAGGGAATGAAGCAGATGGCCGGGGCGAGTGGCCCCAAACTGACCCCATTTTCCATGGGGAAAAGAAGTCATGTCCCCAGGGTCTGGGTATAAGATGAAAGGTGGCATCTGGGGCTCTAAGGACTTGCAGGGTCCTAGTTGCTGGCAGCTTTATGTTTGGAAGAATCCAGCACAGTTTGCAAATTTCTCGCTAGGCACAGCCTGCCTGCCAGGCCAAGTGGCCAGAAATGAAGGGCATTTTCCATGGGAAAAATGTCCTTAACCCAGGGTCTCAGTAATATGTTCAAGGTGGCCTTTCAGGCTCTAAGGACTTTCAGGCTCCTGGTTGCTGCCAACTTTAGGTTTGGAAGAATCCAGCAAAGATTGTATCACTCTAGCTTGGCTCCCCACTTTCTGCCATGGTGAGTGGCTGGAAACACAGGCCATTTCCCATGGGAAAAAGAAGTCCTTTCCCCACGGTCTGCAAATCAAATGCAAGGTGGCCTTTGGGGCTCTAAGGACTTGCAGGGTACTTCTTACTGGCAGCTTTCGATTTGGAGCAATCCAGCAAAGATTGCAAATTTCTTGCTGGGCACCACCCTATTGGCCAGGGCGAGAGGCCAGAAATGGAGGCCATTTTCCATGGGGAAAATGAAGTCATTGGCCCAGGGTCTGGGTATCAGATGAAAGGCGGCATCTGGGGCTCTAAGGACTTGCAGGGTCCTAGTTGCTGCCAGCATTAGGTTTGGAGAAATCCAGCAAAGATTGCATCACTCTAGCTTGGCTCCCTACTTTCTGCCATGGTGAGTGGCTGCAAACACAGGCCATTTCCCATGGGAAAAAGAAGTCCTTTCCCCACGGTCTGCAAATCAAATGCAAGGTGGCCTTTGGGGCTCCAAGGACATGCAGGGTACTTCTTACTGGCAGCTTTCGATTTGGAGAAATCCAGCAAAGATTGCAAATTTCTTGCTGGGCACCACCCTATTGGCCAGGGCGAGAGGCCAGAAATGGAGGCCATTTTCCATGGGGAAAATGAAGTCATTGGCCCAGGCTCTGGGTATCAGATGAAAGGTGGCATCTGGGGCTCTAAGGACTTGAAGGGTCTTAGTTGCTGCCAGCTTTAGGTTTGGAGAAATCCAGCAGAATTTTCAAATTTCCTGCTTGGCACCCTACTTTCTGCCAGGGCAAGTTGCAGCACAGGGATACAATTTCTATGGGAAAAAGAAGTAATTTCCCCATCATGTGGGTATCAGCAGAGAGGTGAAATTTGGGGCTCTAAGGAGCTGCAGGCTCCTCGTTGCCAGCAGGTTTAGTTTTGGAGAAAATCAGCCAAGTTTGCAAATTTCAGACAGGGAATGAAGCAGATGGCCGGGGCGAGTGGCCCCAAACTGACCCCATTTTCCATGGGGAAAAGAAGTCATGTCCCCAGGGTCTGGGTATAAGATGAAAGGTGGCATCTGGGGCTCTAAGGACTTGCAGGGTCCTAGTTGCTGCCAGCATTGGGTTTGGAGAAATCCAGCAAAGATTGCATCACTCTAGCTTGGCTCCCCACTTTCTGCCATGGTGAGTGGCTGCAAACACAGGCCATTTCCCATGGGAAAAAGAAGTCCTTTCCCCACGGTCTGCAAATCAAATGCAAGGTGGCCTTTGGGGCTCTAAGGACTTGCAGGGTACTTCTTACTGGCAGCTTTCGATTTGGAGAAATCCAGCAAAGATTGCAAATTTCTTGCTGGGCACCACCCTATTGGCCAGGGCGAGAGGCCAGAAATGGAGGCCATTTTCCTTGGGGAAAATGAAGTCATTGGCCCAGGCTCTGGGTATCAGATGAAAGGTGGCATCTGGGGCTCTAAGGACTTGCAGGGTCCTAGTTGCTGCCAGCTTTATGTTTGGAAGAATCCAGCACAGTTTGCAAATTTCTCGCTAGGCACTGCCCTGCCTGCAAGGCCAAGTGGCCAGAAATGAAGGGCATTTTCCATGGGAAAAATGTCCTTAACCCAGGGTCTCAGTAATATGTTCAAGGTGGCCTTTCAGGCTCTAAGGACTTTCAGGCTCCTGGTTGCTGCCAACTTTAGGTTTGGAAGAATCCAGCAAAGATTGTATCACTCTAGCTTGGCTCCCCACTTTCTGCCATGGTGAGTGGCTGCAAACACAGGCCATTTCCCATGGGAAAAAGAAGTCCTTTCCCCACGGTCTGCAAATGAAATGCAAGGTGGCCTTTGGGGCTCTAAGGACTTGCAGGGTACTTCTTACTGGCAGCTTTCGATTTGGAGAAATCCAGCAAAGATTGCAAATTTCTTGCTGGGCACCACCCTATTGGCCAGGGCGAGAGGCCAGAAATGGAGGCCATTTTCCATGGGGAAAATGAAGTCATTGGCCCAGGCTCTGGGTATCAGATGAAAGGTGGCATCTGGGGCTCTAAGGACTTGCAGGGTCCTAGTTGCTGGCAGCTTTATGTTTGGAAGAATCCAGCACAGTTTGCAAATTTCTCGCTAGGCACCCTACTTTCTGCCAGGGCAAGTTGCAGCACAGGGATACTATTTCTATGGGAAAAAGAAGTAATTTCCCCATCATGTGGGTATCAGCAGAGAGGTGAAATTTGGGGCTCTAAGGAGCTGCAGGCTCCTCGTTGCCAGCAGGTTTAGTTTTGGAGAAAATCAGCCAAGTTTGCAAATTTCAGACAGGGAATGGAGTAGATGGCCGGGGCGAGTGGCCCCAAACTGACCCCATTTTCCATGGGGAAAAAAGTCATTTCCCCAGGGTCTGGGTATAAGATGAAAGGTGGCATCTGGGGCTCTAAGGACTTGCAGGGTCCTAGTTGCTGCCAGCATTGGGTTTGGAGAAATCCAGCAAAGATTGCATCACTCTAGCTTGGCTCCCCACTTTCTGCCATGGTGAGTGGCTGCAAACACAGGCCATTTCCCATGGGAAAAAGAAGTCCTTTCCCCACGGTCTGCAAATCAAATGCAAGGTGGCCTTTGGGGCTCTAAGGACTTGCAGGGTACTTCTTACTGGCAGCTTTCGATTTGGAGAAATCCAGCAAAGATTGCAAATTTCTTGCTGGGCACCACCCTATTGGCCAGGGCGAGAGGCCAGAAATGGAGGCCATTTTCCATGGGGAAAATGAAGTCATTGGCCCAGGCTCTGGGTATCAGATGAAAGGCGGCATCTGGGGCTCTAAGGACTTGCAGGGTCCAAGTTGCTGCCAGCATTAGGTTTGGAGAAATCCAGCAAAGATTGCATCACTCTAGCTTGGCTCCCCACTTTCTGCCATGGTGAGTGGCTGCAAACACAGGCCATTTCCCATGGGAAAAAGAAGTCCTTTCCCCACGGTCTGCAAATGAAATGCAAGGTGGCCTTTGGGGCTCTAAGGACATGCAGGGTACTTCTTACTGGCAGCTTTCGATTTGGAGAAATCCAGCAAAGATTGCAATTTTCTTGCTGGGCACCACCCTATTGGCCAGGGCGAGAGGCCAGAAATGGAGGCCATTTTCCATGGGGAAAATGAAGTCATTGGCCCAGGCTCTGGGTATCAGATGAAAGGTGGCCTTTGGGGCTCTAAGGACTTTCAGGGTCTTAGTTGCTGCCAGCTTTAGGTTTGGAGAAATCCAGCAGAATTTTCAAATTTCCTGCTTGGCACCCTACTTTCTGCCAGGGCAAGTTGCAGCACAGGGATACTATTTCTATGGGAAAAAGAAGTAAGTTCCCCATCATGTGGGTATCAGCAGAGAGGTGAAATTTGGGGCTCTAAGGAGCTGCAGGCTCCTCTTTGCCAGCAGGTTTAGTTTTGGAGAAAATCAGCCAAGTCTGCAAATTTCAGACAGGGAATGAAGCAGATGGCCGGGGCGAGTGGCCCCAAACTGACCCCATTTTCCATGGGGAAAAGAAGTCATGTCCCCAGGGTCTGGGTATAAGATGAAAGGTGGCATCTGGGGCTCTAAGGACTTGCAGGGTCCTAGTTGCTGCCAGCATTGGGTTTGGAGAAATCCAGCAAAGATTGCATCACTCTAGCTTGGCTCCCCACTTTCTGCCATGGTGAGTGGCTGTAAACGGAGGCCATTTCCCATGGGAAAAAGAAGTCCTTTCCCCACGGTCTGCAAATCAAATGCAAGGTGGCCTTTGGGGCTCTAAGGACTTGCAGGGTACTTCTTACTGGCAGCTTTAGATTTGGAGCAATCCAGCAAAGATTGCAAATTTCTTGCTGGGCACCACCCTATTGGCCAGGGCGAGAGGCCAGAAATGGAGGCCATTTTCCATGGGGAAAATGAAGTCATTGGCCCAGGCTCTGGGTATCAGATGAAAGGTGGCATCTGGGGCTCTAAGGACTTGCAGGGTCCTAGTTGCTGGCAGCTTTATGTTTGGAAGAATCCAGCACAGTTTGAAAATTTCTCGCTAGGCACAGCCTGCCTGCCAGGCCAAGTGGCCAGAAATGAAGGGCATTTTCCATGGGAAAAATGTCCTTAACCCAGGGTCTCAGTAATATGTTCAAGGTGGCCTTTCAGGCTCTAAGGACTTTCAGGCTCCTGGTTGCTGCCAACTTTAGGTTTGGAAGAATCCAGCAAAGATTGTATCACTCTAGCTTGGCTCCCCACTTTCTGCCATGGTGAGTGGCTGCAAACACAGGCCATTTCCCATGGGAAAAAGAAGTCCTTTCCCCACGGTCTGCAAATCAAATGCAAGGTGGCCTTTGGGGCTCTAAGGACTTGCAGGGTACTTCTTACTGGCAGCTTTCGATTTGGAGAAATCCAGCAAAGATTGCAAATTTCTTGCTGGGCACCACCCTATTGGCCAGGGCGAGAGGCCAGAAATGGAGGCCATTTTCCATGGGGAAAATGAAGTCATTGGCCCAGGCTCTGGGTATCAGATGAAAGGCGGCATCTGGGGCTCTAAGGACTTGCAGGGTCCAAGTTGCTGCCAGCATTAGGTTTGGAGAAATCCAGCAAAGATTGCATCACTCTAGCTTGGCTCCCTACTTTCTGCCATGGTGAGTGGCTGCAAACACAGGCCATTTCCCATGGGAAAAAGAAGTCCTTTCCCCACGGTCTGCAAATCAAATGCAAGGTGGCCTTTGGGGCTCTAAGGACTTGCAGGGTACTTCTTACTGGCAGCTTTATATTTGGAGAAATCCAGCAAAGATTGCAAATTTCTTGCTGGGCACCACCCTATTGGCCAGGGCGAGAGGCCAGAAATGGAGGCCATTTTCCATGGGGAAAATGAAGTCATTGGCCCAGGCTCTGGGTATCAGATGAAAGGTGGCATCTGGGGCTCTAAGGACTTGAAGGGTCCTAGTTGCTGCCAGGTTTAGGTTTGGAGAAATCCAGCAGAATTTTCAAATTTCCTGCTTGGCACCCTACTTTCTGCCAGGGCAAGTTGCAGCACAGGGATACAATTTCTATGGGAAAAAGAAGTAAGTTCCCCATCATGTGGGTATCAGCAGAGAGGTGAAATTTGGGGCTCTAAGGAGCTGCAGGCTCCTCGTTGCCAGCAGGTTTAGTTTTGGAGAAAATCAGCCAAGTTTGCAAATTTCAGACAGGGAATGAAGCAGATGGCCGGGGCGAGTGGCCCCAAACTGACCCCATTTTCCATGGGGAAAAGAAGTCATGTCCCCAGGGTCTGGGTATAAGATGAAAGGTGGCATCTGGGGCTCTAAGGACTTGCAGGGTCCTAGTTGCTGGCAGCTTTATGTTTGGAAGAATCCAGCACAGTTTGCAAATTTCTCGCTAGGCACAGCCTGCCTGCCAGGCCAAGTGGCCAGAAATGAAGGGCATTTTCCATGGGAAAAATGTCCTTAGCCCAGGGTCTCAGTAATATGTTCAAGGTGGCCTTTCAGGCTCTAAGGACTTTCAGGCTCCTGGTTGCTGCCAACTTTAGGTTTGGAAGAATCCAGCAAAGATTGTATCACTCTAGCTTGGCTCCCCACTTTCTGCCATGGTGAGTGGCTGCAAACACAGGCCATTTCCCATGGGAAAAAGAAGTCCTTTCCCCACGGTCTGCAAATGAAATGCAAGGTGGCCTTTGGGGCTCTAAGGACTTGCAGGGTACTTCTTACTGGCAGCTTTCGATTTGGAGAAATCCAGCAAAGATTGCAAATTTCTTGCTGGGCACCACCCTATTGGCCAGGGCGAGAGGCCAGAAATGGAGGCCATTTTCCATGGGGAAAATGAAGTCATTGGCCCAGGGTCTGGGTATCAGATGAAAGGCGGCATCTGGGGCTCTAAGGACTTGCAGGGTCCTAGTTGCTGCCAGCATTAGGTTTGGAGAAATCCAGCAAAGATTGCATCACTCTAGCTTGGCTCCCCACTTTCTGCCATGGTGAGTGGCTGCAAACACAGGCCATTTCCCATGGGAAAAAGAAGTCCTTTCCCCACGCTCTGCAAATCAAATGCAAGGTGGCCTTTGGGGCTCCAAGGACATGCAGGGTACTTCTTACTGGCAGCTTTCGATTTGGAGAAATCCAGCAAAGATTGCAAATTTCTTGCTGGGCACCACCCTATTGGCCAGGGCGAGAGGCCAGAAATGGAGGCCATTTTCCATGGGGAAAATGAAGTCATTGGCCCAGGCTCTGGGTATCAGATGAAAGGTGGCATCTGGGGCTCTAAGGACTTTCAGGGTCTTAGTTGCTGCCAGCTTTAGGTTTGGAGAAATCCAGCAGAATTTTCAAATTTCCTGCTTGGCACCCTACTTTCTGCCAGGGCAAGTTGCAGCACAGGGATACAATTTCTATGGGAAAAAGAAGTAATTTCCCCATCATGTGGGTATCAGCAGAGAGGTGAAATTTGGGGCTCTAAGGAGCTGCAGGCTCCTCGTTGCCAGCAGGTTTAGTTTTGGAGAAAATCAGCCAAGTTTGCAAATTTCAGACAGGGAATGAAGCAGATGGCCGGGGCGAGTGGCCCCAAACTGACCCCATTTTCCATGGGGAAAAGAAGTCATGTCCCCAGGGTCTGGGTATAAGATGAAAGGTGGCATCTGGGGCTCTAAGGACTTGCAGGGTCCTAGTTGCTGCCAGCATTGGGTTTGGAGAAATCCAGCAAAGATTGCATCACTCTAGCTTGGCTCCCCACTTTCTGCCATGGTGAGTGGCTGCAAACACAGGCCATTTCCCATGGGAAAAAGAAGTCCTTTCCCCACGGTCTGCAAATCAAATGCAAGGTGGCCTTTGGGGCTCTAAGGACTTGCAGGGTACTTCTTACTGGCAGCTTTCGATTTGGAGAAATCCAGCAAAGATTGCAAATTTCTTGCTGGGCACCACCCTATTGGCCAGGGCGAGAGGCCAGAAATGGAGGCCATTTTCCTTGGGGAAAATGAAGTCATTGGCCCAGGCTCTGGGTATCAGATGAAAGGTGGCATCTGGGGCTCTAAGGACTTGCAGGGTCCTAGTTGCTGCCAGCTTTATGTTTGGAAGAATCCAGCACAGTTTGCAAATTTCTCGCTAGGCACTGCCCTGCCTGCAAGGCCAAGTGGCCAGAAATGAAGGGCATTTTCCATGGGAAAAATGTCCTTAACCCAGGGTCTCAGTAATATGTTCAAGGTGGCCTTTCAGGCTCTAAGGACTTTCAGGCTCCTGGTTGCTGCCAACTTTAGGTTTGGAAGAATCCAGCAAAGATTGTATCACTCTAGCTTGGCTCCCCACTTTCTGCCATGGTGAGTGGCTGCAAACACAGGCCATTTCCCATGGGAAAAAGAAGTCCTTTCCCCACGGTCTGCAAATGAAATGCAAGGTGGCCTTTGGGGCTCTAAGGACTTGCAGGGTACTTCTTACTGGCAGCTTTCGATTTGGAGAAATCCAGCAAAGATTGCAAATTTCTTGCTGGGCACCACCCTATTGGCCAGGGCGAGAGGCCAGAAATGGAGGCCATTTTCCATGGGGAAAATGAAGTCATTGGCCCAGGCTCTGGGTATCAGATGAAAGGTGGCATCTGGGGCTCTAAGGACTTGCAGGGTCCTAGTTGCTGGCAGCTTTATGTTTGGAAGAATCCAGCACAGTTTGCAAATTTCTCGCTAGGCACCCTACTTTCTGCCAGGGCAAGTTGCAGCACAGGGATACTATTTCTATGGGAAAAAGAAGTAATTTCCCCATCATGTGGGTATCAGCAGAGAGGTGAAATTTGGGGCTCTAAGGAGCTGCAGGCTCCTCGTTGCCAGCAGGTTTAGTTTTGGAGAAAATCAGCCAAGTTTGCAAATTTCAGACAGGGAATGGAGTAGATGGCCGGGGCGAGTGGCCCCAAACTGACCCCATTTTCCATGGGGAAAAAAGTCATTTCCCCAGGGTCTGGGTATAAGATGAAAGGTGGCATCTGGGGCTCTAAGGACTTGCAGGGTCCTAGTTGCTGCCAGCATTGGGTTTGGAGAAATCCAGCAAAGATTGCATCACTCTAGCTTGGCTCCCCACTTTCTGCCATGGTGAGTGGCTGCAAACACAGGCCATTTCCCATGGGAAAAAGAAGTCCTTTCCCCACGGTCTGCAAATCAAATGCAAGGTGGCCTTTGGGGCTCTAAGGACTTGCAGGGTACTTCTTACTGGCAGCTTTCGATTTGGAGAAATCCAGCAAAGATTGCAAATTTCTTGCTGGGCACCACCCTATTGGCCAGGGCGAGAGGCCAGAAATGGAGGCCATTTTCCATGGGGAAAATGAAGTCATTGGCCCAGGCTCTGGGTATCAGATGAAAGGCGGCATCTGGGGCTCTAAGGACTTGCAGGGTCCAAGTTGCTGCCAGCATTAGGTTTGGAGAAATCCAGCAAAGATTGCATCACTCTAGCTTGGCTCCCCACTTTCTGCCATGGTGAGTGGCTGCAAACACAGGCCATTTCCCATGGGAAAAAGAAGTCCTTTCCCCACGGTCTGCAAATGAAATGCAAGGTGGCCTTTGGGGCTCTAAGGACATGCAGGGTACTTCTTACTGGCAGCTTTCGATTTGGAGAAATCCAGCAAAGATTGCAATTTTCTTGCTGGGCACCACCCTATTGGCCAGGGCGAGAGGCCAGAAATGGAGGCCATTTTCCATGGGGAAAATGAAGTCATTGGCCCAGGCTCTGGGTATCAGATGAAAGGTGGCCTTTGGGGCTCTAAGGACTTTCAGGGTCTTAGTTGCTGCCAGCTTTAGGTTTGGAGAAATCCAGCAGAATTTTCAAATTTCCTGCTTGGCACCCTACTTTCTGCCAGGGCAAGTTGCAGCACAGGGATACTATTTCTATGGGAAAAAGAAGTAAGTTCCCCATCATGTGGGTATCAGCAGAGAGGTGAAATTTGGGGCTCTAAGGAGCTGCAGGCTCCTCTTTGCCAGCAGGTTTAGTTTTGGAGAAAATCAGCCAAGTCTGCAAATTTCAGACAGGGAATGAAGCAGATGGCCGGGGCGAGTGGCCCCAAACTGACCCCATTTTCCATGGGGAAAAGAAGTCATGTCCCCAGGGTCTGGGTATAAGATGAAAGGTGGCATCTGGGGCTCTAAGGACTTGCAGGGTCCTAGTTGCTGCCAGCATTGGGTTTGGAGAAATCCAGCAAAGATTGCATCACTCTAGCTTGGCTCCCCACTTTCTGCCATGGTGAGTGGCTGTAAACGGAGGCCATTTCCCATGGGAAAAAGAAGTCCTTTCCCCACGGTCTGCAAATCAAATGCAAGGTGGCCTTTGGGGCTCTAAGGACTTGCAGGGTACTTCTTACTGGCAGCTTTAGATTTGGAGCAATCCAGCAAAGATTGCAAATTTCTTGCTGGGCACCACCCTATTGGCCAGGGCGAGAGGCCAGAAATGGAGGCCATTTTCCATGGGGAAAATGAAGTCATTGGCCCAGGCTCTGGGTATCAGATGAAAGGTGGCATCTGGGGCTCTAAGGACTTGCAGGGTCCTAGTTGCTGGCAGCTTTATGTTTGGAAGAATCCAGCACAGTTTGAAAATTTCTCGCTAGGCACAGCCTGCCTGCCAGGCCAAGTGGCCAGAAATGAAGGGCATTTTCCATGGGAAAAATGTCCTTAACCCAGGGTCTCAGTAATATGTTCAAGGTGGCCTTTCAGGCTCTAAGGACTTTCAGGCTCCTGGTTGCTGCCAACTTTAGGTTTGGAAGAATCCAGCAAAGATTGTATCACTCTAGCTTGGCTCCCCACTTTCTGCCATGGTGAGTGGCTGCAAACACAGGCCATTTCCCATGGGAAAAAGAAGTCCTTTCCCCACGGTCTGCAAATCAAATGCAAGGTGGCCTTTGGGGCTCTAAGGACTTGCAGGGTACTTCTTACTGGCAGCTTTCGATTTGGAGAAATCCAGCAAAGATTGCAAATTTCTTGCTGGGCACCACCCTATTGGCCAGGGCGAGAGGCCAGAAATGGAGGCCATTTTCCATGGGGAAAATGAAGTCATTGGCCCAGGCTCTGGGTATCAGATGAAAGGCGGCATCTGGGGCTCTAAGGACTTGCAGGGTCCAAGTTGCTGCCAGCATTAGGTTTGGAGAAATCCAGCAAAGATTGCATCACTCTAGCTTGGCTCCCTACTTTCTGCCATGGTGAGTGGCTGCAAACACAGGCCATTTCCCATGGGAAAAAGAAGTCCTTTCCCCACGGTCTGCAAATCAAATGCAAGGTGGCCTTTGGGGCTCTAAGGACTTGCAGGGTACTTCTTACTGGCAGCTTTATATTTGGAGAAATCCAGCAAAGATTGCAAATTTCTTGCTGGGCACCACCCTATTGGCCAGGGCGAGAGGCCAGAAATGGAGGCCATTTTCCATGGGGAAAATGAAGTCATTGGCCCAGGCTCTGGGTATCAGATGAAAGGTGGCATCTGGGGCTCTAAGGACTTGAAGGGTCCTAGTTGCTGCCAGGTTTAGGTTTGGAGAAATCCAGCAGAATTTTCAAATTTCCTGCTTGGCACCCTACTTTCTGCCAGGGCAAGTTGCAGCACAGGGATACAATTTCTATGGGAAAAAGAAGTAAGTTCCCCATCATGTGGGTATCAGCAGAGAGGTGAAATTTGGGGCTCTAAGGAGCTGCAGGCTCCTCGTTGCCAGCAGGTTTAGTTTTGGAGAAAATCAGCCAAGTTTGCAAATTTCAGACAGGGAATGAAGCAGATGGCCGGGGCGAGTGGCCCCAAACTGACCCCATTTTCCATGGGGAAAAGAAGTCATGTCCCCAGGGTCTGGGTATAAGATGAAAGGTGGCATCTGGGGCTCTAAGGACTTGCAGGGTCCTAGTTGCTGGCAGCTTTATGTTTGGAAGAATCCAGCACAGTTTGCAAATTTCTCGCTAGGCACAGCCTGCCTGCCAGGCCAAGTGGCCACAAATGAAGGGCATTTTCCATGGGAAAAATGTCCTTAGCCCAGGGTCTCAGTAATATGTTCAAGGTGGCCTTTCAGGCTCTAAGGACTTTCAGGCTCCTGGTTGCTGCCAACTTTAGGTTTGGAAGAATCCAGCAAAGATTGTATCACTCTAGCTTGGCTCCCCACTTTCTGCCATGGTGAGTGGCTGCAAACACAGGCCATTTCCCATGGGAAAAAGAAGTCCTTTCCCCACGGTCTGCAAATGAAATGCAAGGTGGCCTTTGGGGCTCTAAGGACTTGCAGGGTACTTCTTACTGGCAGCTTTCGATTTGGAGAAATCCAGCAAAGATTGCAAATTTCTTGCTGGGCACCACCCTATTGGCCAGGGCGAGAGGCCAGAAATGGAGGCCATTTTCCATGGGGAAAATGAAGTCATTGGCCCAGGGTCTGGGTATCAGATGAAAGGCGGCATCTGGGGCTCTAAGGACTTGCAGGGTCCTAGTTGCTGCCAGCATTAGGTTTGGAGAAATCCAGCAAAGATTGCATCACTCTAGCTTGGCTCCCCACTTTCTGCCATGGTGAGTGGCTGCAAACACAGGCCATTTCCCATGGGAAAAAGAAGTCCTTTCCCCACGCTCTGCAAATCAAATGCAAGGTGGCCTTTGGGGCTCCAAGGACATGCAGGGTACTTCTTACTGGCAGCTTTCGATTTGGAGAAATCCAGCAAAGATTGCAAATTTCTTGCTGGGCACCACCCTATTGGCCAGGGCGAGAGGCCAGAAATGGAGGCCATTTTCCATGGGGAAAATGAAGTCATTGGCCCAGGCTCTGGGTATCAGATGAAAGGTGGCATCTGGGGCTCTAAGGACTTTCAGGGTCTTAGTTGCTGCCAGCTTTAGGTTTGGAGAAATCCAGCAGAATTTTCAAATTTCCTGCTTGGCACCCTACTTTCTGCCAGGGCAAGTTGCAGCACAGGGATACAATTTCTATGGGAAAAAGAAGTAATTTCCCCATCATGTGGGTATCAGCAGAGAGGTGAAATTTGGGGCTCTAAGGAGCTGCAGGCTCCTCGTTGCCAGCAGGTTTAGTTTTGGAGAAAATCAGCCAAGTTTGCAAATTTCAGACAGGGAATGAAGCAGATGGCCGGGGCGAGTGGCCCCAAACTGACCCCATTTTCCATGGGGAAAAGAAGTCATGTCCCCAGGGTCTGGGTATAAGATGAAAGGTGGCATCTGGGGCTCTAAGGACTTGCAGGGTCCTAGTTGCTGGCAGCTTTATGTTTGGAAGAATCCAGCACAGTTTGCAAATTTCTCGCTAGGCACAGCCTGCCTGCCAGGCCAAGTGGCCAGAAATGAAGGGCATTTTCCATGGGAAAAATGTCCTTAACCCAGGGTCTCAGTAATATGTTCAAGGTGGCCTTTCAGGCTCTAAGGACTTTCAGGCTCCTGGTTGCTGCCAACTTTAGGTTTGGAAGAATCCAGCAAAGATTGTATCACTCTAGCTTGGCTCCCCACTTTCTGCCATGGTGAGTGGCTGCAAACACAGGCCATTTCCCATGGGAAAAAGAAGTCCTTTCCCCACGGTCTGCAAATCAAATGCAAGGTGGCCTTTGGGGCTCTAAGGACTTGCAGGGTACTTCTTACTGGCAGCTTTCGATTTGGAGAAATCCAGCAAAGATTGCAAATTTCTTGCTGGGCACCACCCTATTGGCCAGGGCGAGAGGCCAGAAATGGAGGCCATTTTCCATGGGGAAAATGAAGTCATTGGCCCAGGGTCTGGGTATCAGATGAAAGGCGGCATCTGGGGCTCTAAGGACTTGCAGGGTCCAAGTTGCTGCCAGCATTAGGTTTGGAGAAATCCAGCAAAGATTGCATCACTCTAGCTTGGCTCCCTACTTTCTGCCATGGTGAGTGGCTGCAAACACAGGCCATTTCCCATGGGAAAAAGAAGTCCTTTCCCCACGGTCTGCAAATCAAATGCAAGGTGGCCTTTGGGGCTCTAAGGACATGCAGGGTACTTCTTACTGGCAGCTTTATATTTGGAGAAATCCAGCAAAGATTGCAAATTTCTTGCTGGGCACCACCCTATTGGCCAGGGCGAGAGGCCAGAAATGGAGGCCATTTTCCATGGGGAAAATGAAGTCATTGGCCCAGGCTCTGGGTATCAGATGAAAGGTGGCATCTGGGGCTCTAAGGACTTGAAGGGTCCTAGTTGCTGCCAGCTTTAGGTTTGGAGAAATCCAGCAGAATTTTCAAATTTCCTGCTTGGCACCCTACTTTCTGCCAGGGCAAGTTGCAGCACAGGGATACAATTTCTATGGGAAAAAGAAGTAATTTCCCCATCATGTGGGTATCAGCAGAGAGGTGAAATTTGGGGCTCTAAGGAGCTGCAGGCTCCTCGTTGCCAGCAGGTTTAGTTTTGGAGAAAATCAGCCAAGTTTGCAAATTTCAGACAGGGAATGAAGCAGATGGCCGGGGCGAGTGGCCCCAAACTGACCCCATTTTCCATGGGGAAAAGAAGTCATGTCCCCAGGGTCTGGGTATAAGATGAAAGGTGGCATCTGGGGCTCTAAGGACTTGCAGGGTCCTAGTTGCTGGCAGCTTTATGTTTGGAAGAATCCAGCACAGTTTGCAAATTTCTCGCTAGGCACAGCCTGCCTGCCAGGCCAAGTGGCCAGAAATGAAGGGCATTTTCCATGGGAAAAATGTCCTTAACCCAGGGTCTCAGTAATATGTTCAAGGTGGCCTTTCAGGCTCTAAGGACTTTCAGGCTCCTGGTTGCTGCCAACTTTAGGTTTGGAAGAATCCAGCAAAGATTGTATCACTCTAGCTTGGCTCCCCACTTTCTGCCATGGTGAGTGGCTGCAAACACAGGCCATTTCCCATGGGAAAAAGAAGTCCTTTCCCCACGGTCTGCAAATCAAATGCAAGGTGGCCTTTGGGGCTCTAAGGACTTGCAGGGTACTTCTTACTGGCAGCTTTCGATTTGGAGCAATCCAGCAAAGATTGCAAATTTCTTGCTGGGCACCACCCTATTGGCCAGGGCGAGAGGCCAGAAATGGAGGCCATTTTCCATGGGGAAAATGAAGTCATTGGCCCAGGCTCTGGGTATCAGATGAAAGGCAGCATCTGGGGCTCTAAGGACTTGCAGGGTCCTAGTTGCTGCCAGCATTAGGTTTGGAGAAATCCAGCAAAGATTGCATCACTCTAGCTTGGCTCCCCACTTTCTGCCATGGTGAGTGGCTGCAAACACAGGCCATTTCCCATGGGAAAAAGAAGTCCTTTCCCCACGCTCTGCAAATCAAATGCAAGGTGGCCTTTGGGGCTCCAAGGACATGCAGGGTACTTCTTACTGGCAGCTTTCGATTTGGAGAAATCCAGCAAAGATTGCAAATTTCTTGCTGGGCACCACCCTATTGGCCAGGGCGAGAGGCCAGAAATGGAGGCCATTTTCCATGGGGAAAATGAAGTCATTGGCCCAGGCTCTGGGTATCAGATGAAAGGTGGCATCTGGGGCTCTAAGGACTTGAAGGGTCCTAGTTGCTGCCAGCTTTAGGTTTGGAGAAATCCAGCAGAATTTTCAAATTTCCTGCTTGGCACCCTACTTTCTGCCAGGGCAAGTTGCAGCACAGGGATACAATTTCTATGGGAAAAAGAAGTAATTTCCCCATCATGTGGGTATCAGCAGAGAGGTGAAATTTGGGGCTCTAAGGAGCTGCAGGCTCCTCGTTGCCAGCAGGTTTAGTTTTGGAGAAAATCAGCCAAGTTTGCAAATTTCAGACAGGGAATGAAGCAGATGGCCGGGGCGAGTGGCCCCAAACTGACCCCATTTTCCATGGGGAAAAGAAGTCATGTCCCCAGGGTCTGGGTATAAGATGAAAGGTGGCATCTGGGGCTCTAAGGACTTGCAGGGTCCTAGTTGCTGGCAGCTTTATGTTTGGAAGAATCCAGCACAGTTTGCAAATTTCTCGCTAGGCACAGCCTGCCTGCCAGGCCAAGTGGCCAGAAATGAAGGGCATTTTCCATGGGAAAAATGTCCTTAACCCAGGGTCTCAGTAATATGTTCAAGGTGGCCTTTCAGGCTCTAAGGACTTTCAGGCTCCTGGTTGCTGCCAACTTTAGGTTTGGAAGAATCCAGCAAAGATTGTATCACTCTAGCTTGGCTCCCCACTTTCTGCCATGGTGAGTGGCTGCAAACACAGGCCATTTCCCATGGGAAAAAGAAGTCCTTTCCCCACGGTCTGCAAATCAAATGCAAGGTGGCCTTTGGGGCTCCAAGGACATGCAGGGTACTTCTTACTGGCAGCTTTCGATTTGGAGAAATCCAGCAAAGATTGCAAATTTCTTGCTGGGCACCACCCTATTGGCCAGGGCGAGAGGCCAGAAATGGAGGCCATTTTCCATGGGGAAAATGAAGTCATTGGCCCAGGCTCTGGGTATCAGATGAAAGGTGGCATCTGGGGCTCTAAGGACTTGAAGGGTCTTAGTTGCTGCCAGCTTTAGGTTTGGAGAAATCCAGCAGAATTTTCTAATTTCCTGCTTGGCACCCTACTTTCTGCCAGGGCAAGTTGCAGCACAGGGATACAATTTCTATGGGAAAAAGAAGTAATTTCCCCATCATGTGGGTATCAGCAGAGAGGTGAAATTTGGGGCTCTAAGGAGCTGCAGGCTCCTCGTTGCCAGCAGGTTTAGTTTTGGAGAAAATCAGCCAAGTTTGCAAATTTCAGACAGGGAATGAAGCAGATGGCCGGGGCGAGTGGCCCCAAACTGACCCCATTTTCCATGGGGAAAAGAAGTCATGTCCCCAGGGTCTGGGTATAAGATGAAAGGTGGCATCTGGGGCTCTAAGGACTTGCAGGGTCCTAGTTGCTGGCAGCTTTATGTTTGGAAGAATCCAGCACAGTTTGCAAATTTCTCGCTAGGCACAGCCTGCCTGCCAGGCCAAGTGGCCAGAAATGAAGGGCATTTTCCATGGGAAAAATGTCCTTAACCCAGGGTCTCAGTAATATGTTCAAGGTGGCCTTTCAGGCTCTAAGGACTTTCAGGCTCCTGGTTGCTGCCAACTTTAGGTTTGGAAGAATCCAGCAAAGATTGTATCACTCTAGCTTGGCTCCCCACTTTCTGCCATGGTGAGTGGCTGCAAACACAGGCCATTTCCCATGGGAAAAAGAAGTCCTTTCCCCACGGTCTGCAAATCAAATGCAAGGTGGCCTTTGGGGCTCTAAGGACTTGCAGGGTACTTCTTACTGGCAGCTTTCGATTTGGAGAAATCCAGCAAAGATTGCAAATTTCTTGCTGGGCACCACCCTATTGGCCAGGGCGAGAGGCCAGAAATGGAGGCCATTTTCCATGGGGAAAATGAAGTCATTGGCCCAGGCTCTGGGTATCAGATGAAAGGCGGCATCTGGGGCTCTAAGGACTTGCAGGGTCCAAGTTGCTGCCAGCATTAGGTTTGGAGAAATCCAGCAAAGATTGCATCACTCTAGCTTGGCTCCCTATTTTCTGCCATGGTGAGTGGCTGCAAACACAGGCCATTTCCCATGGGAAAAAGAAGTCCTTTCCCCACGGTCTGCAAATCAAATGCAAGGTGGCCTTTGGGGCTCTAAGGACATGCAGGGTACTTCTTACTGGCAGCTTTATATTTGGAGAAATCCAGCAAAGATTGCAAATTTCTTGCTGGGCACCACCCTATTGGCCAGGGCGAGAGGCCAGAAATGGAGGCCATTTTCCATGGGGAAAATGAAGTCATTGGCCCAGGCTCTGGGTATCAGATGAAAGGTGGCATCTGGGGCTCTAAGGACTTGAAGGGTCCTAGTTGCTGCCAGCTTTAGGTTTGGAGAAATCCAGCAGAATTTTCAAATTTCCTGCTTGGCACCCTACTTTCTGCCAGGGCAAGTTGCAGCACAGGGATACAATTTCTATGGGAAAAAGAAGTAATTTCCCCATCATGTGGGTATCAGCAGAGAGGTGAAATTTGGGGCTCTAAGGAGCTGCAGGCTCCTCGTTGCCAGCAGGTTTAGTTTTGGAGAAAATCAGCCAAGTTTGCAAATTTCAGACAGGGAATGAAGCAGATGGCCGGGGCGAGTGGCCCCAAACTGACCCCATTTTCCATGGGGAAAAGAAGTCATGTCCCCAGGGTCTGGGTATAAGATGAAAGGTGGCATCTGGGGCTCTAAGGACTTGCAGGGTCCTAGTTGCTGGCAGCTTTATGTTTGGAAGAATCCAGCACAGTTTGCAAATTTCTCGCTAGGCACAGCCTGCCTGCCAGGCCAAGTGGCCAGAAATGAAGGGCATTTTCCATGGGAAAAATGTCCTTAACCCAGGGTCTCAGTAATATGTTCAAGGTGGCCTTTCAGGCTCTAAGGACTTTCAGGCTCCTGGTTGCTGCCAACTTTAGGTTTGGAAGAATCCAGCAAAGATTGTATCACTCTAGCTTGGCTCCCCACTTTCTGCCATGGTGAGTGGCTGCAAACACAGGCCATTTCCCATGGGAAAAAGAAGTCCTTTCCCCACGGTCTGCAAATCAAATGCAAGGTGGCCTTTGGGGCTCTAAGGACTTGCAGGGTACTTCTTACTGGCAGCTTTCGATTTGGAGAAATCCAGCAAAGATTGCAAATTTCTTGCTGGGCACCACCCTATTGGCCAGGGCGAGAGGCCAGAAATGGAGGCCATTTTCCATGGGGAAAATGAAGTCATTGGCCCAGGCTCTGGGTATCAGATGAAAGGCGGCATCTGGGGCTCTAAGGACTTGCAGGGTCCTAGTTGCTGCCAGCATTAGGTTTGGAGAAATCCAGCAAAGATTGCATCACTCTAGCTTGGCTCCCCACTTTCTGCCATGGTGAGTGGCTGCAAACACAGGCCATTTCCCATGGGAAAAAGAAGTCCTTTCCCCACGGTCTGCAAATCAAATGCAAGGTGGCCTTTGGGGCTCCAAGGACATGCAGGGTACTTCTTACTGGCAGCTTTCGATTTGGAGAAATCCAGCAAAGATTGCAAATTTCTTGCTGGGCACCACCCTATTGGCCAGGGCGAGAGGCCAGAAATGGAGGCCATTTTCCATGGGGAAAATGAAGTCATTGGCCCAGGCTCTGGGTATCAGATGAAAGGCGGCATCTGGGGCTCTAAGGACTTGAAGGGTCTTAGTTGCTGCCAGCTTTAGGTTTGGAGAAATCCAGCAGAATTTTCAAATTTCCTGCTTGGCACCCTACTTTCTGCCAGGGCAAGTTGCAGCACAGGGATACAATTTCTATGGGAAAAAGAAGTAATTTCCCCATCATGTGGGTATCAGCAGAGAGGTGAAATTTGGGGCTCTAAGGAGCTGCAGGCTCCTCGTTGCCAGCAGGTTTAGTTTTGGAGAAAATCAGCCAAGTTTGCAAATTTCAGACAGGGAATGAAGCAGATGGCCGGGGCGAGTGGCCCCAAACTGACCCCATTTTCCATGGGGAAAAGAAGTCATGTCCCCAGGGTCTGGGTATAAGATGAAAGGTGGCATCTGGGGCTCTAAGGACTTGCAGGGTCCTAGTTGCTGGCAGCTTTATGTTTGGAAGAATCCAGCACAGTTTGCAAATTTCTCGCTAGGCACAGCCTGCCTGCCAGGCCAAGTGGCCAGAAATGAAGGGCATTTTCCATGGGAAAAATGTCCTTAACCCAGGGTCTCAGTAATATGTTCAAGGTGGCCTTTCAGGCTCTAAGGACTTTCAGGCTCCTGGTTGCTGCCAACTTTAGGTTTGGAAGAATCCAGCAAAGATTGTATCACTCTAGCTTGGCTCCCCACTTTCTGCCATGGTGAGTGGCTGCAAACACAGGCCATTTCCCATGGGAAAAAGAAGTCCTTTCCCCACGGTCTGCAAATGAAATGCAAGGTGGCCTTTGGGGCTCTAAGGACTTGCAGGGTACTTCTTACTGGCAGCTTTCGATTTGGAGCAATCCAGCAAAGATTGCAAATTTCTTGCTGGGCACCACCCTATTGGCCAGGGCGAGAGGCCAGAAATGGAGGCCATTTTCCATGGGGAAAATGAAGTCATTGGCCCAGGGTCTGGGTATCAGATGAAAGGCGGCATCTGGGGCTCTAAGGACTTGCAGGGTCCTAGTTGCTGCCAGCATTAGGTTTGGAGAAATCCAGCAAAGATTGCATCACTCTAGCTTGGCTCCCCACTTTCTGCCATGGTGAGTGGCTGCAAACACAGGCCATTTCCCATGGGAAAAAGAAGTCCTTTCCCCACGCTCTGCAAATCAAATGCAAGGTGGCCTTTGGGGCTCCAAGGACATGCAGGGTACTTCTTACTGGCAGCTTTCGATTTGGAGAAATCCAGCAAAGATTGCAAATTTCTTGCTGGGCACCACCCTATTGGCCAGGGCGAGAGGCCAGAAATGGAGGCCATTTTCCATGGGGAAAATGAAGTCATTGGCCCAGGGTCTGGGTATCAGATGAAAGGTGGCATCTGGGGCTCTAAGGACTTGAAGGGTCTTAGTTGCTGCCAGCTTTAGGTTTGGAGAAATCCAGCAGAATTTTCAAATTTCCTGCTTGGCACCCTACTTTCTGCCAGGGCAAGTTGCAGCACAGGGATACAATTTCTATGGGAAAAAGAAGTAATTTCCCCATCATGTGGGTATCAGCAGAGAGGTGAAATTTGGGGCTCTAAGGAGCTGCAGGCTCCTCGTTGCCAGCAGGTTTAGTTTTGGAGAAAATCAGCCAAGTTTGCAAATTTCAGACAGGGAATGAAGCAGATGGCCGGGGCGAGTGGCCCCAAACTGACCCCATTTTCCATGGGGAAAGAAGTCATGTCCCCAGGGTCTGGGTATAAGATGAAAGGTGGCATCTGGGGCTCTAAGGACTTGCAGGGTCCTAGTTGCTGGCAGCTTTATGTTTGGAAGAATCCAGCACAGTTTGCAAATTTCTCGCTAGGCACAGCCTGCCTGCCAGGCCAAGTGGCCAGAAATGAAGGGCATTTTCCATGGGAAAAATGTCCTTAACCCAGGGTCTCAGTAATATGTTCAAGGTGGCCTTTCAGGCTCTAAGGACTTTCAGGCTCCTGGTTGCTGCCAACTTTAGGTTTGGAAGAATCCAGCAAAGATTGTATCACTCTAGCTTGGCTCCCCACTTTCTGCCATGGTGAGTGGGTGCAAACACAGGCCATTTCCCATGGGAAAAAGAAGTCCTTTCCCCACGGTCTGCAAATCAAATGCAAGGTGGCCTTTGGGGCTCTAAGGACTTGCAGGGTACTTCTTACTGGCAGCTTTCGATTTGGAGCAATCCAGCAAAGATTGCAAATTTCTTGCTGGGCACCACCCTATTGGCCAGGGCGAGAGGCCAGAAATGGAGGCCATTTTCCATGGGGAAAATGAAGTCATTGGCCCAGGGTCTGGGTATCAGATGAAAGGCGGCATCTGGGGCTCTAAGGACTTGCAGGGTCCAAGTTGCTGCCAGCATTAGGTTTGGAGAAATCCAGCAAAGATTGCATCACTCTAGCTTGGCTCCCTACTTTCTGCCATGGTGAGTGGCTGCAAACACAGGCCATTTCCCATGGGAAAAAGAAGTCCTTTCCCCACGGTCTGCAAATCAAATGCAAGGTGGCCTTTGGGGCTCTAAGGACATGCAGGGTACTTCTTACTGGCAGCTTTATATTTGGAGAAATCCAGCAAAGATTGCAAATTTCTTGCCGGGCACCACCCTATTGGCCAGGGCGAGAGGCCAGAAATGGAGGCCATTTTCCATGGGGAAAATGAAGTCATTGGCCCAGGCTCTGGGTATCAGATGAAAGGTGGCATCTGGGGCTCTAAGGACTTGAAGGGTCCTAGTTGCTGCCAGCTTTAGGTTTGGAGAAATCCAGCAGAATTTTCAAATTTCCTGCTTGGCACCCTACTTTCTGCCAGGGCAAGTTGCAGCACAGGGATACAATTTCTATGGGAAAAAGAAGTAATTTCCCCATCATGTGGGTATCAGCAGAGAGGTGAAATTTGGGGCTCTAAGGAGCTGCAGGCTCCTCGTTGCCAGCAGGTTTAGTTTTGGAGAAAATCAGCCAAGTTTGCAAATTTCAGACAGGGAATGAAGCAGATGGCCGGGGCGAGTGGCCCCAAACTGACCCCATTTTCCATGGGGAAAAGAAGTCATGTCCCCAGGGTCTGGGTATAAGATGAAAGGTGGCATCTGGGGCTCTAAGGACTTGCAGGGTCCTAGTTGCTGCCAGCATTGGGTTTGGAGAAATCCAGCAAAGATTGCATCACTCTAGCTTGGCTCCCCACTTTCTGCCATGGTGAGTGGCTGTAAACGGAGGCCATTTCCCATGGGAAAAAGAAGTCCTTTCCCCACGGTCTGCAAATGAAATGCAAGGTGGCCTTTGGGGCTCTAAGGACTTGCAGGGTACTTCTTACTGGCAGCTTTAGATTTGGAGCAATCCAGCAAAGATTGCAAATTTCTTGCTGGGCACCACCCTATTGGCCAGGGCGAGAGGCCAGAAATGGAGGCCATTTTCCTTGGGGAAAATGAAGTCATTGGCCCAGGGTCTGGGTATCAGATGAAAGGTGGCATCTGGGGCTCTAAGGACTTGCAGGGTCCTAGTTGCTGCCAGCTTTATGTTTGGAAGAATCCAGCACAGTTTGCAAATTTCTCGCTAGGCACAGCCTGCCTGCCAGGCCAAGTGGCCACAAATGAAGGGCATTTTCCATGGGAAAAATGTCCTTAACCCAGGGTCTCAGTAATATGTTCAAGGTGGCCTTTCAGGCTCTAAGGACTTTCAGGCTCCTGGTTGCTGCCAACTTTAGGTTTGGAAGTATCCAGCAAAGATTGTATCACTCTAGCTTGGCTCCCCACTTTCTGCCATGGTGAGTGGCTGCAAACACAGGCCATTTCCCATGGGAAAAAGAAGTCCTTTCCCCACGGTCTGCAAATCAAATGCAAGGTGGCCTTTGGGGCTCTAAGGACTTGCAGGGTACTTCTTACTGGCAGCTTTCGATTTGGAGAAATCCAGCAAAGATTGCAAATTTCTTGCTGGGCACCACCCTATTGGCCAGGGCGAGAGGCCAGAAATGGAGGCCATTTTCCATGGGGAAAATGAAGTCATTGGCCCAGGCTCTGGGTATCAGATGAAAGGCAGCATCTGGGGCTCTAAGGACTTGCAGGGTCCTAGTTGCTGCCAGCATTAGGTTTGGAGAAATCCAGCAAAGATTGCATCACTCTAGCTTGGCTCCCCACTTTCTGCCATGGTGAGTGGCTGGAAACACAGGCCATTTCCCATGGGAAAAAGAAGTCCTTTCCCCACGGTCTGCAAATCAAATGCAAGGTGGCCTTTGGGGCTCCAAGGACATGCAGGGTACTTCTTACTGGCAGCTTTCGATTTGGAGAAATCCAGCAAAGATTGCAAATTTCTTGCTGGGCACCACCCTATTGGCCAGGGCGAGAGGCCAGAAATGGAGGCCATTTTCCATGGGGAAAATGAAGTCATTGGCCCAGGGTCTGGGTATCAGATGAAAGGTGGCATCTGGGGCTCTAAGGACTTGAAGGGTCTTAGTTGCTGCCAGCTTTAGGTTTGGAGAAATCCAGCAGAATTTTCAAATTTCCTGCTTGGCACCCTACTTTCTGCCAGGGCAAGTTGCAGCACAGGGATACTATTTCTATGGGAAAAAGAAGTAATTTCCCCATCATGTGGGTATCAGCAGAGAGGTGAAATTTGGGGCTCTAAGGAGCTGCAGGCTCCTCGTTGCCAGCAGGTTTAGTTTTGGAGAAAATCAGCCAAGTTTGCAAATTTCAGACAGGGAATGAAGCAGATGGCCGGGGCGAGTGGCCCCAAACTGACCCCATTTTCCATGGGGAAAAGAAGTCATGTCCCCAGGGTCTGGGTATCAGATGAAAGGTGGCATCTGGGGCTCTAAGGACTTGCAGGGTCCTAGTTGCTGCCAGCATTGGGTTTGGAGAAATCCAGCAAAGATTGCATCACTCTAGCTTGGCTCCCCACTTTCTGCCATGGTGAGTGGCTGTAAACGGAGGCCATTTCCCATGGTAAAAAGAAGTCCTTTCCCCACGGTCTGCAAATGAAATGCAAGGTGGCCTTTGGGGCTCTAAGGACTTGCAGGGTACTTCTTACTGGCAGCTTTAGATTTGGAGCAATCCAGCAAAGATTGCAAATTTCTTGCTGGGCACCACCCTATTGGCCAGGGCGAGAGGCCAGAAATGGAGGCCATTTTCCTTGGGGAAAATGAAGTCATTGGCCCAGGCTCTGGGTATCAGATGAAAGGTGGCATCTGGGGCTCTAAGGACTTGCAGGGTCCTAGTTGCTGGCAGCTTTATGTTTGGAAGAATCCAGCACAGTTTGCAAATTTCTCGCTAGGCACAGCCTGCCTGCCAGGCCAAGTGGCCAGAAATGAAGGGCATTTTCCATGGGAAAAATGTCCTTAACCCAGGGTCTCAGTAATATGTTCAAGGTGGCCTTTCAGGCTCTAAGGACTTTCAGGCTCCTGGTTGCTGCCAACTTTAGGTTTGGAAGTATCCAGCAAAGATTGTATCACTCTAGCTTGGCTCCCCTCTTTCTGCCATGGTGAGTGGCTGCAAACACAGGCCATTTCCCATGGGAAAAAGAAGTCCTTTCCCCACGGTCTGCAAATCAAATGCAAGGTGGCCTTTGGGGCTCTAAGGACTTGCAGGGTACTTCTTACTGGCAGCTTTCGATTTGGAGCAATCCAGCAAAGATTGCAAATTTCTTGCTGGGCACCACCCTATTGGCCAGGGCGAGAGGCCAGAAATGGAGGCCATTTTCCATGGGGAAAATGAAGTCATTGGCCCAGGCTCTGGGTATCAGATGAAAGGCAGCATCTGGGGCTCTAAGGACTTGCAGGGTCCTAGTTGCTGCCAGCATTAGGTTTGGAGAAATCCAGCAAAGATTGCATCACTCTAGCTTGGCTCCCCACTTTCTGCCATGGTGAGTGGCTGCAAACACAGGCCATTTCCCATGGGAAAAAGAAGTCCTTTCCCCACGGTCTGCAAATCAAATGCAAGGTGGCCTTTGGGGCTCCAAGGACATGCAGGGTACTTCTTACTGGCAGCTTTCGATTTGGAGCAATCCAGCAAAGATTGCAAATTTCTTGCTGGGCACCACCCTATTGGCCAGGGCGAGAGGCCAGAAATGGAGGCCATTTTCCATGGGGAAAATGAAGTCATTGGCCCAGGCTCTGGGTATCAGATGAAAGGTGGCATCTGGGGCTCTAAGGACTTGAAGGGTCTTAGTTGCTGCCAGCTTTAGGTTTGGAGAAATCCTGCAGAATTTTCAAATTTCCTGCTTGGCACCCTACTTTCTGCCAGGGCAAGTTGCAGCACAGGGATACAATTTCTATGGGAAAAAGAAGTAATTTCCCCATCATGTGGGTATCAGCAGAGAGGTGAAATTTGGGGCTCTAAGGAGCTGCAGGCTCCTCGTTGCCAGCAGGTTTAGTTTTGGAGAAAATCAGCCAAGTTTGCAAATTTCAGACAGGGAATGAAGCAGATGGCCGGGGCGAGTGGCCCCAAACTGACCCCATTTTCCATGGGGAAAAGAAGTCATGTCCCCAGGGTCTGGGTATAAGATGAAAGGTGGCATCTGGGGCTCTAAGGACTTGCAGGGTCCTAGTTGCTGGCAGCTTTATGTTTGGAAGAATCCAGCACAGTTTGCAAATTTCTCGCTAGGCACAGCCTGCCTGCCAGGCCAAGTGGCCAGAAATGAAGGGCATTTTCCATGGGAAAAATGTCCTTAACCCAGGGTCTCAGTAATATGTTCAAGGTGGCCTTTCAGGCTCTAAGGACTTTCAGGCTCCTGGTTGCTGCCAAGTTTAGGTTTGGAAGAATCCAGCAAAGATTGTATCACTCTAGCTTGGCTCCCCACTTTCTGCCATGGTGAGTGGCTGCAAACACAGGCCATTTCCCATGGGAAAAAGAAGTCCTTTCCCCACGGTCTGCAAATCAAATGCAAGGTGGCCTTTGGGGCTCTAAGGACTTGCAGGGTACTTCTTACTGGCAGCTTTAGATTTGGAGCAATCCAGCAAAGATTGCAAATTTCTTGCTGGGCACCACCCTATTGGCCAGGGCGAGAGGCCAGAAATGGAGGCCATTTTCCTTGGGGAAAATGAAGTCATTGGCCCAGGGTCTGGGTATCAGATGAAAGGCGGCATCTGGGGCTCTAAGGACTTGCAGGGTCCAAGTTGCTGCCAGCATTAGGTTTGGAGAAATCCAGCAAAGATTGCATCACTCTAGCTTGGCTCCCCACTTTCTGCCATGGTGAGTGGCTGTAAACACAGGCCATTTCCCATGGGAAAAAGAAGTCCTTTCCCCACGGTCTGCAAATCAAATGCAAGGTGGCCTTTGGGGCTCTAAGGACATGCAGGGTACTTCTTACTGGCAGCTTTATATTTGGAGAAATCCAGCAAAGATTGCAAATTTCTTGCTGGGCACCACCCTATTGGCCAGGGCGAGAGGCCAGAAATGGAGGCCATTTTCCATGGGGAAAATGAAGTCATTGGCCCAGGCTCTGGGTATCAGATGAAAGGCGGCATCTGGGGCTCTAAGGACTTGCAGGGTCCAAGTTGCTGCCAGCATTAGGTTTGGAGAAATCCAGCAAAGATTGCATCACTCTAGCTTGGCTCCCTACTTTCTGCCATGGTGAGTGGCTGCAAACACAGGCCATTTCCCATGGGAAAAAGAAGTCCTTTCCCCACGGTCTGCAAATCAAATGCAAGGTGGCCTTTGGGGCTCTAAGGACATGCAGGGTACTTCTTACTGGCAGCTTTCGATTTGGAGAAATCCAGCAAAGATTGCAAATTTCTTGCCGGGCACCACCCTATTGGCCAGGGCGAGAGGCCAGAAATGGAGGCCATTTTCCATGGGGAAAATGAAGTTATTGGCCCAGGGTCTGGGTATCAGATGAAAGGTGGCATCTGGGGCTCTAAGGACTTGAAGGGTCCTAGTTGCTGCCAGCTTTAGGTTTGGAGAAATCCAGCAGAATTTTCAAATTTCCTGCTTGGCACCCTACTTTCTGCCAGGGCAAGTTGCAGCACAGGGATACAATTTCTATGGGAAAAAGAAGTAATTTCCCCATCATGTGGGTATCAGCAGAGAGGTGAAATTTGGGGCTCTAAGGAGCTGCAGGCTCCTCGTTGCCAGCAGGTTTAGTTTTGGAGAAAATCAGCCAAGTTTGTAAATTTCAGACAGGGAATGAAGCAGATGGCCGGGGCGAGTGGCCCCAAACTGACCCCATTTTCCATGGGGAAAAGAAGTCATGTCCCCAGGGTCTGGGTATAAGATGAAAGGTGGCATCTGGGGCTCTAAGGACTTGCAGGGTCCTAGTTGCTGCCAGCATTGGGTTTGGAGAAATCCAGCAAAGATTGCATCACTCTAGCTTGGCTCCCCACTTTCTGCCATGGTGAGTGGCTGTAAACGGAGGCCATTTCCCATGGGAAAAAGAAGTCCTTTCCCCACGGTCTGCAAATGAAATGCAAGGTGGCCTTTGGGGCTCTAAGGACTTGCAGGGTACTTCTTACTGGCAGCTTTAGATTTGGAGCAATCCAGCAAAGATTGCAAATTTCTTGCTGGGCACCACCCTATTGGCCAGGGCGAGAGGCCAGAAATGGAGGCCATTTTCCTTGGGGAAAATGAAGTCATTGGCCCAGGCTCTGGGTATCAGATGAAAGGTGGCATCTGGGGCTCTAAGGACTTGCAGGGTCCTAGTTGCTGCCAGCTTTATGTTTGGAAGAATCCAGCACAGTTTGCAAATTTCTCGCTAGGCACAGCCTGCCTGCCAGGCCAAGTGGCCACAAATGAAGGGCATTTTCCATGGGAAAAATGTCCTTAACCCAGGGTCTCAGTAATATGTTCAAGGTGGCCTTTCAGGCTCTAAGGACTTTCAGGCTCCTGGTTGCTGCCAACTTTAGGTTTGGAAGAATCCAGCAAAGATTGTATCACTCTAGCTTGGCTCCCCACTTTCTGCCATGGTGAGTGGCTGCAAACACAGGCCATTTCCCATGGGAAAAAGAAGTCCTTTCCCCACGGTCTGCAAATCAAATGCAAGGTGGCCTTTGGGGCTCTAAGGACTTGCAGGGTACTTCTTACTGGCAGCTTTCGATTTGGAGAAATCCAGCAAAGATTGCAAATTTCTTGCTGGGCACCACCCTATTGGCCAGGGCGAGAGGCCAGAAATGGAGGCCATTTTCCATGGGGAAAATGAAGTCATTGGCCCAGGCTCTGGGTATCAGATGAAAGGCAGCATCTGGGGCTCTAAGGACTTGCAGGGTCCTAGTTGCTGCCAGCATTAGGTTTGGAGAAATCCAGCAAAGATTGCATCACTCTAGCTTGGCTCCCCACTTTCTGCCATGGTGAGTGGCTGCAAACACAGGCCATTTCCCATGGGAAAAAGAAGTCCTTTCCCCACGGTCTGCAAATCAAATGCAAGGTGGCCTTTGGGGCTCCAAGGACATGCAGGGTACTTCTTACTGGCAGCTTTATATTTGGAGAAATCCAGCAAAGATTGCAAATTTCTTGCTGGGCACCACCCTATTGGCCAGGGCGAGAGGCCAGAAATGGAGGCCATTTTCCATGGGGAAAATGAAGTCATTGGCCCAGGGTCTGGGTATCAGATGAAAGGTGGCATCTGGGGCTCTAAGGACTTGAAGGGTCTTAGTTGCTGCCAGCTTTAGGTTTGGAGAAATCCAGCAGAATTTTCAAATTTCCTGCTTGGCACCCTACTTTCTGCCAGGGCAAGTTGCAGCACAGGGATACAATTTCTATGGGAAAAAGAAGTAATTTCCCCATCATGTGGGTATCAGCAGAGAGGTGAAATTTGGGGCTCTAAGGAGCTGCAGGCTCCTCGTTGCCAGCAGGTTTAGTTTTGGAGAAAATCAGCCAAGTTTGCAAATTTCAGACAGGGAATGAAGCAGATGGCCGGGGCGAGTGGCCCCAAACTGACCCCATTTTCCATGGGGAAAAGAAGTCATGTCCCCAGGGTCTGGGTATAAGATGAAAGGTGGCATCTGGGGCTCTAAGGACTTGCAGGGTCCTAGTTGCTGGCAGCTTTATGTTTGGAAGAATCCAGTACAGTTTGCAAATTTCTCGCTAGGCACAGCCTGCCTGCCAGGCCAAGTGGCCAGAAATGAAGGGCATTTTCCATGGGAAAAATGTCCTTAACCCAGGGTCTCAGTAATATGTTCAAGGTGGCCTTTCAGGCTCTAAGGACTTTCAGGCTCCTGGTTGCTGCCAAGTTTAGGTTTGGAAGAATCCAGCAAAGATTGTATCACTCTAGCTTGGCTCCCCACTTTCTGCCATGGTGAGTGGCTGCAAACACAGGCCATTTCCCATGGGAAAAAGAAGTCCTTTCCCCACGGTCTGCAAATCAAATGCAAGGTGGCCTTTGGGGCTCTAAGGACTTGCAGGGTACTTCTTACTGGCAGCTTTCGATTTGGAGAAATCCAGCAAAGATTGCAAATTTCTTGCTGGGCACCACCCTATTGGCCAGGGCGAGAGGCCAGAAATGGAGGCCATTTTCCTTGGGGAAAATGAAGTCATTGGCCCAGGGTCTGGGTATCAGATGAAAGGCGGCATCTGGGGCTCTAAGGACTTGCAGTGTCCAAGTTGCTGCCAGCATTAGGTTTGGAGAAATCCAGCAGAATTTTCAAATTTCCTGCTTGGCACCCTACTTTCTGCCAGGGCAAGTTGCAGCACAGGGATACAATTTCTATGGGAAAAAGAAGTAATTTCCCCATCATGTGGGTATCAGCAGAGAGGTGAAATTTGGGGCTCTAAGGAGCTGCAGGCTCCTCGTTGCCAGCAGGTTTAGTTTTGGAGAAAATCAGCCAAGTTTGCAAATTTCAGACAGGGAATGAAGCAGATGGCCGGGGCGAGTGGCCCCAAACTGACCCCATTTTCCATGGGGAAAAGAAGTCATGTCCCCAGGGTCTGGGTATAAGATGAAAGGTGGCATCTGGGGCTCTAAGGACTTGCAGGGTCCTAGTTGCTGCCAGCATTGGGTTTGGAGAAATCCAGCAAAGATTGCATCACTCTAGCTTGGCTCCCCACTTTCTGCCATGGTGAGTGGCTGTAAACGGAGGCCATTTCCCATGGGAAAAAGAAGTCCTTTCCCCACGGTCTGCAAATGAAATGCAAGGTGGCCTTTGGGGCTCTAAGGACTTGCAGGGTACTTCTTACTGGCAGCTTTAGATTTGGAGCAATCCAGCAAAGATTGCAAATTTCTTGCTGGGCACCACCCTATTGGCCAGGGCGAGAGGCCAGAAATGGAGGCCATTTTCCTTGGGGAAAATGAAGTCATTGGCCCAGGCTCTGGGTATCAGATGAAAGGTGGCATCTGGGGCTCTAAGGACTTGCAGGGTCCTAGTTGCTGCCAGCTTTATGTTTGGAAGAATCCAGCACAGTTTGCAAATTTCTCGCTAGGCACAGCCTGCCTGCCAGGCCAAGTGGCCACAAATGAAGGGCATTTTCCATGGGAAAAATGTCCTTAACCCAGGGTCTCAGTAATATGTTCAAGGTGGCCTTTCAGGCTCTAAGGACTTTCAGGCTCCTGGTTGCTGCCAACTTTAGGTTTGGAAGAATCCAGCAAAGATTGTATCACTCTAGCTTGGCTCCCCACTTTCTGCCATGGTGAGTGGCTGCAAACACAGGCCATTTCCCATGGGAAAAAGAAGTCCTTTCCCCACGGTCTGCAAATCAAATGCAAGGTGGCCTTTGGGGCTCTAAGGACTTGCAGGGTACTTCTTACTGGCAGCTTTCGATTTGGAGAAATCCAGCAAAGATTGCAAATTTCTTGCTGGGCACCACCCTATTGGCCAGGGCGAGAGGCCAGAAATGGAGGCCATTTTCCATGGGGAAAATGAAGTCATTGGCCCAGGCTCTGGGTATCAGATGAAAGGCAGCATCTGGGGCTCTAAGGACTTGCAGGGTCCTAGTTGCTGCCAGCATTAGGTTTGGAGAAATCCAGCAAAGATTGCATCACTCTAGCTTGGCTCCCCACTTTCTGCCATGGTGAGTGGCTGCAAACACAGGCCATTTCCCATGGGAAAAAGAAGTCCTTTCCCCACGGTCTGCAAATCAAATGCAAGGTGGCCTTTGGGGCTCCAAGGACATGCAGGGTACTTCTTACTGGCAGCTTTATATTTGGAGAAATCCAGCAAAGATTGCAAATTTCTTGCTGGGCACCACCCTATTGGCCAGGGCGAGAGGCCAGAAATGGAGGCCATTTTCCATGGGGAAAATGAAGTCATTGGCCCAGGGTCTGGGTATCAGATGAAAGGTGGCATCTGGGGCTCTAAGGACTTTCAGGGTCTTAGTTGCTGCCAGCTTTAGGTTTGGAGAAATCCAGCAGAATTTTCAAATTTCCTGCTTGGCACCCTACTTTCTGCCAGGGCAAGTTGCAGCACAGGCATACAATTTCTATGGGAAAAAGGAGTAATTTCCCCATCATGTGGGTATCAGCAGAGAGGTGAAATTTGGGGCTCTAAGGAGCTGCAGGCTCCTCGTTGCCAGCAGGTTTAGTTTTGGAGAAAATCAGCCAAGTTTGCAAATTTCAGACAGGGAATGAAGCAGATGGCCGGGGCGAGTGGCCCCAAACTGACCCCATTTTCCATGGGGAAAAGAAGTCATGTCCCCAGGGTCTGGGTATAAGATGAAAGGTGGCATCTGGGGCTCTAAGGACTTGCAGGGTCCTAGTTGCTGGCAGCTTTATGTTTGGAAGAATCCAGCACAGTTTGCAAATTTCTCGCTAGGCACAGCCTGCCTGCCAGGCCAAGTGGCCAGAAATGAAGGGCATTTTCCATGGGAAAAATGTCCTTAACCCAGGGTCTCAGTAATATGTTCAAGGTGGCCTTTCAGGCTCTAAGGACTTTCAGGCTCCTGGTTGCTGCCAAGTTTAGGTTTGGAAGAATCCAGCAAAGATTGTATCACTCTAGCTTGGCTCCCCACTTTCTGCCATGGTGAGTGGCTGCAAACACAGGCCATTTCCCATGGGAAAAAGAAGTCCTTTCCCCACGGTCTGCAAATCAAATGCAAGGTGGCCTTTGGGGCTCTAAGGACTTGCAGGGTACTTCTTACTGGCAGCTTTCGATTTGGAGCAATCCAGCAAAGATTGCAAATTTCTTGCTGGGCACCACCCTATTGGCCAGGGCGAGAGGCCAGAAATGGAGGCCATTTTCCTTGGGGAAAATGAAGTCATTGGCCCAGGGTCTGGGTATCAGATGAAAGGCGGCATCTGGGGCTCTAAGGACTTGCAGTGTCCAAGTTGCTGCCAGCATTAGGTTTGGAGAAATCCAGCAAAGATTGCATCACTCTAGCTTGGCTCCCCACTTTCTGCCATGGTGAGTGGCTGTAAACACAGGCCATTTCCCATGGGAAAAAGAAGTCCTTTCCCCACGGTCTGCAAATCAAATGCAAGGTGGCCTTTGGGGCTCTAAGGACATGCAGGGTACTTCTTACTGGCAGCTTTATATTTGGAGAAATCCAGCAAAGATTGCAAATTTCTTGCTGGGCACCACCCTATTGGCCAGGGCGAGAGGCCAGAAATGGAGGCCATTTTCCATGGGGAAAATGAAGTCATTGGCCCAGGCTCTGGGTATCAGATGAAAGGCAGCATCTGGGGCTCTAAGGACTTGCAGGGTCCTAGTTGCTGCCAGCATTAGGTTTGGAGAAATCCAGCAAAGATTGCATCACTCTAGCTTGGCTCCCCACTTTCTGCCATGGTGAGTGGCTGCAAACACAGGCCATTTCCCATGGGAAAAAGAAGTCCTTTCCCCACGGTCTGCAAATCAAATGCAAGGTGGCCTTTGGGGCTCCAAGGACATGCAGGGTACTTCTTACTGGCAGCTTTATATTTGGAGAAATCCAGCAAAGATTGCAAATTTCTTGCTGGGCACCACCCTATTGGCCAGGGCGAGAGGCCAGAAATGGAGGCCATTTTCCATGGGGAAAATGAAGTCATTGGCCCAGGCTCTGGGTATCAGATGAAAGGTGGCATCTGGGGCTCTAAGGACTTGAAGGGTCTTAGTTGCTGCCAGCTTTAGGTTTGGAGAAATCCAGCAGAATTTTCAAATTTCCTGCTTGGCACCCTACTTTCTGCCAGGGCAAGTTGCAGCACAGGGATACAATTTCTATGGGAAAAAGAAGTAATTTCCCCATCATGTGGGTATCAGCAGAGAGGTGAAATTTGGGGCTCTAAGGAGCTGCAGGCTCCTCGTTGCCAGCAGGTTTAGTTTTGGAGAAAATCAGCCAAGTTTGCAAATTTCAGACAGGGAATGAAGCAGATGGCCGGGGCGAGTGGCCCCAAACTGACCCCATTTTCCATGGGGAAAAGAAGTCATGTCCCCAGGGTCTGGGTATAAGATGAAAGGTGGCATCTGGGGCTCTAAGGACTTGCAGGGTCCTAGTTGCTGGCAGCTTTATGTTTGGAAGAATCCAGTACAGTTTGCAAATTTCTCGCTAGGCACAGCCTGCCTGCCAGGCCAAGTGGCCAGAAATGAAGGGCATTTTCCATGGGAAAAATGTCCTTAACCCAGGGTCTCAGTAATATGTTCAAGGTGGCCTTTCAGGCTCTAAGGACTTTCAGGCTCCTGGTTGCTGCCAAGTTTAGGTTTGGAAGAATCCAGCAAAGATTGTATCACTCTAGCTTGGCTCCCCACTTTCTGCCATGGTGAGTGGCTGCAAACACAGGCCATTTCCCATGGGAAAAAGAAGTCCTTTCCCCACGGTCTGCAAATGAAATGCAAGGTGGCCTTTGGGGCTCTAAGGACTTGCAGGGTACTTCTTACTGGCAGCTTTCGATTTGGAGAAATCCAGCAAAGATTGCAAATTTCTTGCTGGGCACCACCCTATTGGCCAGGGCGAGAGGCCAGAAATGGAGGCCATTTTCCTTGGGGAAAATGAAGTCATTGGCCCAGGGTCTGGGTATCAGATGAAAGGCGGCATCTGGGGCTCTAAGGACTTGCAGGGTCCTAGTTGCTGCCAGCATTAGGTTTGGAGAAATCCAGCAAAGATTGCATCACTCTAGCTTGGCTCCCCACTTTCTGCCATGGTGAGTGGCTGCAAACACAGGCCATTTCCCATGGGAAAAAGAAGTCCTTTCCCCACGGTCTGCAAATCAAATGCAAGGTGGCCTTTGGGGCTCCAAGGACATGCAGGGTACTTCTTACTGGCAGCTTTCGATTTGGAGAAATCCAGCAAAGATTGCAAATTTCTTGCTGGGCACCACCCTATTGGCCAGGGCGAGAGGCCAGAAATGGAGGCCATTTTCCATGGGGAAAATGAAGTCATTGGCCCAGGCTCTGGGTATCAGATGAAAGGCGGCATCTGGGGCTCTAAGGACTTGAAGGGTCTTAGTTGCTGCCAGCTTTAGGTTTGGAGAAATCCAGCAGAATTTTCAAATTTCCTGCTTGGCACCCTACTTTCTGCCAGGGCAAGTTGCAGCACAGGGATACAATTTCTATGGGAAAAAGAAGTAATTTCCCCATCATGTGGGTATCAGCAGAGAGGTGAAATTTGGGGCTCTAAGGAGCTGCAGGCTCCTCGTTGCCAGCAGGTTTAGTTTTGGAGAAAATCAGCCAAGTTTGCAAATTTCAGACAGGGAATGAAGCAGATGGCCGGGGCGAGTGGCCCCAAACTGACCCCATTTTCCATGGGGAAAAGAAGTCATGTCCCCAGGGTCTGGGTATAAGATGAAAGGTGGCATCTGGGGCTCTAAGGACTTGCAGGGTCCTAGTTGCTGGCAGCTTTATGTTTGGAAGAATCCAGCACAGTTTGCAACTTTCTCGCTAGGCACAGCCTGCCTGCCAGGCCAAGTGGCCAGAAATGAAGGGCATTTTCCATGGGAAAAATGTCCTTAACCCAGGGTCTCAGTAATATGTTCAAGGTGGCCTTTCAGGCTCTAAGGACTTTCAGGCTCCTGGTTGCTGCCAAGTTTAGGTTTGGAAGAATCCAGCAAAGATTGTATCACTCTAGCTTGGCTCCCCACTTTCTGCCATGGTGAGTGGCTGCAAACACAGGCCATTTCCCATGGGAAAAAGAAGTCCTTTCCCCACGGTCTGCAAATGAAATGCAAGGTGGCCTTTGGGGCTCTAAGGACTTGCAGGGTACTTCTTACTGGCAGCTTTCGATTTGGAGCAATCCAGCAAAGATTGCAAATTTCTTGCTGGGCACCACCCTATTGGCCAGGGCGAGAGGCCAGAAATGGAGGCCATTTTCCATGGGGAAAATGAAGTCATTGGCCCAGGGTCTGGGTATCAGATGAAAGGCGGCATCTGGGGCTCTAAGGACTTGCAGGGTCCTAGTTGCTGCCAGCATTAGGTTTGGAGAAATCCAGCAAAGATTGCATCACTCTAGCTTGGCTCCCCACTTTCTGCCATGGTGAGTGGCTGCAAACACAGGCCATTTCCCATGGGAAAAAGAAGTCCTTTCCCCACGCTCTGCAAATCAAATGCAAGGTGGCCTTTGGGGCTCTAAGGACTTGCAGGGTACTTCTTACTGGCAGCTTTCGATTTGGAGCAATCCAGCAAAGATTGCAAATTTCTTGCTGGGCACCACCCTATTGGCCAGGGCGAGAGGCCAGAAATGGAGGCCATTTTCCATGGGGAAAATGAAGTCATTGGCCCAGGGTCTGGGTATCAGATGAAAGGTGGCATCTGGGGCTCTAAGGACTTGAAGGGTCTTAGTTGCTGCCAGCTTTAGGTTTGGAGAAATCCAGCAGAATTTTCAAATTTCCTGCTTGGCACCCTACTTTCTGCCAGGGCAAGTTGCAGCACAGGGATACAATTTCTATGGGAAAAAGAAGTAATTTCCCCATCATGTGGGTATCAGCAGAGAGGTGAAATTTGGGGCTCTAAGGAGCTGCAGGCTCCTCGTTGCCAGCAGGTTTAGTTTTGGAGAAAATCAGCCAAGTTTGCAAATTTCAGACAGGGAATGAAGCAGATGGCCGGGGCGAGTGGCCCCAAACTGACCCCATTTTCCATGGGGAAAAGAAGTCATGTCCCCAGGGTCTGGGTATAAGATGAAAGGTGGCATCTGGGGCTCTAAGGACTTGCAGGGTCCTAGTTGCTGGCAGCTTTATGTTTGGAAGAATCCAGCACAGTTTGCAAATTTCTCGCTAGGCACAGCCTGCCTGCCAGGCCAAGTGGCCAGAAATGAAGGGCATTTTCCATGGGAAAAATGTCCTTAACCCAGGGTCTCAGTAATATGTTCAAGGTGGCCTTTCAGGCTCTAAGGACTTTCAGGCTCCTGGTTGCTGCCAACTTTAGGTTTGGAAGAATCCAGCAAAGATTGTATCACTCTAGCTTGGCTCCCCACTTTCTGCCATGGTGAGTGGGTGCAAACACAGGCCATTTCCCATGGGAAAAAGAAGTCCTTTCCCCACGGTCTGCAAATCAAATGCAAGGTGGCCTTTGGGGCTCTAAGGACTTGCAGGGTACTTCTTACTGGCAGCTTTCGATTTGGAGCAATCCAGCAAAGATTGCAAATTTCTTGCTGGGCACCACCCTATTGGCCAGGGCGAGAGGCCAGAAATGGAGGCCATTTTCCATGGGGAAAATGAAGTCATTGGCCCAGGGTCTGGGTATCAGATGAAAGGCGGCATCTGGGGCTCTAAGGACTTGCAGGGTCCAAGTTGCTGCCAGCATTAGGTTTGGAGAAATCCAGCAAAGATTGCATCACTCTAGCTTGGCTCCCTACTTTCTGCCATGGTGAGTGGCTGCAAACACAGGCCATTTCCCATGGGAAAAAGAAGTCCTTTCCCCACGGTCTGCAAATCAAATGCAAGGTGGCCTTTGGGGCTCTAAGGACATGCAGGGTACTTCTTACTGGCAGCTTTATATTTGGAGAAATCCAGCAAAGATTGCAAATTTCTTGCCGGGCACCACCCTATTGGCCAGGGCGAGAGGCCAGAAATGGAGGCCATTTTCCATGGGGAAAATGAAGTCATTGGCCCAGGCTCTGGGTATCAGATGAAAGGTGGCATCTGGGGCTCTAAGGACTTGAAGGGTCCTAGTTGCTGCCAGCTTTAGGTTTGGAGAAATCCAGCAGAATTTTCAAATTTCCTGCTTGGCACCCTACTTTCTGCCAGGGCAAGTTGCAGCACAGGGATACAATTTCTATGGGAAAAAGAAGTAATTTCCCCATCATGTGGGTATCAGCAGAGAGGTGAAATTTGGGGCTCTAAGGAGCTGCAGGCTCCTCGTTGCCAGCAGGTTTAGTTTTGGAGAAAATCAGCCAAGTTTGCAAATTTCAGACAGGGAATGAAGCAGATGGCCGGGGCGAGTGGCCCCAAACTGACCCCATTTTCCATGGGGAAAAGAAGTCATGTCCCCAGGGTCTGGGTATAAGATGAAAGGTGGCATCTGGGGCTCTAAGGACTTGCAGGGTCCTAGTTGCTGCCAGCATTGGGTTTGGAGAAATCCAGCAAAGATTGCATCACTCTAGCTTGGCTCCCCACTTTCTGCCATGGTGAGTGGCTGTAAACGGAGGCCATTTCCCATGGGAAAAAGAAGTCCTTTCCCCACGGTCTGCAAATGAAATGCAAGGTGGCCTTTGGGGCTCTAAGGACTTGCAGGGTACTTCTTACTGGCAGCTTTAGATTTGGAGCAATCCAGCAAAGATTGCAAATTTCTTGCTGGGCACCACCCTATTGGCCAGGGCGAGAGGCCAGAAATGGAGGCCATTTTCCTTGGGGAAAATGAAGTCATTGGCCCAGGGTCTGGGTATCAGATGAAAGGTGGCATCTGGGGCTCTAAGGACTTGCAGGGTCCTAGTTGCTGCCAGCTTTATGTTTGGAAGAATCCAGCACAGTTTGCAAATTTCTCGCTAGGCACAGCCTGCCTGCCAGGCCAAGTGGCCACAAATGAAGGGCATTTTCCATGGGAAAAATGTCCTTAACCCAGGGTCTCAGTAATATGTTCAAGGTGGCCTTTCAGGCTCTAAGGACTTTCAGGCTCCTGGTTGCTGCCAACTTTAGGTTTGGAAGTATCCAGCAAAGATTGTATCACTCTAGCTTGGCTCCCCACTTTCTGCCATGGTGAGTGGCTGCAAACACAGGCCATTTCCCATGGGAAAAAGAAGTCCTTTCCCCACGGTCTGCAAATCAAATGCAAGGTGGCCTTTGGGGCTCTAAGGACTTGCAGGGTACTTCTTACTGGCAGCTTTAGATTTGGAGCAATCCAGCAAAGATTGCAAATTTCTTGCTGGGCACCACCCTATTGGCCAGGGCGAGAGGCCAGAAATGGAGGCCATTTTCCTTGGGGAAAATGAAGTCATTGGCCCAGGCTCTGGGTATCAGATGAAAGGTGGCATCTGGGGCTCTAAGGACTTGCAGGGTCCTAGTTGCTGGCAGCTTTATGTTTGGAAGAATCCAGCACAGTTTGCAAATTTCTCGCTAGGCACAGCCTGCCTGCCAGGCCAAGTGGCCAGAAATGAAGGGCATTTTCCATGGGAAAAATGTCCTTAACCCAGGGTCTCAGTAATATGTTCAAGGTGGCCTTTCAGGCTCTAAGGACTTTCAGGCTCCTGGTTGCTGCCAACTTTAGGTTTGGAAGTATCCAGCAAAGATTGTATCACTCTAGCTTGGCTCCCCACTTTCTGCCATGGTGAGTGGCTGCAAACACAGGCCATTTCCCATGGGAAAAAGAAGTCCTTTCCCCACGCTCTGCAAATCAAATGCAAGGTGGCCTTTGGGGCTCTAAGGACTTGCAGGGTACTTCTTACTGGCAGCTTTCGATTTGGAGCAATCCAGCAAAGATTGCAAATTTCTTGCTGGGCACCACGCTATTGGCCAGGGCGAGAGGCCAGAAATGGAGGCCATTTTCCATGGGGAAAATGAAGTCATTGGCCCAGGCTCTGGGTATCAGATGAAAGGCAGCATCTGGGGCTCTAAGGACTTGCAGGGTCCTAGTTGCTGCCAGCATTAGGTTTGGAGAAATCCAGCAAAGATTGCATCACTCTAGCTTGGCTCCCCACTTTCTGCCATGGTGAGTGGCTGCAAACACAGGCCATTTCCCATGGGAAAAAGAAGTCCTTTCCCCACGGTCTGCAAATCAAATGCAAGGTGGCCTTTGGGGCTCCAAGGACATGCAGGGTACTTCTTACTGGCAGCTTTCGATTTGGAGCAATCCAGCAAAGATTGCAAATTTCTTGCTGGGCACCACCCTATTGGCCAGGGCGAGAGGCCAGAAATGGAGGCCATTTTCCATGGGGAAAATGAAGTCATTGGCCCAGGCTCTGGGTATCAGATGAAAGGTGGCATCTGGGGCTCTAAGGACTTGAAGGGTCTTAGTTGCTGCCAGCTTTAGGTTTGGAGAAATCCAGCAGAATTTTCAAATTTCCTGCTTGGCACCCTACTTTCTGCCAGGGCAAGTTGCAGCACAGGGATACTATTTCTATGGGAAAAAGAAGTAATTTCCCCATCATGTGGGTATCAGCAGAGAGGTGAAATTTGGGGCTCTAAGGAGCTGCAGGCTCCTCGTTGCCAGCAGGTTTAGTTTTGGAGAAAATCAGCCAAGTTTGCAAATTTCAGACAGGGAATGAAGCAGATGGCCGGGGCGAGTGGCCCCAAACTGACCCCATTTTCCATGGGGAAAAGAAGTCATGTCCCCAGGGTCTGGGTATAAGATGAAAGGTGGCATCTGGGGCTCTAAGGACTTGCAGGGTCCTAGTTGCTGCCAGCTTTATGTTTGGAAGAATCCAGCACAGTTTGCAAATTTCTCGCTAGGCACAGCCTGCCTGCCAGGCCAAGTGGCCAGAAATGAAGGGCATTTTCCATGGGAAAAATGTCCTTAACCCAGGGTCTCAGTAATATGTTCAAGGTGGCCTTTCAGGCTCTAAGGACTTTCAGGCTCCTGGTTGCTGCCAAGTTTAGGTTTGGAAGAATCCAGCAAAGATTGTATCACTCTAGCTTGGCTCCCCACTTTCTGCCATGGTGAGTGGCTGCAAACACAGGCCATTTCCCATGGGAAAAAGAAGTCCTTTCCCCACGGTCTGCAAATCAAATGCAAGGTGGCCTTTGGGGCTCTAAGGACTTGCAGGGTACTTCTTACTGGCAGCTTTAGATTTGGAGCAATCCAGCAAAGATTGCAAATTTCTTGCTGGGCACCACCCTATTGGCCAGGGCGAGAGGCCAGAAATGGAGGCCATTTTCCTTGGGGAAAATGAAGTCATTGGCCCAGGGTCTGGGTATCAGATGAAAGGCGGCATCTGGGGCTCTAAGGACTTGCAGTGTCCAAGTTGCTGCCAGCATTAGGTTTGGAGAAATCCAGCAAAGATTGCATCACTCTAGCTTGGCTCCCCACTTTCTGCCATGGTGAGTGGCTGTAAACACAGGCCATTTCCCATGGGAAAAAGAAGTCCTTTCCCCACGGTCTGCAAATCAAATGCAAGGTGGCCTTTGGGGCTCTAAGGACATGCAGGGTACTTCTTACTGGCAGCTTTATATTTGGAGAAATCCAGCAAAGATTGCAAATTTCTTGCTGGGCACCACCCTATTGGCCAGGGCGAGAGGCCAGAAATGGAGGCCATTTTCCATGGGGAAAATGAAGTCATTGGCCCAGGCTCTGGGTATCAGATGAAAGGCGGCATCTGGGGCTCTAAGGACTTGCAGGGTCCAAGTTGCTGCCAGCATTAGGTTTGGAGAAATCCAGCAAAGATTGCATCACTCTAGCTTGGCTCCCTACTTTCTGCCATGGTGAGTGGCTGCAAACACAGGCCATTTCCCATGGGAAAAAGAAGTCCTTTCCCCACGGTCTGCAAATCAAATGCAAGGTGGCCTTTGGGGCTCTAAGGACATGCAGGGTACTTCTTACTGGCAGCTTTCGATTTGGAGAAATCCAGCAAAGATTGCAAATTTCTTGCCGGGCACCACCCTATTGGCCAGGGCGAGAGGCCAGAAATGGAGGCCATTTTCCATGGGGAAAATGAAGTCATTGGCCCAGGGTCTGGGTATCAGATGAAAGGTGGCATCTGGGGCTCTAAGGACTTGAAGGGTCCTAGTTGCTGCCAGCTTTAGGTTTGGAGAAATCCAGCAGAATTTTCAAATTTCCTGCTTGGCACCCTACTTTCTGCCAGGGCAAGTTGCAGCACAGGGATACTATTTCTATGGGAAAAAGAAGTAATTTCCCCATCATGTGGGTATCAGCAGAGAGGTGAAATTTGGGGCTCTAAGGAGCTGCAGGCTCCTCGTTGCCAGCAGGTTTAGTTTTGGAGAAAATCAGCCAAGTTTGTAAATTTCAGACAGGGAATGAAGCAGATGGCCGGGGCGAGTGGCCCCAAACTGACCCCATTTTCCATGGGGAAAAGAAGTCATGTCCCCAGGGTCTGGGTATAAGATGAAAGGTGGCATCTGGGGCTCTAAGGACTTGCAGGGTCCTAGTTGCTGCCAGCATTGGGTTTGGAGAAATCCAGCAAAGATTGCATCACTCTAGCTTGGCTCCCCACTTTCTGCCATGGTGAGTGGCTGTAAACGGAGGCCATTTCCCATGGGAAAAAGAAGTCCTTTCCCCACGGTCTGCAAATGAAATGCAAGGTGGCCTTTGGGGCTCTAAGGACTTGCAGGGTACTTCTTACTGGCAGCTTTAGATTTGGAGCAATCCAGCAAAGATTGCAAATTTCTTGCTGGGCACCACCCTATTGGCCAGGGCGAGAGGCCAGAAATGGAGGCCATTTTCCTTGGGGAAAATGAAGTCATTGGCCCAGGCTCTGGGTATCAGATGAAAGGTGGCATCTGGGGCTCTAAGGACTTGCAGGGTCCTAGTTGCTGCCAGCTTTATGTTTGGAAGAATCCAGCACAGTTTGCAAATTTCTCGCTAGGCACAGCCTGCCTGCCAGGCCAAGTGGCCACAAATGAAGGGCATTTTCCATGGGAAAAATGTCCTTAACCCAGGGTCTCAGTAATATGTTCAAGGTGGCCTTTCAGGCTCTAAGGACTTTCAGGCTCCTGGTTGCTGCCAACTTTAGGTTTGGAAGAATCCAGCAAAGATTGTATCACTCTAGCTTGGCTCCCCACTTTCTGCCATGGTGAGTGGCTGCAAACACAGGCCATTTCCCATGGGAAAAAGAAGTCCTTTCCCCACGGTCTGCAAATCAAATGCAAGGTGGCCTTTGGGGCTCTAAGGACTTGCAGGGTACTTCTTACTGGCAGCTTTCGATTTGGAGAAATCCAGCAAAGATTGCAAATTTCTTGCTGGGCACCACCCTATTGGCCAGGGCGAGAGGCCAGAAATGGAGGCCATTTTCCATGGGGAAAATGAAGTCATTGGCCCAGGCTCTGGGTATCAGATGAAAGGCAGCATCTGGGGCTCTAAGGACTTGCAGGGTCCTAGTTGCTGCCAGCATTAGGTTTGGAGAAATCCAGCAAAGATTGCATCACTCTAGCTTGGCTCCCCACTTTCTGCCATGGTGAGTGGCTGCAAACACAGGCCATTTCCCATGGGAAAAAGAAGTCCTTTCCCCACGGTCTGCAAATCAAATGCAAGGTGGCCTTTGGGGCTCCAAGGACATGCAGGGTACTTCTTACTGGCAGCTTTATATTTGGAGAAATCCAGCAAAGATTGCAAATTTCTTGCTGGGCACCACCCTATTGGCCAGGGCGAGAGGCCAGAAATGGAGGCCATTTTCCATGGGGAAAATGAAGTCATTGGCCCAGGCTCTGGGTATCAGATGAAAGGTGGCATCTGGGGCTCTAAGGACTTGAAGGGTCTTAGTTGCTGCCAGCTTTAGGTTTGGAGAAATCCAGCAGAATTTTCAAATTTCCTGCTTGGCACCCTACTTTCTGCCAGGGCAAGTTGCAGCACAGGGATACAATTTCTATGGGAAAAAGAAGTAATTTCCCCATCATGTGGGTATCAGCAGAGAGGTGAAATTTGGGGCTCTAAGGAGCTGCAGGCTCCTCGTTGCCAGCAGGTTTAGTTTTGGAGAAAATCAGCCAAGTTTGCAAATTTCAGACAGGGAATGAAGCAGATGGCCGGGGCGAGTGGCCCCAAACTGACCCCATTTTCCATGGGGAAAAGAAGTCATGTCCCCAGGGTCTGGGTATAAGATGAAAGGTGGCATCTGGGGCTCTAAGGACTTGCAGGGTCCTAGTTGCTGGCAGCTTTATGTTTGGAAGAATCCAGTACAGTTTGCAAATTTCTCGCTAGGCACAGCCTGCCTGCCAGGCCAAGTGGCCAGAAATGAAGGGCATTTTCCATGGGAAAAATGTCCTTAACCCAGGGTCTCAGTAATATGTTCAAGGTGGCCTTTCAGGCTCTAAGGACTTTCAGGCTCCTGGTTGCTGCCAAGTTTAGGTTTGGAAGAATCCAGCAAAGATTGTATCACTCTAGCTTGGCTCCCCACTTTCTGCCATGGTGAGTGGCTGCAAACACAGGCCATTTCCCATGGGAAAAAGAAGTCCTTTCCCCACGGTCTGCAAATCAAATGCAAGGTGGCCTTTGGGGCTCTAAGGACTTGCAGGGTACTTCTTACTGGCAGCTTTCGATTTGGAGCAATCCAGCAAAGATTGCAAATTTCTTGCTGGGCACCACCCTATTGGCCAGGGCGAGAGGCCAGAAATGGAGGCCATTTTCCATGGGGAAAATGAAGTCATTGGCCCAGGCTCTGGGTATCAGATGAAAGGCGGCATCTGGGGCTCTAAGGACTTGCAGGGTCCAAGTTGCTGCCAGCATTAGGTTTGGAGAAATCCAGCAAAGATTGCATCACTCTAGCTTGGCTCCCTACTTTCTGCCATGGTGAGTGGCTGCAAACACAGGCCATTTCCCATGGGAAAAAGAAGTCCTTTCCCCACGGTCTGCAAATCAAATGCAAGGTGGCCTTTGGGGCTCTAAGGACATGCAGGGTACTTCTTACTGGCAGCTTTCGATTTGGAGAAATCCAGCAAAGATTGCAAATTTCTTGCCGGGCACCACCCTATTGGCCAGGGCGAGAGGCCAGAAATGGAGGCCATTTTCCATGGGGAAAATGAAGTCATTGGCCCAGGGTCTGGGTATCAGATGAAAGGTGGCATCTGGGGCTCTAAGGACTTGAAGGGTCCTAGTTGCTGCCAGCTTTAGGTTTGGAGAAATCCAGCAGAATTTTCAAATTTCCTGCTTGGCACCCTACTTTCTGCCAGGGCAAGTTGCAGCACAGGGATACAATTTCTATGGGAAAAAGAAGTAATTTCCCCATCATGTGGGTATCAGCAGAGAGGTGAAATTTGGGGCTCTAAGGAGCTGCAGGCTCCTCGTTGCCAGCAGGTTTAGTTTTGGAGAAAATCAGCCAAGTTTGCAAATTTCAGACAGGGAATGAAGCAGATGGCCGGGGCGAGTGGCCCCAAACTGACCCCATTTTCCATGGGGAAAAGAAGTCATGTCCCCAGGGTCTGGGTATAAGATGAAAGGTGGCATCTGGGGCTCTAAGGACTTGCAGGGTCCTAGTTGCTGCCAGCATTGGGTTTGGAGAAATCCAGCAAAGATTGCATCACTCTAGCTTGGCTCCCCACTTTCTGCCATGGTGAGTGGCTGTAAACGGAGGCCATTTCCCATGGGAAAAAGAAGTCCTTTCCCCACGGTCTGCAAATGAAATGCAAGGTGGCCTTTGGGGCTCTAAGGACTTGCAGGGTACTTCTTACTGGCAGCTTTAGATTTGGAGCAATCCAGCAAAGATTGCAAATTTCTTGCTGGGCACCACCCTATTGGCCAGGGCGAGAGGCCAGAAATGGAGGCCATTTTCCTTGGGGAAAATGAAGTCATTGGCCCAGGCTCTGGGTATCAGATGAAAGGTGGCATCTGGGGCTCTAAGGACTTGCAGGGTCCTAGTTGCTGGCAGCTTTATGTTTGGAAGAATCCAGCACAGTTTGCAAATTTCTCGCTAGGCACAGCCTGCCTGCCAGGCCAAGTGGCCAGAAATGAAGGGCATTTTCCATGGGAAAAATGTCCTTAACCCAGGGTCTCAGTAATATGTTCAAGGTGGCCTTTCAGGCTCTAAGGACTTTCAGGCTCCTGGTTGCTGCCAACTTTAGGTTTGGAAGAATCCAGCAAAGATTGTATCACTCTAGCTTGGCTCCCCACTTTCTGCCATGGTGAGTGGCTGCAAACACAGGCCATTTCCCATGGGAAAAAGAAGTCCTTTCCCCACGGTCTGCAAATCAAATGCAAGGTGGCCTTTGGGGCTCTAAGGACTTGCAGGGTACTTCTTACTGGCAGCTTTCGATTTGGAGCAATCCAGCAAAGATTGCAAATTTCTTGCTGGGCACCACCCTATTGGCCAGGGCGAGAGGCCAGAAATGGAGGCCATTTTCCATGGGGAAAATGAAGTCATTGGCCCAGGCTCTGGGTATCAGATGAAAGGCAGCATCTGGGGCTCTAAGGACTTGCAGGGTCCTAGTTGCTGCCAGCATTAGGTTTGGAGAAATCCAGCAAAGATTGCATCACTCTAGCTTGGCTCCCCACTTTCTGCCATGGTGAGTGGCTGCAAACACAGGCCATTTCCCATGGGAAAAAGAAGTCCTTTCCCCACGGTCTGCAAATCAAATGCAAGGTGGCCTTTGGGGCTCCAAGGACATGCAGGGTACTTCTTACTGGCAGCTTTATATTTGGAGAAATCCAGCAAAGATTGCAAATTTCTTGCTGGGCACCACCCTATTGGCCAGGGCGAGAGGCCAGAAATGGAGGCCATTTTCCATGGGGAAAATGAAGTCATTGGCCCAGGCTCTGGGTATCAGATGAAAGGTGGCATCTGGGGCTCTAAGGACTTGAAGGGTCTTAGTTGCTGCCAGCTTTAGGTTTGGAGAAATCCAGCAGAATTTTCAAATTTCCTGCTTGGCACCCTACTTTCTGCCAGGGCAAGTTGCAGCACAGGGATACTATTTCTATGGGAAAAAGAAGTAATTTCCCCATCATGTGGGTATCAGCAGAGAGGTGAAATTTGGGGCTCTAAGGAGCTGCAGGCTCCTCGTTGCCAGCAGGTTTAGTTTTGGAGAAAATCAGCCAAGTTTGCAAATTTCAGACAGGGAATGAAGCAGATGGCCGGGGCGAGTGGCCCCAAACTGACCCCATTTTCCATGGGGAAAAGAAGTCATGTCCCCAGGGTCTGGGTATAAGATGAAAGGTGGCATCTGGGGCTCTAAGGACTTGCAGGGTCCTAGTTGCTGGCAGCTTTATGTTTGGAAGAATCCAGTACAGTTTGCAAATTTCTCGCTAGGCACAGCCTGCCTGCCAGGCCAAGTGGCCAGAAATGAAGGGCATTTTCCATGGGAAAAATGTCCTTAACCCAGGGTCTCAGTAATATGTTCAAGGTGGCCTTTCAGGCTCTAAGGACTTTCAGGCTCCTGGTTGCTGCCAAGTTTAGGTTTGGAAGAATCCAGCAAAGATTGTATCACTCTAGCTTGGCTCCCCACTTTCTGCCATGGTGAGTGGCTGCAAACACAGGCCATTTCCCATGGGAAAAAGAAGTCCTTTCCCCACGGTCTGCAAATGAAATGCAAGGTGGCCTTTGGGGCTCTAAGGACTTGCAGGGTACTTCTTACTGGCAGCTTTCGATTTGGAGAAATCCAGCAAAGATTGCAAATTTCTTGCTGGGCACCACCCTATTGGCCAGGGCGAGAGGCCAGAAATGGAGGCCATTTTCCTTGGGGAAAATGAAGTCATTGGCCCAGGGTCTGGGTATCAGATGAAAGGCGGCATCTGGGGCTCTAAGGACTTGCAGTGTCCAAGTTGCTGCCAGCATTAGGTTTGGAGAAATCCAGCAAAGATTGCATCACTCTAGCTTGGCTCCCCACTTTCTGCCATGGTGAGTGGCTGCAAACACAGGCCATTTCCCATGGGAAAAAGAAGTCCTTTCCCCACGGTCTGCAAATCAAATGCAAGGTGGCCTTTGGGGCTCTAAGGACTTGCAGGGTACTTCTTACTGGCAGCTTTCGATTTGGAGAAATCCAGCAAAGATTGCAAATTTCTTGCTGGGCACCACCCTATTGGCCAGGGCGAGAGGCCAGAAATGGAGGCCATTTTCCATGGGGAAAATGAAGTCATTGGCCCAGGGTCTGGGTATCAGATGAAAGGTGGCATCTGGGGCTCTAAGGACTTGAAGGGTCCTAGTTGCTGCCAGCTTTAGGTTTGGAGAAATCCAGCAGAATTTTCAAATTTCCTGCTTGGCACCCTACTTTCTGCCAGGGCAAGTTGCAGCACAGGGATACAATTTCTATGGGAAAAAGAAGTAATTTCCCCATCATGTGGGTATCAGCAGAGAGGTGAAATTTGGGGCTCTAAGGAGCTGCAGGCTCCTCGTTGCCAGCAGGTTTAGTTTTGGAGAAAATCAGCCAAGTTTGCAAATTTCAGACAGGGAATGAAGCAGATGGCCGGGGCGAGTGGCCCCAAACTGACCCCATTTTCCATGGGGAAAAGAAGTCATGTCCCCAGGGTCTGGGTATAAGATGAAAGGTGGCATCTGGGGCTCTAAGGACTTGCAGGGTCCTAGTTGCTGGCAGCTTTATGTTTGGAAGAATCCAGTACAGTTTGCAAATTTCTCGCTAGGCACAGCCTGCCTGCCAGGCCAAGTGGCCAGAAATGAAGGGCATTTTCCATGGGAAAAATGTCCTTAACCCAGGGTCTCAGTAATATGTTCAAGGTGGCCTTTCAGGCTCTAAGGACTTTCAGGCTCCTGGTTGCTGCCAACTTTAGGTTTGGAAGAATCCAGCAAAGATTGTATCACTCTAGCTTGGCTCCCCACTTTCTGCCATGGTGAGTGGCTGAAAACACAGGCCATTTCCCATGGGAAAAAGAAGTCCTTTCCCCACGGTCTGCAAATGAAATGCAAGGTGGCCTTTGGGGCTCTAAGGACTTGCAGGGTACTTCTTACTGGCAGCTTTCGATTTGGAGCAATCCAGCAAAGATTGCAAATTTCTTGCTGGGCACCACCCTATTGGCCAGGGCGAGAGGCCAGAAATGGAGGCCATTTTCCTTGGGGAAAATGAAGTCATTGGCCCAGGGTCTGGGTATCAGATGAAAGGCGGCATCTGGGGCTCTAAGGACTTGCAGGGTCCAAGTTGCTGCCAGCATTAGGTTTGGAGAAATCCAGCAAAGATTGCATCACTCTAGCTTGGCTCCCCACTTTCTGCCATGGTGAGTGGCTGCAAACACAGGCCATTTCCCATGGGAAAAAGAAGTCCTTTCCCCACGGTCTGCAAATCAAATGCAAGGTGGCCTTTGGGGCTCCAAGGACATGCAGGGTACTTCTTACTGGCAGCTTTCGATTTGGAGAAATCCAGCAAAGATTGCAAATTTCTTGCTGGGCACCACCCTATTGGCCAGGGCGAGAGGCCAGAAATGGAGGCCATTTTCCATGGGGAAAATGAAGTCATTGGCCCAGGCTCTGGGTATCAGATGAAAGGTGGCATCTGGGGCTCTAAGGACTTGAAGGGTCTTAGTTGCTGCCAGCTTTAGGTTTGGAGAAATCCAGCAGAATTTTCAAATTTCCTGCTTGGCACCCTACTTTCTGCCAGGGCAAGTTGCAGCACAGGGATACTATTTCTATGGGAAAAAGAAGTAATTTCCCCATCATGTGGGTATCAGCAGAGAGGTGAAATTTGGGGCTCTAAGGAGCTGCAGGCTCCTCGTTGCCAGCAGGTTTAGTTTTGGAGAAAATCAGCCAAGTTTGCAAATTTCAGACAGGGAATGAAGCAGATGGCCGGGGCGAGTGGCCCCAAACTGACCCCATTTTCCATGGGGAAAAGAAGTCATGTCCCCAGGGTCTGGGTATAAGATGAAAGGTGGCATCTGGGGCTCTAAGGACTTGCAGGGTCCTAGTTGCTGGCAGCTTTATGTTTGGAAGAATCCAGTACAGTTTGCAAATTTCTCGCTAGGCACAGCCTGCCTGCCAGGCCAAGTGGCCAGAAATGAAGGGCATTTTCCATGGGAAAAATGTCCTTAACCCAGGGTCTCAGTAATATGTTCAAGGTGGCCTTTCAGGCTCTAAGGACTTTCAGGCTCCTGGTTGCTGCCAACTTTAGGTTTGGAAGAATCCAGCAAAGATTGTATCACTCTAGCTTGGCTCCCCACTTTCTGCCATGGTGAGTGGCTGCAAACACAGGCCATTTCCCATGGGAAAAAGAAGTCCTTTCCCCACGGTCTGCAAATGAAATGCAAGGTGGCCTTTGGGGCTCTAAGGACTTGCAGGGTACTTCTTACTGGCAGCTTTCGATTTGGAGAAATCCAGCAAAGATTGCAAATTTCTTGCTGGGCACCACCCTATTGGCCAGGGCGAGAGGCCAGAAATGGAGGCCATTTTCCATGGGGAAAATGAAGTCATTGGCCCAGGGTCTGGGTATCAGATGAAAGGCGGCATCTGGGGCTCTAAGGACTTGCAGGGTCCAAGTTGCTGCCAGCATTAGGTTTGGAGAAATCCAGCAAAGATTGCATCACTCTAGCTTGGCTCCCCACTTTCTGCCATGGTGAGTGGCTGCAAACACAGGCCATTTCCCATGGGAAAAAGAAGTCCTTTCCCCACGGTCTGCAAATCAAATGCAAGGTGGCCTTTGGGGCTCCAAGGACATGCAGGGTACTTCTTACTGGCAGCTTTCGATTTGGAGAAATCCAGCAAAGATTGCAAATTTCTTGCTGGGCACCACCCTATTGGCCAGGGCGAGAGGCCAGAAATGGAGGCCATTTTCCATGGGGAAAATGAAGTCATTGGCCCAGGCTCTGGGTATCAGATGAAAGGTGGCATCTGGGGCTCTAAGGACTTGAAGGGTCCTAGTTGCTGCCAGCTTTAGGTTTGGAGAAATCCAGCAGAATTTTCAAATTTCCTGCTTGGCACCCTACTTTCTGCCAGGGCAAGTTGCAGCACAGGGATACAATTTCTATGGGAAAAAGAAGTAATTTCCCCATCATGTGGGTATCAGCAGAGAGGTGAAATTTGGGGCTCTAAGGAGCTGCAGCCTCCTCGTTGCCAGCAGGTTTAGTTTTGGAGAAAATCAGCCAAGTTTGCAAATTTCAGACAGGGAATGAAGCAGATGGCCGGGGCGAGTGGCCCCAAACTGACCCCATTTTCCATGGGGAAAAGAAGTCATGTCCCCAGGGTCTGGGTATAAGATGAAAGGTGGCATCTGGGGCTCTAAGGACTTGCAGGGTCCTAGTTGCTGGCAGCTTTATGTTTGGAAGAATCCAGTACAGTTTGCAAATTTCTCGCTAGGCACAGCCTGCCTGCCAGGCCAAGTGGCCAGAAATGAAGGGCATTTTCCATGGGAAAAATGTCCTTAACCCAGGGTCTCAGTAATATGTTCAAGGTGGCCTTTCAGGCTCTAAGGACTTTCAGGCTCCTGGTTGCTGCCAACTTTAGGTTTGGAAGAATCCAGCAAAGATTGTATCACTCTAGCTTGGCTCCCCACTTTCTGCCATGGTGAGTGGCTGCAAACACAGGCCATTTCCCATGGGAAAAAGAAGTCCTTTCCCCACGGTCTGCAAATCAAATGCAAGGTGGCCTTTGGGGCTCTAAGGACTTGCAGGGTACTTCTTACTGGCAGCTTTCGATTTGGAGAAATCCAGCAAAGATTGCAAATTTCTTGCTGGGCACCACCCTATTGGCCAGGGCGAGAGGCCAGAAATGGAGGCCATTTTCCTTGGGGAAAATGAAGTCATTGGCCCAGGGTCTGGGTATCAGATGAAAGGCGGCATCTGGGGCTCTAAGGACTTGCAGGGTCCAAGTTGCTGCCAGCATTAGGTTTGGAGAAATCCAGCAAAGATTGCATCACTCTAGCTTGGCTCCCCACTTTCTGCCATGGTGAGTGGCTGCAAACACAGGCCATTTCCCATGGGAAAAAGAAGTCCTTTCCCCACGGTCTGCAAATCAAATGCAAGGTGGCCTTTGGGGCTCCAAGGACATGCAGGGTACTTCTTACTGGCAGCTTTCGATTTGGAGAAATCCAGCAAAGATTGCAAATTTCTTGCTGGGCACCACCCTATTGGCCAGGGCGAGAGGCCAGAAATGGAGGCCATTTTCCATGGGGAAAATGAAGTCATTGGCCCAGGCTCTGGGTATCAGATGAAAGGTGGCATCTGGGGCTCTAAGGACTTGAAGGGTCCTAGTTGCTGCCAGCTTTAGGTTTGGAGAAATCCAGCAGAATTTTCAAATTTCCTGCTTGGCACCCTACTTTCTGCCAGGGCAAGTTGCAGCACAGGGATACAATTTCTATGGGAAAAAGAAGTAATTTCCCCATCATGTGGGTATCAGCAGAGAGGTGAAATTTGGGGCTCTAAGGAGCTGCAGGCTCCTCGTTGCCAGCAGGTTTAGTTTTGGAGAAAATCAGCCAAGTTTGCAAATTTCAGACAGGGAATGAAGCAGATGGCCGGGGCGAGTGGCCCCAAACTGACCCCATTTTCCATGGGGAAAAGAAGTCATGTCCCCAGGGTCTGGGTATAAGATGAAAGGTGGCATCTGGGGCTCTAAGGACTTGCAGGGTCCTAGTTGCTGGCAGCTTTATGTTTGGAAGAATCCAGTACAGTTTGCAAATTTCTCGCTAGGCACAGCCTGCCTGCCAGGCCAAGTGGCCAGAAATGAAGGGCATTTTCCATGGGAAAAATGTCCTTAACCCAGGGTCTCAGTAATATGTTCAAGGTGGCCTTTCAGGCTCTAAGGACTTTCAGGCTCCTGGTTGCTGCCAACTTTAGGTTTGGAAGAATCCAGCAAAGATTGTATCACTCTAGCTTGGCTCCCCACTTTCTGCCATGGTGAGTGGCTGCAAACACAGGCCATTTCCCATGGGAAAAAGAAGTCCTTTCCCCACGGTCTGCAAATCAAATGCAAGGTGGCCTTTGGGGCTCTAAGGACTTGCAGGGTACTTCTTACTGGCAGCTTTAGATTTGGAGCAATCCAGCAAAGATTGCAAATTTCTTGCTGGGCACCACCCTATTGGCCAGGGCGAGAGGCCAGAAATGGAGGCCATTTTCCTTGGGGAAAATGAAGTCATTGGCCCAGGGTCTGGGTATCAGATGAAAGGCGGCATCTGGGGCTCTAAGGACTTGCAGGGTCCAAGTTGCTGCCAGCTTTAGGTTTGGAGAAATCCAGCAGAATTTTCAAATTTCCTGCTTGGCACCCTACTTTCTGCCAGGGCAAGTTGCAGCACAGGGATACTATTTCTATGGGAAAAAGAAGTAATTTCCCCATCATGTGGGTATCAGCAGAGAGGTGAAATTTGGGGCTCTAAGGAGCTGCAGGCTCCTCGTTGCCAGCAGGTTTAGTTTTGGAGAAAATCAGCCAAGTTTGCAAATTTCAGACAGGGAATGAAGCAGATGGCCGGGGCGAGTGGCCCGAAACTGACCCCATTTTCCATGGGGAAAAAAGTCATTTCCCCAGGGTCTGGGTATAAGATGAAAGGTGGCATCTGGGGCTCTAAGGACTTGCAGGGTCCTAGTTGCTGCCAGCATTGGGTTTGGAGAAATCCAGCAAAGATTGCATCACTCTAGCTTGGCTCCCCACTTTCTGCCATAGTTAGTGGCTGCAAACGGAGGCCATTTCCCATGGGAAAAAGAAGTCCTTTCCCAACGGTCTGCAAATCAAATGCAAGGTGGCCTTTGGGGCTCTAAGGACTTGCAGGGTACTTCTTACTGGCAGCTTTCGATTTGGAGAAATCCAGCAAAGATTGCAAATTTCTTGCTGGGCACCACCCTATTGGCCAGGGCGAGAGGCCAGAAATGGAGGCCATTTTCCATGGGGAAAATGAAGTCATTGGCCCAGGCTCTGGGTATCAGATGAAAGGTGGCATCTGGGGCTCTAAGGACTTGCAGGGTCCAAGTTGCTGCCAGCATTAGGTTTGGAGAAATCCAGCAAAGATTGCATCACTCTAGCTTGGCTCCCCACTTTCTGCCATGGTGAGTGGCTGCAAACACAGGCCATTTCCCATGGGAAAAAGAAGTCCTTTCCCCACGGTCTGCAAATCAAATGCAAGGTGGCCTTTGGGGCTCCAAGGACATGCAGGGTACTTCTTACTGGCAGCTTTCGATTTGGAGAAATCCAGCAAAGATTGCAAATTTCTTGCTGGGCACCACCCTATTGGCCAGGGCGAGAGGCCAGAAATGGAGGCCATTTTCCATGGGGAAAATGAAGTCATTGGCCCAGGCTCTGGGTATCAGATGAAAGGTGGCATCTGGGGCTCTAAGGACTTGAAGGGTCCTAGTTGCTGCCAGCTTTAGGTTTGGAGAAATCCAGCAGAATTTTCAAATTTCCTGCTTGGCACCCTACTTTCTGCCAGGGCAAGTTGCAGCACAGGGATACAATTTCTATGGGAAAAAGAAGTAATTTCCCCATCATGTGGGTATCAGCAGAGAGGTGAAATTTGGGGCTCTAAGGAGCTGCAGGCTCCTCGTTGCCAGCAGGTTTAGTTTTGGAGAAAATCAGCCAAGTTTGCAAATTTCAGACAGGGAATGAAGCAGATGGCCGGGGCGAGTGGCCCCAAACTGACCCCATTTTCCATGGGGAAAAGAAGTCATGTCCCCAGGGTCTGGGTATAAGATGAAAGGTGGCATCTGGGGCTCTAAGGACTTGCAGGGTCCTAGTTGCTGGCAGCTTTATGTTTGGAAGAATCCAGTACAGTTTGCAAATTTCTCGCTAGGCACAGCCTGCCTGCCAGGCCAAGTGGCCAGAAATGAAGGGCATTTTCCATGGGAAAAATGTCCTTAACCCAGGGTCTCAGTAATATGTTCAAGGTGGCCTTTCAGGCTCTAAGGACTTTCAGGCTCCTGGTTGCTGCCAACTTTAGGTTTGGAAGAATCCAGCAAAGATTGTATCACTCTAGCTTGGCTCCCCACTTTCTGCCATGGTGAGTGGCTGCAAACACAGGCCATTTCCCATGGGAAAAAGAAGTCCTTTCCCCACGGTCTGCAAATGAAATGCAAGGTGGCCTTTGGGGCTCTAAGGACATGCAGGGTACTTCTTACTGGCAGCTTTCGATTTGGAGAAATCCAGCAAAGATTGCAAATTTCTTGCTGGGCACCACCCTATTGGCCAGGGCGAGAGGCCAGAAATGGAGGCCATTTTCCATGGGGAAAATGAAGTCATTGGCCCAGGCTCTGGGTATCAGATGAAAGGTGGCCTTTGGGGCTCTAAGGACTTGCAGGGTCTTAGTTGCTGCCAGCTTTAGGTTTGGAGAAATCCAGCAGAATTTTCAAATTTCCTGCTTGGCACCCGACTTTCTGCCAGGGCAAGTTGCAGCACAGGGATACTATTTCTATGGGAAAAAGAAGTAATTTCCCCATCATGTGGGTATCAGCAGAGAGGTGAAATTTGGGGCTCTAAGGAGCTGCAGGCTCCTCGTTGCCAGCAGGTTTAGTTTTGGAGAAAATCAGCCAAGTTTGCAAATTTCAGACAGGGAATGGAGTAGATGGCCGGGGCGAGTGGCCCCAAACTGACCCCATTTTCCATGGGGAAAAAAGTCATTTCCCCAGGGTCTGGGTATAAGATGAAAGGTGGCATCTGGGGCTCTAAGGACTTGCAGGGTCCTAGTTGCTGCCAGCATTGGGTTTGGAGAAATCCAGCAAAGATTGCATCACTCTAGCTTGGCTCCCCACTTTCTGCCATGGTGAGTGGCTGCAAACACAGGCCATTTCCCAATGGAAAAAGAAGTCCTTTCCCCACGGTCTGCAAATGAAATGCAAGGTGGCCTTTGGGGCTCTAAGGACTTGCAGGGTACTTCTTACTGGCAGCTTTCAATTTGGAGAAATCCAGCAAAGATTGCAAATTTCTTGCTGGGCACCACCCTATTGGCCAGGGCGAGAGGCCAGAAATGGAGGCCATTTTCCTTGGGGAAAATGAAGTCATTGGCCCAGGCTCTGGGTATCAGATGAAAGGTGGCATCTGGGGCTCTAAGGACTTGCAGGGTCCTAGTTGCTGGCAGCTTTATGTTTGGAAGAATCCAGCACAGTTTGCAAATTTCTCGCTAGGCACAGCCTGCCTGCCAGGCCAAGTGGCCAGAAATGAAGGGCATTTTCCATGGGAAAAATGTCCTTAACCCAGGGTCTCAGTAATATGTTCAAGGTGGCCTTTCAGGCTCTAAGGACTTGCAGGCTCCTGGTTGCTGCCAACTTTAGGTTTGGAAGAATCCAGCAAAGATTGTATCACTCTAGCTTGGCTCCCCACTTTCTGCCATGGTGAGTGGCTGCAAACACAGGCCATTTCCCATGGGAAAAAGAAGTCCTTTCCCCACGGTCTGCAAATCAAATGCAAGGTGGCCTTTGGGGCTCTAAGGACTTGCAGGGTACTTCTTACTGGCAGCTTTCGATTTGGAGCAATCCAGCAAAGATTGCAAATTTCTTGCCGGGCACCACCCTCTTGGTCAGGGTGAGAGGCCAGAAATGGAGGCCATTTTCCTTGGGGAAAATGAAGTCATTGGCCCAGGCTCTGGGTATCAGATGAAAGGTGGCATCTGGGGCTCTAAGGACTTGCAGGGTCCTAGTTGCTGGCAGCTTTATGTTTGGAAGAATCCAGCACAGTTTGCAAATTTCTCGCTAGGCACTGCCCTGCCTGCAAGGCCAAGTGGCCAGAAATGAAGGGCATTTTCCATGGGAAAAATGTCCTTAACCCAGGGTCTCAGTAATATGTTCAAGGTGGCCTTTCAGGCTCTAAGGACTTTCAGGCTCCTGGTTGCTGCCAACTTTAGGTTTGGAAGAATCCAGCAAAGATTGTATCACTCTAGCTTGGCTCCCCACTTTCTGCCATGGTGAGTGGCTGCAAACACAGGCCATTTCCCATGGGAAAAAGAAGTCCTTTCCCCACGGTCTGCAAATCAAATGCAAGGTGGCCTTTGGGGCTCTAAGGACTTGCAGGGTACTTCTTACTGGCAGCTTTCGATTTGGAGCAATCCAGCAAAGATTGCAAATTTCTTGCTGGGCACCACCCTATTGGCCAGGGCGAGAGGCCAGAAATGGAGGCCATTTTCCATGGGGAAAATGAAGTCATTGGCCCAGGCTCTGGGTATCAGATGAAAGGCGGCATCTGGGGCTCTAAGGACTTGCAGGGTCCAAGTTGCTGCCAGCATTAGGTTTGGAGAAATCCAGCAAAGATTGCATCACTCTAGCTTGGCTCCCCACTTTCTGCCATGGTGAGTGGCTGCAAACACAGGCCATTTCCCATGGGAAAAAGAAGTCCTTTCCCCACGGTCTGCAAATGAAATGCAAGGTGGCCTTTGGGGCTCTAAGGACATGCAGGGTACTTCTTACTGGCAGCTTTCGATTTGGAGAAATCCAGCAAAGATTGCAAATTTCTTGCTGGGCACCACCCTATTGGCCAGGGCGAGAGGCCAGAAATGGAGGCCATTTTCCATGGGGAAAATGAAGTCATTGGCCCAGGCTCTGGGTATCAGATGAAAGGTGGCCTTTGGGGCTCTAAGGACTTGCAGGGTCTTAGTTGCTGCCAGCTTTAGGTTTGGAGAAATCCAGCAGAATTTTCAAATTTCCTGCTTGGCACCCTACTTTCTGCCAGGGCAAGTTGCAGCACAGGGATACTATTTCTATGGGAAAAAGAAGTAATTTCCCCATCATGTGGGTATCAGCAGAGAGGTGAAATTTGGGGCTCTAAGGAGCTGCAGGCTCCTCGTTGCCAGCAGGTTTAGTTTTGGAGAAAATCAGCCAAGTTTGCAAATTTCAGACAGGGAATGGAGTAGATGGCCGGGGCGAGTGGCCCCAAACTGACCCCATTTTCCATGGGGAAAAAAGTCATTTCCCCAGGGTCTGGGTATAAGATGAAAGGTGGCATCTGGGGCTCTAAGGACTTGCAGGGTCCTAGTTGCTGCCAGCATTGGGTTTGGAGAAATCCAGCAAAGATTGCATCACTCTAGCTTGGCTCCCCACTTTCTGCCATGGTGAGTGGCTGCAAACACAGGCCATTTCCCAATGGAAAAAGAAGTCCTTTCCCCACGGTCTGCAAATGAAATGCAAGGTGGCCTTTGGGGCTCTAAGGACTTGCAGGGTACTTCTTACTGGCAGCTTTCAATTTGGAGAAATCCAGCAAAGATTGCAAATTTCTTGCTGGGCACCACCCTATTGGCCAGGGCGAGAGGCCAGAAATGGAGGCCATTTTCCTTGGGGAAAATGAAGTCATTGGCCCAGGCTCTGGGTATCAGATGAAAGGTGGCATCTGGGGCTCTAAGGACTTGCAGGGTCCTAGTTGCTGGCAGCTTTATGTTTGGAAGAATCCAGCACAGTTTGCAAATTTCTCGCTAGGCACAGCCTGCCTGCCAGGCCAAGTGGCCAGAAATGAAGGGCATTTTCCATGGGAAAAATGTCCTTAACCCAGGGTCTCAGTAATATGTTCAAGGTGGCCTTTCAGGCTCTAAGGACTTGCAGGCTCCTGGTTGCTGCCAACTTTAGGTTTGGAAGAATCCAGCAAAGATTGTATCACTCTAGCTTGGCTCCCCACTTTCTGCCATGGTGAGTGGCTGGAAACACAGGCCATTTCCCATGGGAAAAAGAAGTCCTTTCCCCACGGTCTGCAAATCAAATGCAAGGTGGCCTTTGGGGCTCTAAGGACTTGCAGGGTACTTCTTACTGGCAGCTTTCGATTTGGAGCAATCCAGCAAAGATTGCAAATTTCTTGCTGGGCACCACCCTCTTGGCCAGGGTGAGAGGCCAGAAATGGAGGCCATTTTCCTTGGGGAAAATGAAGTCATTGGCCCAGGCTCTGGGTATCAGATGAAAGGTGGCATCTGGGGCTCTAAGGACTTGCAGGGTCCTAGTTGCTGGCAGCTTTATGTTTGGAAGAATCCAGCATAGTTTGCAAATTTCTCGCTAGGCAGTGCCCTGCCTGCAAGGCCAAGTGGCCAGAAATGAAGGGCATTTTCCATGGGAAAAATGTCCTTAACCCAGGGTCTCAGTAATATGTTCAAGGTGGCCTTTCAGGCTCTAAGGACTTTCAGGCTCCTGGTTGCTGCCAACTTTAGGTTTGGAAGAATCCAGCAAAGATTGTATCACTCTAGCTTGGCTCCCCACTTTCTGCCATGGTGAGTGGCTGGAAACACAGGCCATTTCCCATGGGAAAAAGAAGTCCTTTCCCCACGGTCTGCAAATGAAATGCAAGGTGGCCTTTGGGGCTCTAAGGACTTGCAGGGTACTTCTTACTGGCAGCTTTCGATTTGGAGAAATCCAGCAAAGATTGCAAATTTCTTGCTGGGCACCACCCTATTGGCCAGGGCGAGAGGCCAGAAATGGAGGCCATTTTCCATGGGGAAAATGAAGTCATTGGCCCAGGGTCTGGGTATCAGATGAAAGGCGGCATCTGGGGCTCTAAGGACTTGCAGGGTCCAAGTTGCTGCCAGCATTAGGTTTGGAGAAATCCAGCAAAGATTGCATCACTCTAGCTTGGCTCCCCACTTTCTGCCATGGTGAGTGGCTGCAAACACAGGCCATTTCCCATGGGAAAAAGAAGTCCTTTCCCCACGGTCTGCAAATCAAATGCAAGGTGGCCTTTGGGGCTCTAAGGACATGCAGGGTACTTCTTACTGGCAGCTTTCGATTTGGAGAAATCCAGCAAAGATTGCAAATTTCTTGCTGGGCACCACCCTATTGGCCAGGGCGAGAGGCCAGAAATGGAGGCCATTTTCCATGGGGAAAATGAAGTCATTGGCCCAGGCTCTGGGTATCAGATGAAAGGTGGCCTTTGGGGCTCTACGGACTTGCAGGGTCTTAGTTGCTGCCAGCTTTAGGTTTGGAGAAATCCAGCAGAATTTTCAAATTTCCTGCTTGGCACCCTACTTTCTGCCAGGGCAAGTTGCAGCACAGGGATACAATTTCTATGGGAAAAAGAAGTAATTTCCCCATCATGTGGGTATCAGCAGAGAGGTGAAATTTGGGGCTCTAAGGAGCTGCAGGCTCCTCGTTGCCAGCAGGTTTAGTTTTGGAGAAAATCAGCCAAGTTTGCAAATTTCAGACAGGGAATGGAGTAGATGGCCGGGGCGAGTGGCCCCAAACTGACCCCATTTTCCATGGGGAAAAAAGTCATTTCCCCAGGGTCTGGGTATAAGATGAAAGGTGGCATCTGGGGCTCTAAGGACTTGCAGGGTCCTAGTTGCTGCCAGCATTGGGTTTGGAGAAATCCAGCAAAGATTGCATCACTCTAGCTTGGCTCCCCACTTTCTGCCATAGTTAGTGGCTGCAAACGGAGGCCATTTCCCATGGGAAAAAGAAGTCCTTTCCCAACGGTCTGCAAATCAAATGCAAGGTGGCCTTTGGGGCTCTAAGGACTTGCAGGGTACTTCTTACTGGCAGCTTTCGATTTGGAGAAATCCAGCAAAGATTGCAAATTTCTTGCTGGGCACCACCCTCTTGGTCAGGGTGAGAGGCCAGAAATGGAGGCCATTTTCCTTGGGGAAAATGAAGTCATTGGCCCAGGCTCTGGGTATCAGATGAAAGGTGGCATCTGGGGCTCTAAGGACTTGCAGGGTCCTAGTTGCTGGCAGCTTTATGTTTGGAAGAATCCAGCACAGTTTGCAAATTTCTCGCTAGGCACTGCCCTGCCTGCAAGGCCAAGTGGCCAGAAATGAAGGGCATTTTCCATGGGAAAAATGTCCTTAACCCAGGGTCTCAGTAATATGTTCAAGGTGGCCTTTCAGGCTCTAAGGACTTTCAGGCTCCTGGTTGCTGCCAACTTTAGGTTTGGAAGAATCCAGCAAAGATTGTATCACTCTAGCTTGGCTCCCCACTTTCTGCCATGGTGAGTGGCTGCAAACACAGGCCATTTCCCATGGGAAAAAGAAGTCCTTTCCCCACGGTCTGCAAATCAAATGCAAGGTGGCCTTTGGGGCTCTAAGGACTTGCAGGGTACTTCTTACTGGCAGCTTTCGATTTGGAGCAATCCAGCAAAGATTGCAAATTTCTTGCTGGGCACCACCCTATTGGCCAGGGCGAGAGGCCAGAAATGGAGGCCATTTTCCATGGGGAAAATGAAGTCATTGGCCCAGGGTCTGGGTATCAGATGAAAGGCGGCATCTGGGGCTCTAAGGACTTGCAGGGTCCAAGTTGCTGCCAGCATTAGGTTTGGAGAAATCCAGCAAAGATTGCATCACTCTAGCTTGGCTCCCCACTTTCTGCCATGGTGAGTGGCTGCAAACACAGGCCATTTCCCATGGGAAAAAGAAGTCCTTTCCCCACGGTCTGCAAATGAAATGCAAGGTGGCCTTTGGGGCTCTAAGGACATGCAGGGTACTTCTTACTGGCAGCTTTCGATTTGGAGAAATCCAGCAAAGATTGCAAATTTCTTGCTGGGCACCACCCTATTGGCCAGGGCGAGAGGCCAGAAATGGAGGCCATTTTCCATGGGGAAAATGAAGTCATTGGCCCAGGCTCTGGGTATCAGATGAAAGGTGGCCTTTGGGGCTCTAAGGACTTGCAGGGTCTTAGTTGCTGCCAGCTTTAGGTTTGGAGAAATCCAGCAGAATTTTCAAATTTCCTGCTTGGCACCCTACTTTCTGCCAGGGCAAGTTGCAGCACAGGGATACTATTTCTATGGGAAAAAGAAGTAATTTCCCCATCATGTGGGTATCAGCAGAGAGGTGAAATTTGGGGCTCTAAGGAGCTGCAGGCTCCTCGTTGCCAGCAGGTTTAGTTTTGGAGAAAATCAGCCAAGTTTGCAAATTTCAGACAGGGAATGGAGTAGATGGCCGGGGCGAGTGGCCCCAAACTGACCCCATTTTCCATGGGGAAAAAAGTCATTTCCCCAGGGTCTGGGTATAAGATGAAAGGTGGCATCTGGGGCTCTAAGGACTTGCAGGGTCCTAGTTGCTGCCAGCATTGGGTTTGGAGAAATCCAGCAAAGATTGCATCACTCTAGCTTGGCTCCCCACTTTCTTCCATGGTGAGTGGCTGCAAACACAGGCCATTTCCCAATGGAAAAAGAAGTCCTTTCCCCACGGTCTGCAAATGAAATGCAAGGTGGCCTTTGGGGCTCTAAGGACTTGCAGGGTACTTCTTACTGGCAGCTTTCGATTTGGAGAAATCCAGCAAAGATTGCAAATTTCTTGCTGGGCACCACCCTATTGGCCAGGGCGAGAGGCCAGAAATGGAGGCCATTTTCCTTGGGGAAAATGAAGTCATTGGCCCAGGCTCTGGGTATCAGATGAAAGGTGGCATCTGGGGCTCTAAGGACTTGCAGGGTCCTAGTTGCTGGCAGCTTTATGTTTGGAAGAATCCAGCACAGTTTGCAAATTTCTCGCTAGGCACTGCCCTGCCTGCAAGGCCAAGTGGCCAGAAATGAAGGGCATTTTCCATGGGAAAAATGTCCTTAACCCAGGGTCTCAGTAATATGTTCAAGGTGGCCTTTCAGGCTCTAAGGACTTTCAGGCTCCTGGTTGCTGCCAACTTTAGGTTTGGAAGAATCCAGCAAAGATTGTATCACTCTAGCTTGGCTCCCCACTTTCTGCCATGGTGAGTGGCTGCAAACACAGGCCATTTCCCATGGGAAAAAGAAGTCCTTTCCCCACGGTCTGCAAATCAAATGCAAGGTGGCCTTTGGGGCTCTAAGGACTTGCAGGGTACTTCTTACTGGCAGCTTTCGATTTGGAGAAATCCAGCAAAGATTGCAAATTTCTTGCTGGGCACCACCCTATTGGCCAGGGCGAGAGGCCAGAAATGGAGGCCATTTTCCATGGGGAAAATGAAGTCATTGGCCCAGGGTCTGGGTATCAGATGAAAGGCGGCATCTGGGGCTCTAAGGACTTGCAGGGTCCAAGTTGCTGCCAGCTTTAGGTTTGGAGAAATCCAGCAAAGATTGCATCACTCTAGCTTGGCTCCCCACTTTCTGCCATGGTGAGTGGCTGCAAACACAGGCCATTTCCCATGGGAAAAAGAAGTCCTTTCCCCACGGTCTGCAAATCAAATGCAAGGTGGCCTTTGGGGCTCTAAGGACATGCAGGGTACTTCTTACTGGCAGCTTTCGATTTGGAGAAATCCAGCAAAGATTGCAAATTTCTTGCTGGGCACCACCCTATTGGCCAGGGCGAGAGGCCAGAAATGGAGGCCATTTTCCATGGGGAAAATGAAGTCATTGGCCCAGGCTCTGGGTATCAGATGAAAGGTGGCCTTTGGGGCTCTAAGGACTTGCAGGGTCTTAGTTGCTGCCAGCTTTAGGTTTGGAGAAATCCAGCAGAATTTTCAAATTTCCTGCTTGGCACCCTACTTTCTGCCAGGGCAAGTTGCAGCACAGGGATACAATTTCTATGGGAAAAAGAAGTAATTTCCCCATCATGTGGGTATCAGCAGAGAGGTGAAATTTGGGGCTCTAAGGAGCTGCAGGCTCCTCGTTGCCAGCAGGTTTAGTTTTGGAGAAAATCAGCCAAGTTTGCAAATTTCAGACAGGGAATGGAGTAGATGGCCGGGGCGAGTGGCCCCAAACTGACCCCATTTTCCATGGGGAAAAAAGTCATTTCCCCAGGGTCTGGGTATAAGATGAAAGGTGGCATCTGGGGCTCTAAGGACTTGCAGGGTCCTAGTTGCTGCCAGCATTGGGTTTGGAGAAATCCAGCAAAGATTGCATCACTCTAGCTTGGCTCCCCACTTTCTGCCATAGTTAGTGGCTGCAAACGGAGGCCATTTCCCATGGGAAAAAGAAGTCCTTTCCCCACGGTCTGCAAATCAAATGCAAGGTGGCCTTTGGGGCTCTAAGGACTTGCAGGGTACTTCTTACTGGCAGCTTTCGATTTGGAGAAATCCAGCAAAGATTGCAAATTTCTTGCTGGGCACCACCCTATTGGCCAGGGCGAGAGGCCAGAAATGGAGGCCATTTTCCTTGGGGAAAATGAAGTCATTGGCCCAGGGTCTGGGTATCAGATGAAAGGTGGCATCTGGGGCTCTAAGGACTTGCAGGGTCCTAGTTGCTGGCAGCTTTATGTTTGGAAGAATCCAGCACAGTTTGCAAATTTCTCGCTAGGCACTGCCCTGCCTGCAAGGCCAAGTGGCCACAAATGAAGGGCATTTTCCATGGGAAAAATGTCCTTAACCCAGGGTCTCAGTAATATGTTCAAGGTGGCCTTTCAGGCTCTAAGGACTTTCAGGGTCCTAGTTGCTGCCAACTTTAGGTTTGGAAGAATCCAGCAAAGATTGTATCACTCTAGCTTGGCTCCCCACTTTCTGCCATGGTGAGTGGCTGCAAACACAGGCCATTTCCCATGGGAAAAAGAAGTCCTTTCCCCACGGTCTGCAAATCAAATGCAAGGTGGCCTTTGGGGCTCTAAGGACTTGCAGGGTACTTCTTACTGGCAGCTTTCAATTTGGAGAAATCCAGCAAAGATTGCAAATTTCTTGCTGGGCACCACCCTATTTGCCAGGGCGAGAGGCCAGAAATGGAGGCCATTTTCCATGGGGAAAATGAAGTCATTGGCCCAGGCTCTGGGTATCAGATGAAAGGTGGCCTTTGGGGCTCTAAAGACTTGCAGGGTCTTTGTTGCTGCCAGCTTTAGGTTTGGAGAAATCCAGCAGAATTTTCAAATTTCCTGCTTGGCACCCTACTTTCTGCCAGGGCAAGTTGCAGCACAGGGATACAATTTCTATGGGAAAAAGAAGTAATTTCCCCATCATGTGGGTATCAGCAGAGAGGTGAAATTTGGGGCTCTAAGGAGCTGCAGGCTCCTCGTTGCCAGCAGGTTTAGTTTTGGAGAAAATCAGCCAAGTTTGCAAATTTCAGACAGGGAATGGAGTAGATGGCCGGGGCGAGTGGCCCCAAACTGACCCCATTTTCCATGGGGAAAAAAGTCATTTCCCCAGGGTCTGGGTATAAGATGAAAGGTGGCATCTGGGGCTCTAAGGACTTGCAGGGTCCTAGTTGCTGCCAGCATTGGGTTTGGAGAAATCCAGCAAAGATTGCATCACTCTAGCTTGGCTCCCCACTTTCTGCCATGGTGAGTGGCTGCAAACACAGGCCATTTCCCATGGGAAAAAGAAGTCCTTTCCCCACGGTCTGCAAATCAAATGCAAGGTGGCCTTTGGGGCTCTAAGGACTTGCAGGGTACTTCTTACTGGCAGCTTTCGATTTGGAGAAATCCAGCAAAGATTGCAAATTTCTTGCCGGGCACCACCCTATTGGCCAGGGCGAGAGGCCAGAAATGGAGGCCATTTTCCATGGGGAAAATGAAGTCATTGGCCCAGGGTCTGGGTATCAGATGAAAGGCGGCATCTGGGGCTCTAAGGACTTGCAGGGTCCTAGTTGCTGCCAGCATTAGGTTTGGAGAAATCCAGCAAAGATTGCATCACTCTAGCTTGGCTCCCCACTTTCTGCCATGGTGAGTGGCTGCAAACACAGGCCATTTCCCATGGGAAAAAGAAGTCCTTTCCCCACGGTCTGCAAATCAAATGCAAGGTGGCCTTTGGGGCTCTAAGGACTTGCAGGGTGCTTCTTACTGGCAGCTTTCGATTTGGAGAAATCCAGCAAAGATTGCAAATTTCTTGCTGGGCACTACCCTATTGGCCAGGGCGAGAGGCCAGAAATGGAGGCCATTTTCCATGGGGAAAATGAAGTCATTGGCCCAGGCTCTGGGTATCAGATGAAAGGCGGCATCTGGGGCTCTAAGGACTTGCAGGGTCTTAGTTGCTGCCAGCTTTAGGTTTGGAGAAATCCAGCAAAGATTGCATCACTCTAGCTTGGCTCCCCACTTTCTGCCATGGTGAGTGGCTGCAAACACAGGCCATTTCCCATGGGAAAAAGAAGTCCTTTCCCCACGGTCTGCAAATCAAATGCAAGGTGGCCTTTGGGGCTCTAAGGACATGCAGGGTACTTCTTACTGGCAGCTTTCGATTTGGAGAAATCCAGCAAAGATTGCAAATTTCTTGCCGGGCACCACCCTATTGGCCAGGGCGAGAGGCCAGAAATGGAGGCCATTTTCCATGGGGAAAATGAAGTCATTGGCCCAGGGTCTGGGTATCAGATGAAAGGCGGCATCTGGGGCTCTAAGGACTTGCAGGGTCTTAGTTGCTGCCAGCTTTAGGTTTGGAGAAATCCAGCAGAATTTTCAAATTTCCTGCTTGGCACCCTACTTTCTGCCAGGGCAAGTTGCAGCACAGGGATACTATTTCTATGGGAAAAAGAAGTAATTTCCCCATCATGTGGGTATCAGCAGAGAGGTGAAATTTGGGGCTCTAAGGAGCTGCAGGCTCCTCGTTGCCAGCAGGTTTAGTTTTGGAGAAAATCAGCCAAGTTTGCAAATTTCAGACAGGGAATGGAGTAGATGGCCGGGGCGAGTGGCCCCAAACTGACCCCATTTTCCATGGGGAAAAAAGTCATTTCCCCAGGGTCTGGGTATAAGATGAAAGGTGGCATCTGGGGCTCTAAGGACTTGCAGGGTCCTAGTTGCTGCCAGCATTGGGTTTGGAGAAATCCAGCAAAGATTGCATCACTCTAGCTTGGCTCCCCACTTTCTGCCATGGTGAGTGGCTGCAAACACAGGCCATTTCCCAATGGAAAAAGAAGTCCTTTCCCCACGGTCTGCAAATGAAATGCAAGGTGGCCTTTGGGGCTCTAAGGACTTGCAGGGTACTTCTTACTGGCAGCTTTCGATTTGGAGAAATCCAGCAAAGATTGCAAATTTCTTGCTGGGCACCACCCTATTGGCCAGGGCGAGAGGCCAGAAATGGAGGCCATTTTCCTTGGGGAAAATGAAGTCATTGGCCCAGGGTCTGGGTATCAGATGAAAGGTGGCATCTGGGGCTCTAAGGACTTGCAGGGTCCTAGTTGCTGCCAGCTTTATGTTTGGAAGAATCCAGCACAGTTTGAAAATTTCTCGCTAGGCACTGCCCTGCCTGCAAGGCCAAGTGGCCACAAATGAAGGGCATTTTCCATGGGAAAAATGTCCTTAACCCAGGGTCTCAGTAATATGTTCAAGGTGGCCTTTCAGGCTCTAAGGACTTTCAGGCTCCTGGTTGCTGCCAACTTTAGGTTTGGAAGAATCCAGCAAAGATTGTATCACTCTAGCTTGGCTCCCCACTTTCTGCCATGGTGAGTGGCTGCAAACACAGGCCATTTCCCATGGGAAAAAGAAGTCCTTTCCCCACGGTCTGCAAATCAAATGCAAGGTGGCCTTTGGGGCTCTAAGGACTTGCAGGGTACTTCTTACTGGCAGCTTTAGATTTGGAGCAATCCAGCAAAGATTGCAAATTTCTTGCTGGGCACCACCCTATTGGCCAGGGCGAGAGGCCAGAAATGGAGGCCATTTTCCTTGGGGAAAATGAAGTCATTGGCCCAGGCTCTGGGTATCAGATGAAAGGCGGCATCTGGGGCTCTAAGGACTTTCAGGGTCCAAGTTGCTGCCAGCATTAGGTTTGGAGAAATCCAGCAAAGATTGCATCACTCTAGCTTGGCTCCCCACTTTCTGCCATGGTGAGTGGCTGCAAACACAGGCCATTTCCCATGGGAAAAAGAAGTCCTTTCCCCACGCTCTGCAAATCAAATGCAAGGTGGCCTTTGGGGCTCTAAGGACATGCAGGGTACTTCTTACTGGCAGCTTTCGATTTGGAGAAATCCAGCAAAGATTGCAAATTTCTTGCTGGGCACCACCCTATTGGCCAGGGCGAGAGGCCAGAAATGGAGGCCATTTTCCATGGGGAAAATGAAGTCATTGGCCCAGGGTCTGGGTATCAGATGAAAGGTGGCATCTGGGGCTCTAAGGACTTGCAGGGTCTTAGTTGCTGCCAGCTTTAGGTTTGGAGAAATCCAGCAGAATTTTCAAATTTCCTGCTTGGCACCCTACTTTCTGCCAGGGCAAGTTGCAGCACAGGGATACTATTTCTATGGGAAAAAGAAGTAATTTCCCCATCATGTGGGTATCAGCAGAGAGGTGAAATTTGGGGCTCTAAGGAGCTGCAGGCTCCTCGTTGCCAGCAGGTTTAGTTTTGGAGAAAATCAGCCAAGTTTGCAAATTTCAGACAGGGAATGGAGTAGATGGCCGGGGCGAGTGGCCCCAAACTGACCCCATTTTCCATGGGGAAAAAAGTCATTTCCCCAGGGTCTGGGTATAAGATGAAAGGTGGCATCTGGGGCTCTAAGGACTTGCAGGGTCCTAGTTGCTGCCAGCATTGGGTTTGGAGAAATCCAGCAAAGATTGCATCACTCTAGCTTGGCTCCCCACTTTCTGCCATGGTGAGTGGCTGCAAACACAGGCCATTTCCCATGGGAAAAAGAAGTCCTTTCCCCACGGTCTGCAAATGAAATGCAAGGTGGCCTTTGGGGCTCTAAGGACTTGCAGGGTACTTCTTACTGGCAGCTTTCGATTTGGAGAAATCCAGCAAAGATTGCAAATTTCTTGCTGGGCACCACCCTATTGGCCAGGGCGAGAGGCCAGAAATGGAGGCCATTTTCCTTGGGGAAAATGAAGTCATTGGCCCAGGCTCTGGGTATCAGATGAAAGGCGGCATCTGGGGCTCTAAGGACTTGCAGGGTCCTAGTTGCTGCCAGCTTTATGTTTGGAAGAATCCAGCACAGTTTGAAAATTTCTCGCTAGGCACTGCCCTGCCTGCAAGGCCAAGTGGCCACAAATGAAGGGCATTTTCCATGGGAAAAATGTCCTTAACCCAGGGTCTCAGTAATATGTTCAAGGTGGCCTTTCAGGCTCTAAGGACTTTCAGGCTCCTGGTTGCTGCCAACTTTAGGTTTGGAAGAATCCAGCAAAGATTGTATCACTCTAGCTTGGCTCCCCACTTTCTGCTATGGAGAGTGGCTGCAAACACAGGCCATTTCCCATGGGAAAAAGAAGTCCTTTCCCCACGGTCTGCAAATCAAATGCAAGGTGGCCTTTGGGGCTCTAAGGACTTGCAGGGTACTTCTTACTGGCAGCTTTCGATTTGGAGAAATCCAGCAAAGATTGCAAATTTCTTGCTGGGCACCACCCTATTGGCCAGGGCGAGAGGCCAGAAATGGAGGCCATTTTCCATGGGGAAAATGAAGTCATTGGCCCAGGGTCTGGGTATCAGATGAAAGGCGGCATCTGGGGCTCTAAGGACTTGCAGGGTCCAAGTTGCTGCCAGCTTTAGGTTTGGAGAAATCCAGCAAAGATTGCATCACTCTAGCTTGGCTCCCCACTTTCTGCCATGGTGAGTGGCTGGAAACACAGGCCATTTCCCATGGGAAAAAGAAGTCCTTTCCCCACGGTCTGCAAATCAAATGCAAGGTGGCCTTTGGGGCTCTAAGGACATGCAGGGTACTTCTTACTGGCAGCTTTCGATTTGGAGAAATCCAGCAAAGATTGCAATTTCTTGCTGGGCACCACCCTATTGGCCAGGGCGAGAGGCCAGAAATGGAGGCCATTTTCCATGGGGAAAATGAAGTCATTGGCCCAGGCTCTGGGTATCAGATGAAAGGTGGCCTTTGGGGCTCTACGGACTTGCAGGGTCTTAGTTGCTGCCAGCTTTAGGTTTGGAGAAATCCAGCAGAATTTTCAAATTTCCTGCTTGGCACCCTACTTTCTGCCAGGGCAAGTTGCAGCACAGGGATACTATTTCTATGGGAAAAAGAAGTAATTTCCCCATCATGTGGGTATCAGCAGAGAGGTGAAATTTGGGGCTCTAAGGAGCTGCAGGCTCCTCGTTGCCAGCAGGTTTAGTTTTGGAGAAAATCAGCCAAGTTTGCAAATTTCAGACAGGGAATGGAGTAGATGGCCGGGGCGAGTGGCCCCAAACTGACCCCATTTTCCATGGGGAAAAAAGTCATTTCCCCAGGGTCTGGGTATAAGATGAAAGGTGGCATCTGGGGCTCTAAGGACTTGCAGGGTCCTAGTTGCTGCCAGCATTGGGTTTGGAGAAATCCAGCAAAGATTGCATCACTCTAGCTTGGCTCCCCACTTTCTGCCATAGTTAGTGGCTGCAAACGGAGGCCATTTCCCATGGGAAAAAGAAGTCCTTTCCCAACGGTCTGCAAATCAAATGCAAGGTGGCCTTTGGGGCTCTAAGGACTTGCAGGGTACTTCTTACTGGCAGCTTTCGATTTGGAGAAATCCAGCAAAGATTGCAAATTTCTTGCTGGGCACCACCCTATTGGCCAGGGCGAGAGGCCAGAAATGGAGGCCATTTTCCTTGGGGAAAATGAAGTCATTGGCCCAGGGTCTGGGTATCAGATGAAAGGTGGCATCTGGGGCTCTAAGGACTTGCAGGGTCCTAGTTGCTGGCAGCTTTATGTTTGGAAGAATCCAGCACAGTTTGCAAATTTCTCGCTAGGCACAGCCTGCCTGCCAGGCCAAGTGGCCAGAAATGAAGGGCATTTTCCATGGGAAAAATGTCCTTAACCCAGGGTCTCAGTAATATGTTCAAGGTGGCCTTTCAGGCTCTAAGGACTTTCAGGCTCCTGGTTGCTGCCAACTTTAGGTTTGGAAGAATCCAGCAAAGATTGTATCACTCTAGCTTGGCTCCCCACTTTCTGCCATGGTGAGTGGCTGCAAACACAGGCCATTTCCCATGGGAAAAAGAAGTCCTTTCCCCACGGTCTGCAAATCAAATGCAAGGTGGCCTTTGGGGCTCTAAGGACTTGCAGGGTACTTCTTACTGGCAGCTTTCGATTTGGAGAAATCCAGGAAAGGTTGCAAATTTCTTGCTGGGCACCACCCTATTGGCCAGGGCGAGAGGCCAGAAATGGAGGCCATTTTCCATGGGGAAAATGAAGTCATTGGCCCAGGCTCTGGGTATCAGATGAAAGGTGGCATCTGGGGCTCTAAGGACTTGCAGGGTCCTAGTTGCTGCCAGCTTTATGTTTGGAAGAATCCAGCACAGTTTGCAAATTTCTCGTTAGGCACTGCCCGGCCTGCAAGGCCAAGTGGCCACAAATGAAGGGCATTTTCCATGGGAAAAATGTCCTTAACCCAGGGTCTCAGTAATATGTTCAAGGTGGCCTTTCAGGCTCTAAGGACTTTCAGGCTCCTGGTTGCTGCCAACTTTAGGTTTGGAAGAATCCAGCAAAGATTGTATCACTCTAGCTTGGCTCCCCACTTTCTGCCATGGTGAGTGACTGCAAACACAGGCCATTTCCCATGGGAAAAAGAAGTCCTTTCCCCACGGTCTGCAAATCAAATGCAAGGTGGCCTTTGGGGCTCTAAGGACTTGCAGGGTGCTTCTTAATGGCAGCTTTCGATTTGGAGAAATCCAGCAAAGATTGCAAATTTCTTGCTGGGCACTACCCTATTGGCCAGGGCGAGAGGCCAGAAATGGAGGCCATTTTCCATGGGGAAAATGAAGTCATTGGCCCAGGGTCTGGGTATCAGATGAAAGGTGGCATCTGGGGCTCTAAGGACTTGCAGGGTCTTAGTTGCTGCCAGCTTTAGGTTTGGAGAAATCCAGCAAAGATTGCATCACTCTAGCTTGGCTCCCCACTTTCTGCCATGGTGAGTGGCTGCAAACACAGGCCATTTCCCATGGGAAAAAGAAGTCCTTTCCCCACGGTCTGCAAATCAAATGCAAGGTGGCCTTTGGGGCTCTAAGGACATGCAGGGTACTTCTTACTGGCAGCTTTCGATTTGGAGAAATCCAGCAAAGATTGCAAATTTCTTGCTGGGCACCACCCTATTGGCCAGGGCGAGAGGCCAGAAATGGAGGCCATTTTCCATGGGGAAAATGAAGTCATTGGCCCAGGCTCTGGGTATCAGATGAAAGGTGGCCTTTGGGGCTCTAAGGACTTGCAGGGTCTTAGTTGCTGCCAGCTTTAGGTTTGGAGAAATCCAGCAGAATTTTCAAATTTCCTGCTTGGCACCCTACTTTCTGCCAGGGCAAGTTGCAGCACAGGGATACTATTTCTATGGGAAAAAGAAGTAATTTCCCCATCATGTGGGTATCAGCAGAGAGGTGAAATTTGGGGCTCTAAGGAGCTGCAGGCTCCTCGTTGCCAGCAGGTTTAGTTTTGGAGAAAATCAGCCAAGTTTGCAAATTTCAGACAGGGAATGGAGTAGATGGCCGGGGCGAGTGGCCCCAAACTGACCCCATTTTCCATGGGGAAAAAAGTCATTTCCCCAGGGTCTGGGTATAAGATGAAAGGTGGCATCTGGGGCTCTAAGGACTTGCAGGGTCCTAGTTGCTGCCAGCATTGGGTTTGGAGAAATCCAGCAAAGATTGCATCACTCTAGCTTGGCTCCCCACTTTCTGCCATAGTTAGTGGCTGCAAACGGAGGCCATTTCCCATGGGAAAAAGAAGTCCTTTCCCAACGGTCTGCAAATCAAATGCAAGGTGGCCTTTGGGGCTCTAAGGACTTGCAGGGTACTTCTTACTGGCAGCTTTCGATTTGGAGAAATCCAGCAAAGATTGCAAATTTCTTGCTGGGCACCACCCTATTGGCCAGGGCGAGAGGCCAGAAATGGAGGCCATTTTCCTTGGGGAAAATGAAGTCATTGGCCCAGGCTCTGGGTATCAGATGAAAGGTGGCATCTGGGGCTCTAAGGACTTGCAGGGTCCTAGTTGCTGGCAGCTTTATGTTTGGAAGAATCCAGCACAGTTTGCAAATTTCTCGCTAGGCACAGCCTGCCTGCCAGGCCAAGTGGCCAGAAATGAAGGGCATTTTCCATGGGAAAAATGTCCTTAACCCAGGGTCTCAGTAATATGTTCAAGGTGGCCTTTCAGGCTCTAAGGACTTTCAGGCTCCTGGTTGCTGCCAACTTTAGGTTTGGAAGAATCCAGCAAAGATTGTATCACTCTAGCTTGGCTCCCCACTTTCTGCCATGGTGAGTGGCTGCAAACACAGGCCATTTCCCATGGGAAAAAGAAGTCCTTTCCCCACGGTCTGCAAATCAAATGCAAGGTGGCCTTTGGGGCTCTAAGGACTTGCAGGGTACTTCTTACTGGCAGCTTTCAATTTGGAGAAATCCAGCAAAGATTGCAAATTTCTTGCTGGGCACCACCCTATTGGCCAGGGCGAGAGGCCAGAAATGGAGGCCATTTTCCATGGGGAAAATGAAGTCATTGGCCCAGGCTCTGGGTATCAGATGAAAGGTGGCCTTTGGGGCTCTAAAGACTTGCAGGGTCTTTGTTGCTGCCAGCTTTAGGTTTGGAGAAATCCAGCAGAATTTTCAAATTTCCTGCTTGGCACCCTACTTTCTGCCAGGGCAAGTTGCAGCACAGGGATACTATTTCTATGGGAAAAAGAAGTAATTTCCCCATCATGTGGGTATCAGCAGAGAGGTGAAATTTGGGGCTCTAAGGAGCTGCAGGCTCCTCGTTGCCAGCAGGTTTAGTTTTGGAGAAAATCAGCCAAGTTTGCAAATTTCAGACAGGGAATGGAGTAGATGGCCGGGGCGAGTGGCCCCAAACTGACCCCATTTTCCATGGGGAAAAAAGTCATTTCCCCAGGGTCTGGGTATAAGATGAAAGGTGGCATCTGGGGCTCTAAGGACTTGCAGGGTCCTAGTTGCTGCCAGCATTGGGTTTGGAGAAATCCAGCAAAGATTGCATCACTCTAGCTTGGCTCCCCACTTTCTGCCATGGTGAGTGGCTGCAAACACAGGCCATTTCCCATGGGAAAAAGAAGTCCTTTCCCCACGGTCTGCAAATCAAATGCAAGGTGGCCTTTGGGGCTCTAAGGACTTGCAGGGTACTTCTTACTGGCAGCTTTCGATTTGGAGAAATCCAGCAAAGGTTGCAAATTTCTTGCTGGGCACCACCCTATTGGCCAGGGCGAGAGGCCAGAAATGGAGGCCATTTTCCTTGGGGAAAATGAAGTCATTGGCCCAGGCTCTGGGTGTCAGATGAAAGGTGGCATCTGGGGCTCTAAGGACTTGCAGGGTCCTAGTTGCTGGCAGCTTTATGTTTGGAAGAATCCAGCACAGTTTGCAAATTTCTCGTTAGGCACTGCCCGGCCTGCAAGCCAAGTGGCCACATATGAAGGGCATTTTCCATGGGAAAAATGTCCTTAACCCAGGGTCTCAGTAATATGTTCAAGGTGGCCTTTCAGGCTCTAAGGACTTGCAGGCTCCTGGTTGCTGCCAACTTTAGGTTTGGAAGAATCCAGCAAAGATTGTATCACTCTAGCTTGGCTCCCCACTTTCTGCCATGGTGAGTGGCTGCAAACACAGGCCATTTCCCATGGGAAAAAGAAGTCCTTTCCCCACGGTCTGCAAATCAAATGCAAGGTGGCCTTTGGGGCTCTAAGGACTTGCAGGGTGCTTCTTACTGGCAGCTTTCGATTTGGAGAAATCCAGCAAAGATTGCAAATTTCTTGCTGGGCACTACCCTATTGGCCAGGGCGAGAGGCCAGAAATGGAGGCCATTTTCCATGGGGAAAATGAAGTCATTGGCCCAGGGTCTGGGTATCAGATGAAAGGCGGCATCTGGGGCTCTAAGGACTTGCAGGGTCTTAGTTGCTGCCAGCTTTAGGTTTGGAGAAATCCAGCAAAGATTGCATCACTCTAGCTTGGCTCCCCACTTTCTGCCATGGTGAGTGGCTGCAAACACAGGCCATTTCCCATGGGAAAAAGAAGTCCTTTCCCCACGGTCTGCAAATCAAATGCAAGGTGGCCTTTGGGGCTCTAAGGACATGCAGGGTACTTCTTACTGGCAGCTTTCGATTTGGAGAAATCCAGCAAAGATTGCAAATTTCTTGCCGGGCACCACCCTATTGGCCAGGGCGAGAGGCCAGAAATGGAGGCCATTTTCCATGGGGAAAATGAAGTCATTGGCCCAGGGTCTGGGTATCAGATGAAAGGCGGCATCTGGGGCTCTAAGGACTTGCAGGGTCCTAGTTGCTGGCAGCTTTATGTTTGGAAGAATCCAGCACAGTTTGCAAATTTCTCGCTAGGCACTGCCCTGCCTGCAAGGCCAAGTGGCCACAAATGAAGGGCATTTTCCATGGGAAAAATGTCCTTAACCCAGGGTCTCAGTAATATGTTCAAGGTGGCCTTTCAGGCTCTAAGGTCTTTCAGGCTCCTGGTTGCTGCCAACTTTAGGTTTGGAAGAATCCAGCAAAGATTGTATCACTCTAGCTTGGCTCCCCACTTTCTGCCATGGTGAGTGGCTGGAAACACAGGCCATTTCCCATGGGAAAAAGAAGTCCTTTCCCCACGGTCTGCAAATCAAATGCAAGGTGGCCTTTGGGGCTCTAAGGACTTGCAGGGTACTTCTTACTGGCAGCTTTCAATTTGGAGAAATCCAGCAAAGATTGCAAATTTCTTGCTGGGCACCACCCTATTGGCCAGGGCGAGAGGCCAGAAATGGAGGCCATTTTCCATGGGGAAAATGAAGTCATTGGCCCAGGGTCTGGGTATCAGATGAAAGGTGGCCTTTGGGGCTCTAAAGACTTGCAGGGTCTTTGTTGCTGCCAGCTTTAGGTTTGGAGAAATCCAGCAGAATTTTCAAATTTCCTGCTTGGCACCCTACTTTCTGCCAGGGCAAGTTGCAGCACAGGGATACTATTTCTATGGGAAAAAGAAGTAATTTCCCCATCATGTGGGTATCAGCAGAGAGGTGAAATTTGGGGCTCTAAGGAGCTGCAGGCTCCTCGTTGCCAGCAGGTTTAGTTTTGGAGAAAATCAGCCAAGTTTGCAAATTTCAGACAGGGAATGGAGTAGATGGCCGGGGCGAGTGGCCCCAAACTGACCCCATTTTCCATGGGGAAAAAAGTCATTTCCCCAGGGTCTGGGTATAAGATGAAAGGTGGCATCTGGGGCTCTAAGGACTTGCAGGGTCCTAGTTGCTGCCAGCATTGGGTTTGGAGAAATCCAGCAAAGATTGCATCACTCTAGCTTGGCTCCCCACTTTCTGCCATGGTGAGTGGCTGCAAACACAGGCCATTTCCCATGGGAAAAAGAAGTCCTTTCCCCACGGTCTGCAAATCAAATGCAAGGTGGCCTTTGGGGCTCTAAGGACTTGCAGGGTACTTCTTACTGGCAGCTTTCGATTTGGAGAAATCCAGCAAAGATTGCAAATTTCTTGCCGGGCACCACCCTATTGGCCAGGGCGAGAGGCCAGAAATGGAGGCCATTTTCCATGGGGAAAATGAAGTCATTGGCCCAGGGTCTGGGTAGAAGATGAAAGGCGGCATCTGGGGCTCTAAGGACTTGCAGGGTCCTAGTTGCTGCCAGCATTAGGTTTGGAGAAATCCAGCAAAGATTGCATCACTCTAGCTTGGCTCCCCACTTTCTGCCATGGTGAGTGGCTGCAAACGGAGGCCATTTCCCATGGGAAAAAGAAGTCCTTTCCCCACGGTCTGCAAATCAAATGCAAGGTGGCCTTTGGGGCTCTAAGGACTTGCAGGGTACTTCTTACTGGCAGCTTTCGATTTGGAGCAATCCAGCAAAGATTGCAAATTTCTTGCTGGGCACCACCCTATTGGCCAGGGCGAGAGGCCAGAAATGGAGGCCATTTTCCATGGGGAAAATGAAGTCATTGGCCCAGGGTCTGGGTATCAGATGAAAGGCGGCATCTGGGGCTCTAAGGACTTGCAGGGTCCTAGTTGCTGCCAGCATTAGGTTTGGAGAAATCCAGCAAAGATTGCATCACTCTAGCTTGGCTCCCCACTTTCTGCCATGGTGAGTGGCTGCAAACACAGGCCATTTCCCATGGGAAAAAGAAGTCCTTTCCCCACGGTCTGCAAATCAAATGCAAGGTGGCCTTTGGGGCTCCAAGGACATGCAGGGTACTTCTTACTGGCAGCTTTCGATTTGGAGAAATCCAGCAAAGATTGCAAATTTCTTGCTGGGCACCACCCTATTGGCCAGGGCGAGAGGCCAGAAATGGAGGCCATTTTCCATGGGGAAAATGAAGTCATTGGCCCAGGCTCTGGGTATCAGATGAAAGGTGGCCTTTGGGGCTCTAAAGACTTGCAGGGTCTTTGTTGCTGCCAGCTTTAGGTTTGGAGAAATCCAGCAGAATTTTCAAATTTCCTGCTTGGCACCCTACTTTCTGCCAGGGCAAGTTGCAGCACAGGGATACTATTTCTATGGGAAAAAGAAGTAATTTCCCCATCATGTGGGTATCAGCAGAGAGGTGAAATTTGGGGCTCTAAGGAGCTGCAGGCTCCTCGTTGCCAGCAGGTTTAATTTTGGAGAAAATCAGCCAAGTTTGCAAATTTCAGACAGGGAATGGAGTAGATGGCCGGGGCGAGTGGCCCCAAACTGACCCCATTTTCCATGGGGAAAAAAGTCATTTCCCCAGGGTCTGGGTATAAGATGAAAGGTGGCATCTGGGGCTCTAAGGACTTGCAGGGTCCTAGTTGCTGCCAGCATTGGGTTTGGAGAAATCCAGCAAAGATTGCATCACTCTAGCTTGGCTCCCCACTTTCTGCCATAGTTAGTGGCTGCAAACGGAGGCCATTTCCCATGGGAAAAAGAAGTCCTTTCCCCACGGTCTGCAAATGAAATGCAAGGTGGCCTTTGGGGCTCTAAGGACTTGCAGGGTACTTCTTACAGGCAGCTTTCGATTTGGAGAAATCCAGCAAAGATTGCAAATTTCTTGCTGGGCACCACCCTATTGGCCAGGGCGAGAGGCCAGAAATGGAGGCCATTTTCCATGGGGAAAATGAAGTCATTGGCCCAGGCTCTGGGTATCAGATGAAAGGTGGCATCTGGGGCTCTAAGGACTTGCAGGGTCCTAGTTGCTGCCAGCTTTATGTTTGGAAGAATCCAGCACAGTTTGCAAATTTCTCGCTAGGCACAGCCTGCCTGCCAGGCCAAGTGGCCAGAAATGAAGGGCATTTTCCATGGGAAAAATGTCCTTAACCCAGGGTCTCAGTAATATGTTCAAGGTGGCCTTTCAGGCTCTAAGGAGTTGCAGGCTCCTGGTTGCTGCCAACTTTAGGTTTGGAAGAATCCAGCAAAGATTGTATCACTCTAGCTTGGCTCCCCACTTTCTGCCATGGTGAGTGGCTGCAAACACAGGCCATTTCCCATGGGAAAAAGAAGTCCTTTCCCCACGGTCTGCAAATCAAATGCAAGGTGGCCTTTGGGGCTCTAAGGACTTGCAGGGTACTTCTTACTGGCAGCTTTCGATTTGGAGAAATCCAGCAAAGATTGCAAATTTCTTGCTGGGCACCACCCTATTGGCCAGGGCGAGAGGCCAGAAATGGAGGCCATTTTCCATGGGGAAAATGAAGTCATTGGCCCAGGGTCTGGGTATCAGATGAAAGGCGGCATCTGGGGCTCTAAGGACTTGCAGGGTCCAAGTTGCTGCCAGCTTTAGGTTTGGAGAAATCCAGCAAAGATTGCATCACTCTAGCTTGGCTCCCCACTTTCTGCCATGGTGAGTGGCTGCAAACACAGGCCATTTCCCATGGGAAAAAGAAGTCCTTTCCCCACGGTCTGCAAATCAAATGCAAGGTGGCCTTTGGGGCTCTAAGGACATGCAGGGTACTTCTTACTGGCAGCTTTCGATTTGGAGAAATCCAGCAAAGATTGCAAATTTCTTGCTGGGCACCACCCTATTGGCCAGGGCGAGAGGCCAGAAATGGAGGCCATTTTCCATGGGGAAAATGAAGTCATTGGCCCAGGCTCTGGGTATCAGATGAAAGGTGGCCTTTGGGGCTCTAAGGACTTGCAGGGTCTTAGTTGCTGCCAGCTTTAGGTTTGGAGAAATCCAGCAGAATTTTCAAATTTCCTGCTTGGCACCCTACTTTCTGCCAGGGCAAGTTGCAGCACAGGGATACTATTTCTATGGGAAAAAGAAGTAATTTCCCCATCATGTGGGTATCAGCAGAGAGGTGAAATTTGGGGCTCTAAGGAGCTGCAGGCTCCTCGTTGCCAGCAGGTTTAGTTTTGGAGAAAATCAGCCAAGTTTGCAAATTTCAGACAGGGAATGGAGTAGATGGCCGGGGCGAGTGGCCCCAAACTGACCCCATTTTCCATGGGGAAAAAAGTCATTTCCCCAGGGTCTGGGTATAAGATGAAAGGTGGCATCTGGGGCTCTAAGGACTTGCAGGGTCCTAGTTGCTACCAGCATTGGGTTTGGAGAAATCCAGCAAAGATTGCATCACTCTAGCTTGGCTCCCCACTTTCTGCCATAGTTAGTGGCTGCAAACGGAGGCCATTTCCCATGGGAAAAAGAAGTCCTTTCCCAACGGTCTGCAAATCAAATGCAAGGTGGCCTTTGGGGCTCTAAGGACTTGCAGGGTACTTCTTACTGGCAGCTTTCGATTTGGAGAAATCCAGCAAAGATTGCAAATTTCTTGCTGGGCACCACCCTATTGGCCAGGGCGAGAGGCCAGAAATGGAGGCCATTTTCCTTGGGGAAAATGAAGTCATTGGCCCAGGCTCTGGGTATCAGATGAAAGGTGGCATCTGGGGCTCTAAGGACTTGCAGGGTCCTAGTTGCTGGCAGCTTTATGTTTGGAAGAATCCAGCACAGTTTGCAAATTTCTCGCTAGGCACAGCCTGCCTGCCAGGCCAAGTGGCCAGAAATGAAGGGCATTTTCCATGGGAAAAATGTCCTTAACCCAGGGTCTCAGTAATATGTTCAAGGTGGCCTTTCAGGCTCTAAGGACTTTCAGGCTCCTGGTTGCTGCCAACTTTAGGTTTGGAAGAATCCAGCAAAGATTGTATCACTCTAGCTTGGCTCCCCACTTTCTGCCATGGTGAGTGGCTGCAAACACAGGCCATTTCCCATGGGAAAAAGAAGTCCTTTCCCCACGGTCTGCAAATCAAATGCAAGGTGGCCTTTGGGGCTCTAAGGACTTGCAGGGTACTTCTTACTGGCAGCTTTAGATTTGGAGCAATCCAGCAAAGATTGCAAATTTCTTGCTGGGCACCACCCTATTGGCCAGGGCGAGAGGCCAGAAATGGAGGCCATTTTCCTTGGGGAAAATGAAGTCATTGGCCCAGGGTCTGGGTATCAGATGAAAGGCGGCATCTGGGGCTCTAAGGACTTGCAGGGTCCAAGTTGCTGCCAGCATTAGGTTTGGAGAAATCCAGCAAAGATTGCATCACTCTAGCTTGGCTCCCCACTTTCTGCCATGGTGAGTGGCTGGAAACACAGGCCATTTCCCATGGGAAAAAGAAGTCCTTTCCCCACGGTCTGCAAATCAAATGCAAGGTGGCCTTTGGGGCTCTAAGGACTTGCAGGGTACTTCTTACTGGCAGCTTTAGATTTGGAGCAATCCAGCAAAGATTGCAAATTTCTTGCTGGGCACCACCCTATTGGCCAGGGCGAGAGGCCAGAAATGGAGGCCATTTTCCTTGGGGAAAATGAAGTCATTGGCCCAGGGTCTGGGTATCAGATGAAAGGTGGCATCTGGGGCTCTAAGGACTTGCAGGGTCCTAGTTGCTGGCAGCTTTATGTTTGGAAGAATCCAGCACAGTTTGCAAATTTCTCGCTAGGCACTGCCCTGCCTGCAAGGCCAAGTGGCCACAAATGAAGGGCATTTTCCATGGGAAAAATGTCCTTAACCCAGGGTCTCAGTAATATGTTCAAGGTGGCCTTTCAGGCTCTAAGGTCTTTCAGGCTCCTGGTTGCTGCCAACTTTAGGTTTGGAAGAATCCAGCAAAGATTGTATCACTCTAGCTTGGCTCCCCACTTTCTGCCATGGTGAGTGGCTGCAAACACAGGCCATTTCCCATGGGAAAAAGAAGTCCTTTCCCCACGGTCTGCAAATCAAATGCAAGGTGGCCTTTGGGGCTCTAAGGACTTGCAGGGTACTTCTTACTGGCAGCTTTCAATTTGGAGAAATCCAGCAAAGATTGCAAATTTCTTGCTGGGCACCACCCTATTGGCCAGGGCGAGAGGCCAGAAATGGAGGCCATTTTCCATGGGGAAAATGAAGTCATTGGCCCAGGCTCTGGGTATCAGATGAAAGGTGGCCTTTGGGGCTCTAAAGACTTGCAGGGTCTTTGTTGCTGCCAGCATTAGGTTTGGAGAAATCCAGCAGAATTTTCAAATTTCCTGCTTGGCACCCTACTTTCTGCCAGGGCAAGTTGCAGCACAGGGATACTATTTCTATGGGAAAAAGAAGTAATTTCCCCATCATGTGGGTATCAGCAGAGAGGTGAAATTTGGGGCTCTAAGGAGCTGCAGGCTCCTCGTTGCCAGCAGGTTTAGTTTTGGAGAAAATCAGCCAAGTTTGCAAATTTCAGACAGGGAATGGAGTAGATGGCCGGGGCGAGTGGCCCCAAACTGACCCCATTTTCCATGGGGAAAAAAGTCATTTCCCCAGGGTCTGGGTATAAGATGAAAGGTGGCATCTGGGGCTCTAAGGACTTGCAGGGTCCTAGTTGCTGCCAGCATTGGGTTTGGAGAAATCCAGCAAAGATTGCATCACTCTAGCTTGGCTCCCCACTTTCTGCCATGGTGAGTGGCTGCAAACACAGGCCATTTCCCATGGGAAAAAGAAGTCCTTTCCCCACGGTCTGCAAATCAAATGCAAGGTGGCCTTTGGGGCTCTAAGGACTTGCAGGGTACTTCTTACTGGCAGCTTTCGATTTGGAGAAATCCAGCAAAGATTGCAAATTTCTTGCCGGGCACCACCCTATTGGCCAGGGCGAGAGGCCAGAAATGGAGGCCATTTTCCATGGGGAAAATGAAGTCATTGGCCCAGGGTCTGGGTATCAGATGAAAGGCGGCATCTGGGGCTCTAAGGACTTGCAGGGTCCTAGTTGCTGCCAGCATTAGGTTTGGAGAAATCCAGCAAAGATTGCATCACTCTAGCTTGGCTCCCCACTTTCTGCCATGGTGAGTGGCTGGAAACACAGGCCATTTCCCATGGGAAAAAGAAGTCCTTTCCCCACGGTCTGCAAATGAAATGCAAGGTGGCCTTTGGGGCTCTAAGGACTTGCAGGGTACTTCTTACTGGCAGCTTTCGATTTGGAGAAATCCAGCAAAGATTGCAAATTTCTTGCTGGGCACCACCCTATTGGCCAGGGCGAGAGGCCAGAAATGGAGGCCATTTTCCATGGGGAAAATGAAGTCATTGGCCCAGGGTCTGGGTATCAGATGAAAGGCGGCATCTGGGGCTCTAAGGACTTGCAGGGTCCTAGTTGCTGCCAGCATTAGGGTTGGAGAAATCCAGCAAAGATTGCATCACTCTAGCTTGGCTCCCCACTTTCTGCCATGGTGAGTGGCTGCAAACACAGGCCATTTCCCATGGGAAAAAGAAGTCCTTTCCCCACGGTCTGCAAATCAAATGCAAGGTGGCCTTTGGGGCTCCAAGGACATGCAGGGTACTTCTTACTGGCAGCTTTCGATTTGGAGAAATCCAGCAAAGATTGCAAATTTCTTGCTGGGCACCACCCTATTGGCCAGGGCGAGAGGCCAGAAATGGAGGCCATTTTCCATGGGGAAAATGAAGTCATTGGCCCAGGCTCTGGGTATCAGATGAAAGGTGGCCTTTGGGGCTCTAAAGACTTGCAGGGTCTTTGTTGCTGCCAGCTTTAGGTTTGGAGAAATCCAGCAGAATTTTCAAATTTCCTGCTTGGCACCCTACTTTCTGCCAGGGCAAGTTGCAGCACAGGGATACTATTTCTATGGGAAAAAGAAGTAATTTCCCCATCATGTGGGTATCAGCAGAGAGGTGAAATTTGGGGCTCTAAGGAGCTGCAGGCTCCTCGTTGCCAGCAGGTTTAATTTTGGAGAAAATCAGCCAAGTTTGCAAATTTCAGACAGGGAATGGAGTAGATGGCCGGGGCGAGTGGCCCCAAACTGACCCCATTTTCCATGGGGAAAAAAGTCATTTCCCCAGGGTCTGGGTATAAGATGAAAGGTGGCATCTGGGGCTCTAAGGACTTGCAGGGTCCTAGTTGCTGCCAGCATTGGGTTTGGAGAAATCCAGCAAAGATTGCATCACTCTAGCTTGGCTCCCCACTTTCTGCCATAGTTAGTGGCTGCAAACGGAGGCCATTTCCCATGGGAAAAAGAAGTCCTTTCCCCACGGTCTGCAAATGAAATGCAAGGTGGCCTTTGGGGCTCTAAGGACTTGCAGGGTACTTCTTACAGGCAGCTTTCGATTTGGAGAAATCCAGCAAAGATTGCAAATTTCTTGCTGGGCACCACCCTATTGGCCAGGGCGAGAGGCCAGAAATGGAGGCCATTTTCCATGGGGAAAATGAAGTCATTGGCCCAGGCTCTGGGTATCAGATGAAAGGTGGCATCTGGGGCTCTAAGGACTTGCAGGGTCCTAGTTGCTGCCAGCTTTATGTTTGGAAGAATCCAGCACAGTTTGCAAATTTCTCGCTAGGCACAGCCTGCCTGCCAGGCCAAGTGGCCAGAAATGAAGGGCATTTTCCATGGGAAAAATGTCCTTAACCCAGGGTCTCAGTAATATGTTCAAGGTGGCCTTTCAGGCTCTAAGGAGTTGCAGGCTCCTGGTTGCTGCCAACTTTAGGTTTGGAAGAATCCAGCAAAGATTGTATCACTCTAGCTTGGCTCCCCACTTTCTGCCATGGTGAGTGGCTGCAAACACAGGCCATTTCCCATGGGAAAAAGAAGTCCTTTCCCCACGGTCTGCAAATCAAATGCAAGGTGGCCTTTGGGGCTCTAAGGACTTGCAGGGTACTTCTTACTGGCAGCTTTCGATTTGGAGAAATCCAGCAAAGATTGCAAATTTCTTGCTGGGCACCACCCTATTGGCCAGGGCGAGAGGCCAGAAATGGAGGCCATTTTCCATGGGGAAAATGAAGTCATTGGCCCAGGGTCTGGGTATCAGATGAAAGGCGGCATCTGGGGCTCTAAGGACTTGCAGGGTCCAAGTTGCTGCCAGCTTTAGGTTTGGAGAAATCCAGCAAAGATTGCATCACTCTAGCTTGGCTCCCCACTTTCTGCCATGGTGAGTGGCTGCAAACACAGGCCATTTCCCATGGGAAAAAGAAGTCCTTTCCCCACGGTCTGCAAATCAAATGCAAGGTGGCCTTTGGGGCTCTAAGGACATGCAGGGTACTTCTTACTGGCAGCTTTCGATTTGGAGAAATCCAGCAAAGATTGCAAATTTCTTGCTGGGCACCACCCTATTGGCCAGGGCGAGAGGCCAGAAATGGAGGCCATTTTCCATGGGGAAAATGAAGTCATTGGCCCAGGCTCTGGGTATCAGATGAAAGGTGGCCTTTGGGGCTCTAAGGACTTGCAGGGTCTTAGTTGCTGCCAGCTTTAGGTTTGGAGAAATCCAGCAGAATTTTCAAATTTCCTGCTTGGCACCCTACTTTCTGCCAGGGCAAGTTGCAGCACAGGGATACAATTTCTATGGGAAAAAGAAGTAATTTCCCCATCATGTGGGTATCAGCAGAGAGGTGAAATTTGGGGCTCTAAGGAGCTGCAGGCTCCTCGTTGCCAGCAGGTTTAGTTTTGGAGAAAATCAGCCAAGTTTGCAAATTTCAGACAGGGAATGGAGTAGATGGCCGGGGCGAGTGGCCCCAAACTGACCCCATTTTCCATGGGGAAAAAAGTCATTTCCCCAGGGTCTGGGTATAAGATGAAAGGTGGCATCTGGGGCTCTAAGGACTTGCAGGGTCCTAGTTGCTACCAGCATTGGGTTTGGAGAAATCCAGCAAAGATTGCATCACTCTAGCTTGGCTCCCCACTTTCTGCCATAGTTAGTGGCTGCAAACGGAGGCCATTTCCCATGGGAAAAAGAAGTCCTTTCCCAACGGTCTGCAAATCAAATGCAAGGTGGCCTTTGGGGCTCTAAGGACTTGCAGGGTACTTCTTACTGGCAGCTTTCGATTTGGAGCAATCCAGCAAAGATTGCAAATTTCTTGCTGGGCACCACCCTATTGGCCAGGGCGAGAGGCCAGAAATGGAGGCCATTTTCCTTGGGGAAAATGAAGTCATTGGCCCAGGCTCTGGGTATCAGATGAAAGGTGGCATCTGGGGCTCTAAGGACTTGCAGGGTCCTAGTTGCTGGCAGCTTTATGTTTGGAAGAATCCAGCACAGTTTGCAAATTTCTCGCTAGGCACAGCCTGCCTGCCAGGCCAAGTGGCCAGAAATGAAGGGCATTTTCCATGGGAAAAATGTCCTTAACCCAGGGTCTCAGTAATATGTTCAAGGTGGCCTTTCAGGCTCTAAGGACTTTCAGGCTCCTGGTTGCTGCCAACTTTAGGTTTGGAAGAATCCAGCAAAGATTGTATCACTCTAGCTTGGCTCCCCACTTTCTGCCATGGTGAGTGGCTGCAAACACAGGCCATTTCCCATGGGAAAAAGAAGTCCTTTCCCCACGGTCTGCAAATCAAATGCAAGGTGGCCTTTGGGGCTCTAAGGACTTGCAGGGTACTTCTTACTGGCAGCTTTAGATTTGGAGCAACCAGCAAAGATTGCAAATTTCTTGCTGGGCACCACCCTATTGGCCAGGGCGAGAGGCCAGAAATGGAGGCCATTTTCCTTGGGGAAAATGAAGTCATTGGCCCAGGCTCTGGGTATCAGATGAAAGGCGGCATCTGGGGCTCTAAGGACTTGCAGGGTCCAAGTTGCTGCCAGCATTAGGTTTGGAGAAATCCAGCAAAGATTGCATCACTCTAGCTTGGCTCCCCACTTTCTGCCATGGTGAGTGGCTGCAAACACAGGCCATTTCCCATGGGAAAAAGAAGTCCTTTCCCCACGGTCTGCAAATCAAATGCAAGGTGGCCTTTGGGGCTCTAAGGACTTGCAGGGTACTTCTTACTGGCAGCTTTAGATTTGGAGCAATCCAGCAAAGATTGCAAATTTCTTGCTGGGCACCACCCTATTGGCCAGGGCGAGAGGCCAGAAATGGAGGCCATTTTCCTTGGGGAAAATGAAGTCATTGGCCCAGGCTCTGGGTATCAGATGAAAGGTGGCATCTGGGGCTCTAAGGACTTGCAGGGTCCTAGTTGCTGGCAGCTTTATGTTTGGAAGAATCCAGCACAGTTTGCAAATTTCTCGCTAGGCACAGCCTGCCTGCCAGGCCAAGTGGCCAGAAATGAAGGGCATTTTCCATGGGAAAAATGTCCTTAACCCAGGGTCTCAGTAATATGTTCAAGGTGGCCTTTCAGGCTCTAAGGACTTTCAGGCTCCTGGTTGCTGCCAACTTTAGGTTTGGAAGAATCCAGCAAAGATTGTATCACTCTAGCTTGGCTCCCCACTTTCTGCCATGGTGAGTGGCTGCAAACACAGGCCATTTCCCATGGGAAAAAGAAGTCCTTTCCCCACGGTCTGCAAATCAAATGCAAGGTGGCCTTTGGGGCTCTAAGGACTTGCAGGGTACTTCTTACTGGCAGCTTTAGATTTGGAGCAATCCAGCAAAGATTGCAAATTTCTTGCTGGGCACCACCCTATTGGCCAGGGCGAGAGGCCAGAAATGGAGGCCATTTTCCTTGGGGAAAATGAAGTCATTGGCCCAGGGTCTGGGTATCAGATGAAAGGCGGCATCTGGGGCTCTAAGGACTTGCAGGGTCCAAGTTGCTGCCAGCATTAGGTTTGGAGAAATCCAGCAAAGATTGCATCACTCTAGCTTGGCTCCCCACTTTCTGCCATGGTGAGTGGCTGGAAACACAGGCCATTTCCCATGGGAAAAAGAAGTCCTTTCCCCACGGTCTGCAAATCAAATGCAAGGTGGCCTTTGGGGCTCTAAGGACTTGCAGGGTACTTCTTACTGGCAGCTTTAGATTTGGAGCAATCCAGCAAAGATTGCAAATTTCTTGCTGGGCACCACCCTATTGGCCAGGGCGAGAGGCCAGAAATGGAGGCCATTTTCCTTGGGGAAAATGAAGTCATTGGCCCAGGGTCTGGGTATCAGATGAAAGGTGGCATCTGGGGCTCTAAGGACTTGCAGGGTCCTAGTTGCTGGCAGCTTTATGTTTGGAAGAATCCAGCACAGTTTGCAAATTTCTCGCTAGGCACTGCCCTGCCTGCAAGGCCAAGTGGCCACAAATGAAGGGCATTTTCCATGGGAAAAATGTCCTTAACCCAGGGTCTCAGTAATATGTTCAAGGTGGCCTTTCAGGCTCTAAGGTCTTTCAGGCTCCTGGTTGCTGCCAACTTTAGGTTTGGAAGAATCCAGCAAAGATTGTATCACTCTAGCTTGGCTCCCCACTTTCTGCCATGGTGAGTGGCTGCAAACACAGGCCATTTCCCATGGGAAAAAGAAGTCCTTTCCCCACGGTCTGCAAATCAAATGCAAGGTGGCCTTTGGGGCTCTAAGGACTTGCAGGGTACTTCTTACTGGCAGCTTTCAATTTGGAGAAATCCAGCAAAGATTGCAAATTTCTTGCTGGGCACCACCCTATTGGCCAGGGCGAGAGGCCAGAAATGGAGGCCATTTTCCATGGGGAAAATGAAGTCATTGGCCCAGGCTCTGGGTATCAGATGAAAGGTGGCCTTTGGGGCTCTAAAGACTTGCAGGGTCTTTGTTGCTGCCAGCATTAGGTTTGGAGAAATCCAGCAGAATTTTCAAATTTCCTGCTTGGCACCCTACTTTCTGCCAGGGCAAGTTGCAGCACAGGGATACAATTTCTATGGGAAAAAGAAGTAATTTCCCCATCATGTGGGTATCAGCAGAGAGGTGAAATTTGGGGCTCTAAGGAGCTGCAGGCTCCTCGTTGCCAGCAGGTTTAGTTTTGGAGAAAATCAGCCAAGTTTGCAAATTTCAGACAGGGAATGGAGTAGATGGCCGGGGCGAGTGGCCCCAAACTGACCCCATTTTCCATGGGGAAAAAAGTCATTTCCCCAGGGTCTGGGTATAAGATGAAAGGTGGCATCTGGGGCTCTAAGGACTTGCAGGGTCCTAGTTGCTGCCAGCATTGGGTTTGGAGAAATCCAGCAAAGATTGCATCACTCTAGCTTGGCTCCCCACTTTCTGCCATGGTGAGTGGCTGCAAACACAGGCCATTTCCCATGGGAAAAAGAAGTCCTTTCCCCACGGTCTGCAAATCAAATGCAAGGTGGCCTTTGGGGCTCTAAGGACTTGCAGGGTACTTCTTACTGGCAGCTTTCGATTTGGAGAAATCCAGCAAAGATTGCAAATTTCTTGCCGGGCACCACCCTATTGGCCAGGGCGAGAGGCCAGAAATGGAGGCCATTTTCCATGGGGAAAATGAAGTCATTGGCCCAGGGTCTGGGTATCAGATGAAAGGCGGCATCTGGGGCTCTAAGGACTTGCAGGGTCCTAGTTGCTGCCAGCATTAGGTTTGGAGAAATCCAGCAAAGATTGCATCACTCTAGCTTGGCTCCCCACTTTCTGCCATGGTGAGTGGCTGGAAACACAGGCCATTTCCCATGGGAAAAAGAAGTCCTTTCCCCACGGTCTGCAAATGAAATGCAAGGTGGCCTTTGGGGCTCTAAGGACTTGCAGGGTACTTCTTACTGGCAGCTTTCGATTTGGAGAAATCCAGCAAAGATTGCAAATTTCTTGCTGGGCACCACCCTATTGGCCAGGGCGAGAGGCCAGAAATGGAGGCCATTTTCCATGGGGAAAATGAAGTCATTGGCCCAGGGTCTGGGTATCAGATGAAAGGCGGCATCTGGGGCTCTAAGGACTTGCAGGGTCCTAGTTGCTGCCAGCATTAGGGTTGGAGAAATCCAGCAAAGATTGCATCACTCTAGCTTGGCTCCCCACTTTCTGCCATGGTGAGTGGCTGCAAACACAGGCCATTTCCCATGGGAAAAAGAAGTCCTTTCCCCACGGTCTGCAAATCAAATGCAAGGTGGCCTTTGGGGCTCCAAGGACATGCAGGGTACTTCTTACTGGCAGCTTTCGATTTGGAGAAATCCAGCAAAGATTGCAAATTTCTTGCTGGGCACCACCCTATTGGCCAGGGCGAGAGGCCAGAAATGGAGGCCATTTTCCATGGGGAAAATGAAGTCATTGGCCCAGGCTCTGGGTATCAGATGAAAGGTGGCCTTTGGGGCTCTAAAGACTTGCAGGGTCTTTGTTGCTGCCAGCTTTAGGTTTGGAGAAATCCAGCAGAATTTTCAAATTTCCTGCTTGGCACCCTACTTTCTGCCAGGGCAAGTTGCAGCACAGGGATACTATTTCTATGGGAAAAAGAAGTAATTTCCCCATCATGTGGGTATCAGCAGAGAGGTGAAATTTGGGGCTCTAAGGAGCTGCAGGCTCCTCGTTGCCAGCAGGTTTAATTTTGGAGAAAATCAGCCAAGTTTGCAAATTTCAGACAGGGAATGGAGTAGATGGCCGGGGCGAGTGGCCCCAAACTGACCCCATTTTCCATGGGGAAAAAAGTCATTTCCCCAGGGTCTGGGTATAAGATGAAAGGTGGCATCTGGGGCTCTAAGGACTTGCAGGGTCCTAGTTGCTGCCAGCATTGGGTTTGGAGAAATCCAGCAAAGATTGCATCACTCTAGCTTGGCTCCCCACTTTCTGCCATAGTTAGTGGCTGCAAACGGAGGCCATTTCCCATGGGAAAAAGAAGTCCTTTCCCCACGGTCTGCAAATGAAATGCAAGGTGGCCTTTGGGGCTCTAAGGACTTGCAGGGTACTTCTTACAGGCAGCTTTCGATTTGGAGAAATCCAGCAAAGATTGCAAATTTCTTGCTGGGCACCACCCTATTGGCCAGGGCGAGAGGCCAGAAATGGAGGCCATTTTCCATGGGGAAAATGAAGTCATTGGCCCAGGCTCTGGGTATCAGATGAAAGGTGGCATCTGGGGCTCTAAGGACTTGCAGGGTCCTAGTTGCTGCCAGCTTTATGTTTGGAAGAATCCAGCACAGTTTGCAAATTTCTCGCTAGGCACAGCCTGCCTGCCAGGCCAAGTGGCCAGAAATGAAGGGCATTTTCCATGGGAAAAATGTCCTTAACCCAGGGTCTCAGTAATATGTTCAAGGTGGCCTTTCAGGCTCTAAGGAGTTGCAGGCTCCTGGTTGCTGCCAACTTTAGGTTTGGAAGAATCCAGCAAAGATTGTATCACTCTAGCTTGGCTCCCCACTTTCTGCCATGGTGAGTGGCTGCAAACACAGGCCATTTCCCATGGGAAAAAGAAGTCCTTTCCCCACGGTCTGCAAATCAAATGCAAGGTGGCCTTTGGGGCTCTAAGGACTTGCAGGGTACTTCTTACTGGCAGCTTTCGATTTGGAGAAATCCAGCAAAGATTGCAAATTTCTTGCTGGGCACCACCCTATTGGCCAGGGCGAGAGGCCAGAAATGGAGGCCATTTTCCATGGGGAAAATGAAGTCATTGGCCCAGGGTCTGGGTATCAGATGAAAGGCGGCATCTGGGGCTCTAAGGACTTGCAGGGTCCAAGTTGCTGCCAGCTTTAGGTTTGGAGAAATCCAGCAAAGATTGCATCACTCTAGCTTGGCTCCCCACTTTCTGCCATGGTGAGTGGCTGCAAACACAGGCCATTTCCCATGGGAAAAAGAAGTCCTTTCCCCACGGTCTGCAAATCAAATGCAAGGTGGCCTTTGGGGCTCTAAGGACATGCAGGGTACTTCTTACTGGCAGCTTTCGATTTGGAGAAATCCAGCAAAGATTGCAAATTTCTTGCTGGGCACCACCCTATTGGCCAGGGCGAGAGGCCAGAAATGGAGGCCATTTTCCATGGGGAAAATGAAGTCATTGGCCCAGGCTCTGGGTATCAGATGAAAGGTGGCCTTTGGGGCTCTAAGGACTTGCAGGGTCTTAGTTGCTGCCAGCTTTAGGTTTGGAGAAATCCAGCAGAATTTTCAAATTTCCTGCTTGGCACCCTACTTTCTGCCAGGGCAAGTTGCAGCACAGGGATACAATTTCTATGGGAAAAAGAAGTAATTTCCCCATCATGTGGGTATCAGCAGAGAGGTGAAATTTGGGGCTCTAAGGAGCTGCAGGCTCCTCGTTGCCAGCAGGTTTAGTTTTGGAGAAAATCAGCCAAGTTTGCAAATTTCAGACAGGGAATGGAGTAGATGGCCGGGGCGAGTGGCCCCAAACTGACCCCATTTTCCATGGGGAAAAAAGTCATTTCCCCAGGGTCTGGGTATAAGATGAAAGGTGGCATCTGGGGCTCTAAGGACTTGCAGGGTCCTAGTTGCTGCCAGCATTGGGTTTGGAGAAATCCAGCAAAGATTGCATCACTCTAGCTTGGCTCCCCACTTTCTGCCATAGTTAGTGGCTGCAAACGGAGGCCATTTCCCATGGGAAAAAGAAGTCCTTTCCCAACGGTCTGCAAATCAAATGCAAGGTGGCCTTTGGGGCTCTAAGGACTTGCAGGGTACTTCTTACTGGCAGCTTTCGATTTGGAGAAATCCAGCAAAGATTGCAAATTTCTTGCTGGGCACCACCCTCTTGGTCAGGGTGAGAGGCCAGAAATGGAGGCCATTTTCCTTGGGGAAAATGAAGTCATTGGCCCAGGCTCTGGGTATCAGATGAAAGGTGGCATCTGGGGCTCTAAGGACTTGCAGGGTCCTAGTTGCTGGCAGCTTTATGTTTGGAAGAATCCAGCACAGTTTGCAAATTTCTCGCTAGGCACTGCCCTGCCTGCAAGGCCAAGTGGCCAGAAATGAAGGGCATTTTCCATGGGAAAAATGTCCTTAACCCAGGGTCTCAGTAATATGTTCAAGGTGGCCTTTCAGGCTCTAAGGACTTTCAGGCTCCTGGTTGCTGCCAACTTTAGGTTTGGAAGAATCCAGCAAAGATTGTATCACTCTAGCTTGGCTCCCCACTTTCTGCCATGGTGAGTGGCTGCAAACACAGGCCATTTCCCATGGGAAAAAGAAGTCCTTTCCCCACGGTCTGCAAATCAAATGCAAGGTGGCCTTTGGGGCTCTAAGGACTTGCAGGGTACTTCTTACTGGCAGCTTTCGATTTGGAGCAATCCAGCAAAGATTGCAAATTTCTTGCTGGGCACCACCCTATTGGCCAGGGCGAGAGGCCAGAAATGGAGGCCATTTTCCATGGGGAAAATGAAGTCATTGGCCCAGGGTCTGGGTATCAGATGAAAGGCGGCATCTGGGGCTCTAAGGACTTGCAGGGTCCAAGTTGCTGCCAGCATTAGGTTTGGAGAAATCCAGCAAAGATTGCATCACTCTAGCTTGGCTCCCCACTTTCTGCCATGGTGAGTGGCTGCAAACACAGGCCATTTCCCATGGGAAAAAGAAGTCCTTTCCCCACGGTCTGCAAATGAAATGCAAGGTGGCCTTTGGGGCTCTAAGGACATGCAGGGTACTTCTTACTGGCAGCTTTCGATTTGGAGAAATCCAGCAAAGATTGCAAATTTCTTGCTGGGCACCACCCTATTGGCCAGGGCGAGAGGCCAGAAATGGAGGCCATTTTCCATGGGGAAAATGAAGTCATTGGCCCAGGCTCTGGGTATCAGATGAAAGGTGGCCTTTGGGGCTCTAAGGACTTGCAGGGTCTTAGTTGCTGCCAGCTTTAGGTTTGGAGAAATCCAGCAGAATTTTCAAATTTCCTGCTTGGCACCCTACTTTCTGCCAGGGCAAGTTGCAGCACAGGGATACTATTTCTATGGGAAAAAGAAGTAATTTCCCCATCATGTGGGTATCAGCAGAGAGGTGAAATTTGGGGCTCTAAGGAGCTGCAGGCTCCTCGTTGCCAGCAGGTTTAGTTTTGGAGAAAATCAGCCAAGTTTGCAAATTTCAGACAGGGAATGGAGTAGATGGCCGGGGCGAGTGGCCCCAAACTGACCCCATTTTCCATGGGGAAAAAAGTCATTTCCCCAGGGTCTGGGTATAAGATGAAAGGTGGCATCTGGGGCTCTAAGGACTTGCAGGGTCCTAGTTGCTGCCAGCATTGGGTTTGGAGAAATCCAGCAAAGATTGCATCACTCTAGCTTGGCTCCCCACTTTCTTCCATGGTGAGTGGCTGCAAACACAGGCCATTTCCCAATGGAAAAAGAAGTCCTTTCCCCACGGTCTGCAAATGAAATGCAAGGTGGCCTTTGGGGCTCTAAGGACTTGCAGGGTACTTCTTACTGGCAGCTTTCGATTTGGAGAAATCCAGCAAAGATTGCAAATTTCTTGCTGGGCACCACCCTATTGGCCAGGGCGAGAGGCCAGAAATGGAGGCCATTTTCCTTGGGGAAAATGAAGTCATTGGCCCAGGCTCTGGGTATCAGATGAAAGGTGGCATCTGGGGCTCTAAGGACTTGCAGGGTCCTAGTTGCTGGCAGCTTTATGTTTGGAAGAATCCAGCACAGTTTGCAAATTTCTCGCTAGGCACTGCCCTGCCTGCAAGGCCAAGTGGCCAGAAATGAAGGGCATTTTCCATGGGAAAAATGTCCTTAACCCAGGGTCTCAGTAATATGTTCAAGGTGGCCTTTCAGGCTCTAAGGACTTTCAGGCTCCTGGTTGCTGCCAACTTTAGGTTTGGAAGAATCCAGCAAAGATTGTATCACTCTAGCTTGGCTCCCCACTTTCTGCCATGGTGAGTGGCTGCAAACACAGGCCATTTCCCATGGGAAAAAGAAGTCCTTTCCCCACGGTCTGCAAATCAAATGCAAGGTGGCCTTTGGGGCTCTAAGGACTTGCAGGGTACTTCTTACTGGCAGCTTTCGATTTGGAGAAATCCAGCAAAGATTGCAAATTTCTTGCTGGGCACCACCCTATTGGCCAGGGCGAGAGGCCAGAAATGGAGGCCATTTTCCATGGGGAAAATGAAGTCATTGGCCCAGGGTCTGGGTATCAGATGAAAGGCGGCATCTGGGGCTCTAAGGACTTGCAGGGTCCAAGTTGCTGCCAGCTTTAGGTTTGGAGAAATCCAGCAAAGATTGCATCACTCTAGCTTGGCTCCCCACTTTCTGCCATGGTGAGTGGCTGCAAACACAGGCCATTTCCCATGGGAAAAAGAAGTCCTTTCCCCACGGTCTGCAAATCAAATGCAAGGTGGCCTTTGGGGCTCTAAGGACATGCAGGGTACTTCTTACTGGCAGCTTTCGATTTGGAGAAATCCAGCAAAGATTGCAAATTTCTTGCTGGGCACCACCCTATTGGCCAGGGCGAGAGGCCAGAAATGGAGGCCATTTTCCATGGGGAAAATGAAGTCATTGGCCCAGGCTCTGGGTATCAGATGAAAGGTGGCCTTTGGGGCTCTAAGGACTTGCAGGGTCTTAGTTGCTGCCAGCTTTAGGTTTGGAGAAATCCAGCAGAATTTTCAAATTTCCTGCTTGGCACCCTACTTTCTGCCAGGGCAAGTTGCAGCACAGGGATACAATTTCTATGGGAAAAAGAAGTAATTTCCCCATCATGTGGGTATCAGCAGAGAGGTGAAATTTGGGGCTCTAAGGAGCTGCAGGCTCCTCGTTGCCAGCAGGTTTAGTTTTGGAGAAAATCAGCCAAGTTTGCAAATTTCAGACAGGGAATGGAGTAGATGGCCGGGGCGAGTGGCCCCAAACTGACCCCATTTTCCATGGGGAAAAAAGTCATTTCCCCAGGGTCTGGGTATAAGATGAAAGGTGGCATCTGGGGCTCTAAGGACTTGCAGGGTCCTAGTTGCTGCCAGCATTGGGTTTGGAGAAATCCAGCAAAGATTGCATCACTCTAGCTTGGCTCCCCACTTTCTGCCATAGTTAGTGGCTGCAAACGGAGGCCATTTCCCATGGGAAAAAGAAGTCCTTTCCCCACGGTCTGCAAATCAAATGCAAGGTGGCCTTTGGGGCTCTAAGGACTTGCAGGGTACTTCTTACTGGCAGCTTTCGATTTGGAGAAATCCAGCAAAGATTGCAAATTTCTTGCTGGGCACCACCCTATTGGCCAGGGCGAGAGGCCAGAAATGGAGGCCATTTTCCTTGGGGAAAATGAAGTCATTGGCCCAGGGTCTGGGTATCAGATGAAAGGTGGCATCTGGGGCTCTAAGGACTTGCAGGGTCCTAGTTGCTGGCAGCTTTATGTTTGGAAGAATCCAGCACAGTTTGCAAATTTCTCGCTAGGCACTGCCCTGCCTGCAAGGCCAAGTGGCCACAAATGAAGGGCATTTTCCATGGGAAAAATGTCCTTAACCCAGGGTCTCAGTAATATGTTCAAGGTGGCCTTTCAGGCTCTAAGGACTTTCAGGGTCCTAGTTGCTGCCAACTTTAGGTTTGGAAGAATCCAGCAAAGATTGTATCACTCTAGCTTGGCTCCCCACTTTCTGCCATGGTGAGTGGCTGCAAACACAGGCCATTTCCCATGGGAAAAAGAAGTCCTTTCCCCACGGTCTGCAAATCAAATGCAAGGTGGCCTTTGGGGCTCTAAGGACTTGCAGGGTACTTCTTACTGGCAGCTTTCAATTTGGAGAAATCCAGCAAAGATTGCAAATTTCTTGCTGGGCACCACCCTATTGGCCAGGGCGAGAGGCCAGAAATGGAGGCCATTTTCCATGGGGAAAATGAAGTCATTGGCCCAGGCTCTGGGTATCAGATGAAAGGTGGCCTTTGGGGCTCTAAAGACTTGCAGGGTCTTTGTTGCTGCCAGCTTTAGGTTTGGAGAAATCCAGCAGAATTTTCAAATTTCCTGCTTGGCACCCTACTTTCTGCCAGGGCAAGTTGCAGCACAGGGATACAATTTCTATGGGAAAAAGAAGTAATTTCCCCATCATGTGGGTATCAGCAGAGAGGTGAAATTTGGGGCTCTAAGGAGCTGCAGGCTCCTCGTTGCCAGCAGGTTTAGTTTTGGAGAAAATCAGCCAAGTTTGCAAATTTCAGACAGGGAATGGAGTAGATGGCCGGGGCGAGTGGCCCCAAACTGACCCCATTTTCCATGGGGAAAAAAGTCATTTCCCCAGGGTCTGGGTATAAGATGAAAGGTGGCATCTGGGGCTCTAAGGACTTGCAGGGTCCTAGTTGCTGCCAGCATTGGGTTTGGAGAAATCCAGCAAAGATTGCATCACTCTAGCTTGGCTCCCCACTTTCTGCCATGGTGAGTGGCTGCAAACACAGGCCATTTCCCATGGGAAAAAGAAGTCCTTTCCCCACGGTCTGCAAATCAAATGCAAGGTGGCCTTTGGGGCTCTAAGGACTTGCAGGGTACTTCTTACTGGCAGCTTTCGATTTGGAGAAATCCAGCAAAGATTGCAAATTTCTTGCCGGGCACCACCCTATTGGCCAGGGCGAGAGGCCAGAAATGGAGGCCATTTTCCATGGGGAAAATGAAGTCATTGGCCCAGGGTCTGGGTATCAGATGAAAGGCGGCATCTGGGGCTCTAAGGACTTGCAGGGTCCTAGTTGCTGCCAGCATTAGGTTTGGAGAAATCCAGCAAAGATTGCATCACTCTAGCTTGGCTCCCCACTTTCTGCCATGGTGAGTGGCTGCAAACACAGGCCATTTCCCATGGGAAAAAGAAGTCCTTTCCCCACGGTCTGCAAATCAAATGCAAGGTGGCCTTTGGGGCTCTAAGGACTTGCAGGGTGCTTCTTACTGGCAGCTTTCGATTTGGAGAAATCCAGCAAAGATTGCAAATTTCTTGCTGGGCACTACCCTATTGGCCAGGGCGAGAGGCCAGAAATGGAGGCCATTTTCCATGGGGAAAATGAAGTCATTGGCCCAGGCTCTGGGTATCAGATGAAAGGCGGCATCTGGGGCTCTAAGGACTTGCAGGGTCTTAGTTGCTGCCAGCTTTAGGTTTGGAGAAATCCAGCAAAGATTGCATCACTCTAGCTTGGCTCCCCACTTTCTGCCATGGTGAGTGGCTGCAAACACAGGCCATTTCCCATGGGAAAAAGAAGTCCTTTCCCCACGGTCTGCAAATCAAATGCAAGGTGGCCTTTGGGGCTCTAAGGACATGCAGGGTACTTCTTACTGGCAGCTTTCGATTTGGAGAAATCCAGCAAAGATTGCAAATTTCTTGCCGGGCACCACCCTATTGGCCAGGGCGAGAGGCCAGAAATGGAGGCCATTTTCCATGGGGAAAATGAAGTCATTGGCCCAGGGTCTGGGTATCAGATGAAAGGCGGCATCTGGGGCTCTAAGGACTTGCAGGGTCTTAGTTGCTGCCAGCTTTAGGTTTGGAGAAATCCAGCAGAATTTTCAAATTTCCTGCTTGGCACCCTACTTTCTGCCAGGGCAAGTTGCAGCACAGGGATACTATTTCTATGGGAAAAAGAAGTAATTTCCCCATCATGTGGGTATCAGCAGAGAGGTGAAATTTGGGGCTCTAAGGAGCTGCAGGCTCCTCGTTGCCAGCAGGTTTAGTTTTGGAGAAAATCAGCCAAGTTTGCAAATTTCAGACAGGGAATGGAGTAGATGGCCGGGGCGAGTGGCCCCAAACTGACCCCATTTTCCATGGGGAAAAAAGTCATTTCCCCAGGGTCTGGGTATAAGATGAAAGGTGGCATCTGGGGCTCTAAGGACTTGCAGGGTCCTAGTTGCTGCCAGCATTGGGTTTGGAGAAATCCAGCAAAGATTGCATCACTCTAGCTTGGCTCCCCACTTTCTGCCATGGTGAGTGGCTGCAAACACAGGCCATTTCCCAATGGAAAAAGAAGTCCTTTCCCCACGGTCTGCAAATGAAATGCAAGGTGGCCTTTGGGGCTCTAAGGACTTGCAGGGTACTTCTTACTGGCAGCTTTCGATTTGGAGAAATCCAGCAAAGATTGCAAATTTCTTGCTGGGCACCACCCTATTGGCCAGGGCGAGAGGCCAGAAATGGAGGCCATTTTCCTTGGGGAAAATGAAGTCATTGGCCCAGGGTCTGGGTATCAGATGAAAGGTGGCATCTGGGGCTCTAAGGACTTGCAGGGTCCTAGTTGCTGCCAGCTTTATGTTTGGAAGAATCCAGCACAGTTTGAAAATTTCTCGCTAGGCACTGCCCTGCCTGCAAGGCCAAGTGGCCACAAATGAAGGGCATTTTCCATGGGAAAAATGTCCTTAACCCAGGGTCTCAGTAATATGTTCAAGGTGGCCTTTCAGGCTCTAAGGACTTTCAGGCTCCTGGTTGCTGCCAACTTTAGGTTTGGAAGAATCCAGCAAAGATTGTATCACTCTAGCTTGGCTCCCCACTTTCTGCCATGGTGAGTGGCTGCAAACACAGGCCATTTCCCATGGGAAAAAGAAGTCCTTTCCCCACGGTCTGCAAATCAAATGCAAGGTGGCCTTTGGGGCTCTAAGGACTTGCAGGGTACTTCTTACTGGCAGCTTTAGATTTGGAGCAATCCAGCAAAGATTGCAAATTTCTTGCTGGGCACCACCCTATTGGCCAGGGCGAGAGGCCAGAAATGGAGGCCATTTTCCTTGGGGAAAATGAAGTCATTGGCCCAGGCTCTGGGTATCAGATGAAAGGCGGCATCTGGGGCTCTAAGGACTTTCAGGGTCCAAGTTGCTGCCAGCATTAGGTTTGGAGAAATCCAGCAAAGATTGCATCACTCTAGCTTGGCTCCCCACTTTCTGCCATGGTGAGTGGCTGCAAACACAGGCCATTTCCCATGGGAAAAAGAAGTCCTTTCCCCACGCTCTGCAAATCAAATGCAAGGTGGCCTTTGGGGCTCTAAGGACATGCAGGGTACTTCTTACTGGCAGCTTTCGATTTGGAGAAATCCAGCAAAGATTGCAAATTTCTTGCTGGGCACCACCCTATTGGCCAGGGCGAGAGGCCAGAAATGGAGGCCATTTTCCATGGGGAAAATGAAGTCATTGGCCCAGGGTCTGGGTATCAGATGAAAGGTGGCATCTGGGGCTCTAAGGACTTGCAGGGTCTTAGTTGCTGCCAGCTTTAGGTTTGGAGAAATCCAGCAGAATTTTCAAATTTCCTGCTTGGCACCCTACTTTCTGCCAGGGCAAGTTGCAGCACAGGGATACTATTTCTATGGGAAAAAGAAGTAATTTCCCCATCATGTGGGTATCAGCAGAGAGGTGAAATTTGGGGCTCTAAGGAGCTGCAGGCTCCTCGTTGCCAGCAGGTTTAGTTTTGGAGAAAATCAGCCAAGTTTGCAAATTTCAGACAGGGAATGGAGTAGATGGCCGGGGCGAGTGGCCCCAAACTGACCCCATTTTCCATGGGGAAAAAAGTCATTTCCCCAGGGTCTGGGTATAAGATGAAAGGTGGCATCTGGGGCTCTAAGGACTTGCAGGGTCCTAGTTGCTGCCAGCATTGGGTTTGGAGAAATCCAGCAAAGATTGCATCACTCTAGCTTGGCTCCCCACTTTCTGCCATGGTGAGTGGCTGCAAACACAGGCCATTTCCCATGGGAAAAAGAAGTCCTTTCCCCACGGTCTGCAAATGAAATGCAAGGTGGCCTTTGGGGCTCTAAGGACTTGCAGGGTACTTCTTACTGGCAGCTTTCGATTTGGAGAAATCCAGCAAAGATTGCAAATTTCTTGCTGGGCACCACCCTATTGGCCAGGGCGAGAGGCCAGAAATGGAGGCCATTTTCCTTGGGGAAAATGAAGTCATTGGCCCAGGCTCTGGGTATCAGATGAAAGGCGGCATCTGGGGCTCTAAGGACTTGCAGGGTCCTAGTTGCTGCCAGCTTTATGTTTGGAAGAATCCAGCACAGTTTGAAAATTTCTCGCTAGGCACTGCCCTGCCTGCAAGGCCAAGTGGCCACAAATGAAGGGCATTTTCCATGGGAAAAATGTCCTTAACCCAGGGTCTCAGTAATATGTTCAAGGTGGCCTTTCAGGCTCTAAGGACTTTCAGGCTCCTGGTTGCTGCCAACTTTAGGTTTGGAAGAATCCAGCAAAGATTGTATCACTCTAGCTTGGCTCCCCACTTTCTGCTATGGAGAGTGGCTGCAAACACAGGCCATTTCCCATGGGAAAAAGAAGTCCTTTCCCCACGGTCTGCAAATCAAATGCAAGGTGGCCTTTGGGGCTCTAAGGACTTGCAGGGTACTTCTTACTGGCAGCTTTCGATTTGGAGAAATCCAGCAAAGATTGCAAATTTCTTGCTGGGCACCACCCTATTGGCCAGGGCGAGAGGCCAGAAATGGAGGCCATTTTCCATGGGGAAAATGAAGTCATTGGCCCAGGGTCTGGGTATCAGATGAAAGGCGGCATCTGGGGCTCTAAGGACTTGCAGGGTCCAAGTTGCTGCCAGCTTTAGGTTTGGAGAAATCCAGCAAAGATTGCATCACTCTAGCTTGGCTCCCCACTTTCTGCCATGGTGAGTGGCTGGAAACACAGGCCATTTCCCATGGGAAAAAGAAGTCCTTTCCCCACGGTCTGCAAATCAAATGCAAGGTGGCCTTTGGGGCTCTAAGGACATGCAGGGTACTTCTTACTGGCAGCTTTCGATTTGGAGAAATCCAGCAAAGATTGCAATTTCTTGCTGGGCACCACCCTATTGGCCAGGGCGAGAGGCCAGAAATGGAGGCCATTTTCCATGGGGAAAATGAAGTCATTGGCCCAGGCTCTGGGTATCAGATGAAAGGTGGCCTTTGGGGCTCTACGGACTTGCAGGGTCTTAGTTGCTGCCAGCTTTAGGTTTGGAGAAATCCAGCAGAATTTTCAAATTTCCTGCTTGGCACCCTACTTTCTGCCAGGGCAAGTTGCAGCACAGGGATACTATTTCTATGGGAAAAAGAAGTAATTTCCCCATCATGTGGGTATCAGCAGAGAGGTGAAATTTGGGGCTCTAAGGAGCTGCAGGCTCCTCGTTGCCAGCAGGTTTAGTTTTGGAGAAAATCAGCCAAGTTTGCAAATTTCAGACAGGGAATGGAGTAGATGGCCGGGGCGAGTGGCCCCAAACTGACCCCATTTTCCATGGGGAAAAAAGTCATTTCCCCAGGGTCTGGGTATAAGATGAAAGGTGGCATCTGGGGCTCTAAGGACTTGCAGGGTCCTAGTTGCTGCCAGCATTGGGTTTGGAGAAATCCAGCAAAGATTGCATCACTCTAGCTTGGCTCCCCACTTTCTGCCATAGTTAGTGGCTGCAAACGGAGGCCATTTCCCATGGGAAAAAGAAGTCCTTTCCCAACGGTCTGCAAATCAAATGCAAGGTGGCCTTTGGGGCTCTAAGGACTTGCAGGGTACTTCTTACTGGCAGCTTTCGATTTGGAGAAATCCAGCAAAGATTGCAAATTTCTTGCTGGGCACCACCCTATTGGCCAGGGCGAGAGGCCAGAAATGGAGGCCATTTTCCTTGGGGAAAATGAAGTCATTGGCCCAGGCTCTGGGTATCAGATGAAAGGTGGCATCTGGGGCTCTAAGGACTTGCAGGGTCCTAGTTGCTGGCAGCTTTATGTTTGGAAGAATCCAGCACAGTTTGCAAATTTCTCGCTAGGCACAGCCTGCCTGCCAGGCCAAGTGGCCAGAAATGAAGGGCATTTTCCATGGGAAAAATGTCCTTAACCCAGGGTCTCAGTAATATGTTCAAGGTGGCCTTTCAGGCTCTAAGGACTTTCAGGCTCCTGGTTGCTGCCAACTTTAGGTTTGGAAGAATCCAGCAAAGATTGTATCACTCTAGCTTGGCTCCCCACTTTCTGCCATGGTGAGTGGCTGCAAACACAGGCCATTTCCCATGGGAAAAAGAAGTCCTTTCCCCACGGTCTGCAAATCAAATGCAAGGTGGCCTTTGGGGCTCTAAGGACTTGCAGGGTACTTCTTACTGGCAGCTTTCAATTTGGAGAAATCCAGCAAAGATTGCAAATTTCTTGCTGGGCACCACCCTATTGGCCAGGGCGAGAGGCCAGAAATGGAGGCCATTTTCCATGGGGAAAATGAAGTCATTGGCCCAGGCTCTGGGTATCAGATGAAAGGTGGCCTTTGGGGCTCTAAAGACTTGCAGGGTCTTTGTTGCTGCCAGCTTTAGGTTTGGAGAAATCCAGCAGAATTTTCAAATTTCCTGCTTGGCACCCTACTTTCTGCCAGGGCAAGTTGCAGCACAGGGATACTATTTCTATGGGAAAAAGAAGTAATTTCCCCATCATGTGGGTATCAGCAGAGAGGTGAAATTTGGGGCTCTAAGGAGCTGCAGGCTCCTCGTTGCCAGCAGGTTTAGTTTTGGAGAAAATCAGCCAAGTTTGCAAATTTCAGACAGGGAATGGAGTAGATGGCCGGGGCGAGTGGCCCCAAACTGACCCCATTTTCCATGGGGAAAAAAGTCATTTCCCCAGGGTCTGGGTATAAGATGAAAGGTGGCATCTGGGGCTCTAAGGACTTGCAGGGTCCTAGTTGCTGCCAGCATTGGGTTTGGAGAAATCCAGCAAAGATTGCATCACTCTAGCTTGGCTCCCCACTTTCTGCCATGGTGAGTGGCTGCAAACACAGGCCATTTCCCATGGGAAAAAGAAGTCCTTTCCCCACGGTCTGCAAATCAAATGCAAGGTGGCCTTTGGGGCTCTAAGGACTTGCAGGGTACTTCTTACTGGCAGCTTTCGATTTGGAGAAATCCAGCAAAGGTTGCAAATTTCTTGCTGGGCACCACCCTATTGGCCAGGGCGAGAGGCCAGAAATGGAGGCCATTTTCCTTGGGGAAAATGAAGTCATTGGCCCAGGCTCTGGGTGTCAGATGAAAGGTGGCATCTGGGGCTCTAAGGACTTGCAGGGTCCTAGTTGCTGGCAGCTTTATGTTTGGAAGAATCCAGCACAGTTTGCAAATTTCTCGTTAGGCACTGCCCGGCCTGCAAGCCAAGTGGCCACATATGAAGGGCATTTTCCATGGGAAAAATGTCCTTAACCCAGGGTCTCAGTAATATGTTCAAGGTGGCCTTTCAGGCTCTAAGGACTTGCAGGCTCCTGGTTGCTGCCAACTTTAGGTTTGGAAGAATCCAGCAAAGATTGTATCACTCTAGCTTGGCTCCCCACTTTCTGCCATGGTGAGTGGCTGCAAACACAGGCCATTTCCCATGGGAAAAAGAAGTCCTTTCCCCACGGTCTGCAAATCAAATGCAAGGTGGCCTTTGGGGCTCTAAGGACTTGCAGGGTGCTTCTTACTGGCAGCTTTCGATTTGGAGAAATCCAGCAAAGATTGCAAATTTCTTGCTGGGCACTACCCTATTGGCCAGGGCGAGAGGCCAGAAATGGAGGCCATTTTCCATGGGGAAAATGAAGTCATTGGCCCAGGGTCTGGGTATCAGATGAAAGGCGGCATCTGGGGCTCTAAGGACTTGCAGGGTCTTAGTTGCTGCCAGCTTTAGGTTTGGAGAAATCCAGCAAAGATTGCATCACTCTAGCTTGGCTCCCCACTTTCTGCCATGGTGAGTGGCTGCAAACACAGGCCATTTCCCATGGGAAAAAGAAGTCCTTTCCCCACGGTCTGCAAATCAAATGCAAGGTGGCCTTTGGGGCTCTAAGGACATGCAGGGTACTTCTTACTGGCAGCTTTCGATTTGGAGAAATCCAGCAAAGATTGCAAATTTCTTGCCGGGCACCACCCTATTGGCCAGGGCGAGAGGCCAGAAATGGAGGCCATTTTCCATGGGGAAAATGAAGTCATTGGCCCAGGGTCTGGGTATCAGATGAAAGGCGGCATCTGGGGCTCTAAGGACTTGCAGGGTCCTAGTTGCTGGCAGCTTTATGTTTGGAAGAATCCAGCACAGTTTGCAAATTTCTCGCTAGGCACTGCCCTGCCTGCAAGGCCAAGTGGCCACAAATGAAGGGCATTTTCCATGGGAAAAATGTCCTTAACCCAGGGTCTCAGTAATATGTTCAAGGTGGCCTTTCAGGCTCTAAGGTCTTTCAGGCTCCTGGTTGCTGCCAACTTTAGGTTTGGAAGAATCCAGCAAAGATTGTATCACTCTAGCTTGGCTCCCCACTTTCTGCCATGGTGAGTGGCTGGAAACACAGGCCATTTCCCATGGGAAAAAGAAGTCCTTTCCCCACGGTCTGCAAATCAAATGCAAGGTGGCCTTTGGGGCTCTAAGGACTTGCAGGGTACTTCTTACTGGCAGCTTTCAATTTGGAGAAATCCAGCAAAGATTGCAAATTTCTTGCTGGGCACCACCCTATTGGCCAGGGCGAGAGGCCAGAAATGGAGGCCATTTTCCATGGGGAAAATGAAGTCATTGGCCCAGGGTCTGGGTATCAGATGAAAGGTGGCCTTTGGGGCTCTAAAGACTTGCAGGGTCTTTGTTGCTGCCAGCTTTAGGTTTGGAGAAATCCAGCAGAATTTTCAAATTTCCTGCTTGGCACCCTACTTTCTGCCAGGGCAAGTTGCAGCACAGGGATACTATTTCTATGGGAAAAAGAAGTAATTTCCCCATCATGTGGGTATCAGCAGAGAGGTGAAATTTGGGGCTCTAAGGAGCTGCAGGCTCCTCGTTGCCAGCAGGTTTAGTTTTGGAGAAAATCAGCCAAGTTTGCAAATTTCAGACAGGGAATGGAGTAGATGGCCGGGGCGAGTGGCCCCAAACTGACCCCATTTTCCATGGGGAAAAAAGTCATTTCCCCAGGGTCTGGGTATAAGATGAAAGGTGGCATCTGGGGCTCTAAGGACTTGCAGGGTCCTAGTTGCTGCCAGCATTGGGTTTGGAGAAATCCAGCAAAGATTGCATCACTCTAGCTTGGCTCCCCACTTTCTGCCATGGTGAGTGGCTGCAAACACAGGCCATTTCCCATGGGAAAAAGAAGTCCTTTCCCCACGGTCTGCAAATCAAATGCAAGGTGGCCTTTGGGGCTCTAAGGACTTGCAGGGTACTTCTTACTGGCAGCTTTCGATTTGGAGAAATCCAGCAAAGATTGCAAATTTCTTGCCGGGCACCACCCTATTGGCCAGGGCGAGAGGCCAGAAATGGAGGCCATTTTCCATGGGGAAAATGAAGTCATTGGCCCAGGGTCTGGGTAGAAGATGAAAGGCGGCATCTGGGGCTCTAAGGACTTGCAGGGTCCTAGTTGCTGCCAGCATTAGGTTTGGAGAAATCCAGCAAAGATTGCATCACTCTAGCTTGGCTCCCCACTTTCTGCCATGGTGAGTGGCTGCAAACGGAGGCCATTTCCCATGGGAAAAAGAAGTCCTTTCCCCACGGTCTGCAAATCAAATGCAAGGTGGCCTTTGGGGCTCTAAGGACTTGCAGGGTACTTCTTACTGGCAGCTTTCGATTTGGAGCAATCCAGCAAAGATTGCAAATTTCTTGCTGGGCACCACCCTATTGGCCAGGGCGAGAGGCCAGAAATGGAGGCCATTTTCCATGGGGAAAATGAAGTCATTGGCCCAGGGTCTGGGTATCAGATGAAAGGCGGCATCTGGGGCTCTAAGGACTTGCAGGGTCCTAGTTGCTGCCAGCATTAGGTTTGGAGAAATCCAGCAAAGATTGCATCACTCTAGCTTGGCTCCCCACTTTCTGCCATGGTGAGTGGCTGCAAACACAGGCCATTTCCCATGGGAAAAAGAAGTCCTTTCCCCACGGTCTGCAAATCAAATGCAAGGTGGCCTTTGGGGCTCCAAGGACATGCAGGGTACTTCTTACTGGCAGCTTTCGATTTGGAGAAATCCAGCAAAGATTGCAAATTTCTTGCTGGGCACCACCCTATTGGCCAGGGCGAGAGGCCAGAAATGGAGGCCATTTTCCATGGGGAAAATGAAGTCATTGGCCCAGGCTCTGGGTATCAGATGAAAGGTGGCCTTTGGGGCTCTAAAGACTTGCAGGGTCTTTGTTGCTGCCAGCTTTAGGTTTGGAGAAATCCAGCAGAATTTTCAAATTTCCTGCTTGGCACCCTACTTTCTGCCAGGGCAAGTTGCAGCACAGGGATACTATTTCTATGGGAAAAAGAAGTAATTTCCCCATCATGTGGGTATCAGCAGAGAGGTGAAATTTGGGGCTCTAAGGAGCTGCAGGCTCCTCGTTGCCAGCAGGTTTAATTTTGGAGAAAATCAGCCAAGTTTGCAAATTTCAGACAGGGAATGGAGTAGATGGCCGGGGCGAGTGGCCCCAAACTGACCCCATTTTCCATGGGGAAAAAAGTCATTTCCCCAGGGTCTGGGTATAAGATGAAAGGTGGCATCTGGGGCTCTAAGGACTTGCAGGGTCCTAGTTGCTGCCAGCATTGGGTTTGGAGAAATCCAGCAAAGATTGCATCACTCTAGCTTGGCTCCCCACTTTCTGCCATAGTTAGTGGCTGCAAACGGAGGCCATTTCCCATGGGAAAAAGAAGTCCTTTCCCCACGGTCTGCAAATGAAATGCAAGGTGGCCTTTGGGGCTCTAAGGACTTGCAGGGTACTTCTTACAGGCAGCTTTCGATTTGGAGAAATCCAGCAAAGATTGCAAATTTCTTGCTGGGCACCACCCTATTGGCCAGGGCGAGAGGCCAGAAATGGAGGCCATTTTCCATGGGGAAAATGAAGTCATTGGCCCAGGCTCTGGGTATCAGATGAAAGGTGGCATCTGGGGCTCTAAGGACTTGCAGGGTCCTAGTTGCTGCCAGCTTTATGTTTGGAAGAATCCAGCACAGTTTGCAAATTTCTCGCTAGGCACAGCCTGCCTGCCAGGCCAAGTGGCCAGAAATGAAGGGCATTTTCCATGGGAAAAATGTCCTTAACCCAGGGTCTCAGTAATATGTTCAAGGTGGCCTTTCAGGCTCTAAGGAGTTGCAGGCTCCTGGTTGCTGCCAACTTTAGGTTTGGAAGAATCCAGCAAAGATTGTATCACTCTAGCTTGGCTCCCCACTTTCTGCCATGGTGAGTGGCTGCAAACACAGGCCATTTCCCATGGGAAAAAGAAGTCCTTTCCCCACGGTCTGCAAATCAAATGCAAGGTGGCCTTTGGGGCTCTAAGGACTTGCAGGGTACTTCTTACTGGCAGCTTTCGATTTGGAGAAATCCAGCAAAGATTGCAAATTTCTTGCTGGGCACCACCCTATTGGCCAGGGCGAGAGGCCAGAAATGGAGGCCATTTTCCATGGGGAAAATGAAGTCATTGGCCCAGGGTCTGGGTATCAGATGAAAGGCGGCATCTGGGGCTCTAAGGACTTGCAGGGTCCAAGTTGCTGCCAGCTTTAGGTTTGGAGAAATCCAGCAAAGATTGCATCACTCTAGCTTGGCTCCCCACTTTCTGCCATGGTGAGTGGCTGCAAACACAGGCCATTTCCCATGGGAAAAAGAAGTCCTTTCCCCACGGTCTGCAAATCAAATGCAAGGTGGCCTTTGGGGCTCTAAGGACATGCAGGGTACTTCTTACTGGCAGCTTTCGATTTGGAGAAATCCAGCAAAGATTGCAAATTTCTTGCTGGGCACCACCCTATTGGCCAGGGCGAGAGGCCAGAAATGGAGGCCATTTTCCATGGGGAAAATGAAGTCATTGGCCCAGGCTCTGGGTATCAGATGAAAGGTGGCCTTTGGGGCTCTAAGGACTTGCAGGGTCTTAGTTGCTGCCAGCTTTAGGTTTGGAGAAATCCAGCAGAATTTTCAAATTTCCTGCTTGGCACCCTACTTTCTGCCAGGGCAAGTTGCAGCACAGGGATACTATTTCTATGGGAAAAAGAAGTAATTTCCCCATCATGTGGGTATCAGCAGAGAGGTGAAATTTGGGGCTCTAAGGAGCTGCAGGCTCCTCGTTGCCAGCAGGTTTAGTTTTGGAGAAAATCAGCCAAGTTTGCAAATTTCAGACAGGGAATGGAGTAGATGGCCGGGGCGAGTGGCCCCAAACTGACCCCATTTTCCATGGGGAAAAAAGTCATTTCCCCAGGGTCTGGGTATAAGATGAAAGGTGGCATCTGGGGCTCTAAGGACTTGCAGGGTCCTAGTTGCTACCAGCATTGGGTTTGGAGAAATCCAGCAAAGATTGCATCACTCTAGCTTGGCTCCCCACTTTCTGCCATAGTTAGTGGCTGCAAACGGAGGCCATTTCCCATGGGAAAAAGAAGTCCTTTCCCAACGGTCTGCAAATCAAATGCAAGGTGGCCTTTGGGGCTCTAAGGACTTGCAGGGTACTTCTTACTGGCAGCTTTCGATTTGGAGAAATCCAGCAAAGATTGCAAATTTCTTGCTGGGCACCACCCTATTGGCCAGGGCGAGAGGCCAGAAATGGAGGCCATTTTCCTTGGGGAAAATGAAGTCATTGGCCCAGGCTCTGGGTATCAGATGAAAGGTGGCATCTGGGGCTCTAAGGACTTGCAGGGTCCTAGTTGCTGGCAGCTTTATGTTTGGAAGAATCCAGCACAGTTTGCAAATTTCTCGCTAGGCACAGCCTGCCTGCCAGGCCAAGTGGCCAGAAATGAAGGGCATTTTCCATGGGAAAAATGTCCTTAACCCAGGGTCTCAGTAATATGTTCAAGGTGGCCTTTCAGGCTCTAAGGACTTTCAGGCTCCTGGTTGCTGCCAACTTTAGGTTTGGAAGAATCCAGCAAAGATTGTATCACTCTAGCTTGGCTCCCCACTTTCTGCCATGGTGAGTGGCTGCAAACACAGGCCATTTCCCATGGGAAAAAGAAGTCCTTTCCCCACGGTCTGCAAATCAAATGCAAGGTGGCCTTTGGGGCTCTAAGGACTTGCAGGGTACTTCTTACTGGCAGCTTTAGATTTGGAGCAATCCAGCAAAGATTGCAAATTTCTTGCTGGGCACCACCCTATTGGCCAGGGCGAGAGGCCAGAAATGGAGGCCATTTTCCTTGGGGAAAATGAAGTCATTGGCCCAGGGTCTGGGTATCAGATGAAAGGCGGCATCTGGGGCTCTAAGGACTTGCAGGGTCCAAGTTGCTGCCAGCATTAGGTTTGGAGAAATCCAGCAAAGATTGCATCACTCTAGCTTGGCTCCCCACTTTCTGCCATGGTGAGTGGCTGGAAACACAGGCCATTTCCCATGGGAAAAAGAAGTCCTTTCCCCACGGTCTGCAAATCAAATGCAAGGTGGCCTTTGGGGCTCTAAGGACTTGCAGGGTACTTCTTACTGGCAGCTTTAGATTTGGAGCAATCCAGCAAAGATTGCAAATTTCTTGCTGGGCACCACCCTATTGGCCAGGGCGAGAGGCCAGAAATGGAGGCCATTTTCCTTGGGGAAAATGAAGTCATTGGCCCAGGGTCTGGGTATCAGATGAAAGGTGGCATCTGGGGCTCTAAGGACTTGCAGGGTCCTAGTTGCTGGCAGCTTTATGTTTGGAAGAATCCAGCACAGTTTGCAAATTTCTCGCTAGGCACTGCCCTGCCTGCAAGGCCAAGTGGCCACAAATGAAGGGCATTTTCCATGGGAAAAATGTCCTTAACCCAGGGTCTCAGTAATATGTTCAAGGTGGCCTTTCAGGCTCTAAGGTCTTTCAGGCTCCTGGTTGCTGCCAACTTTAGGTTTGGAAGAATCCAGCAAAGATTGTATCACTCTAGCTTGGCTCCCCACTTTCTGCCATGGTGAGTGGCTGCAAACACAGGCCATTTCCCATGGGAAAAAGAAGTCCTTTCCCCACGGTCTGCAAATCAAATGCAAGGTGGCCTTTGGGGCTCTAAGGACTTGCAGGGTACTTCTTACTGGCAGCTTTCAATTTGGAGAAATCCAGCAAAGATTGCAAATTTCTTGCTGGGCACCACCCTATTGGCCAGGGCGAGAGGCCAGAAATGGAGGCCATTTTCCATGGGGAAAATGAAGTCATTGGCCCAGGCTCTGGGTATCAGATGAAAGGTGGCCTTTGGGGCTCTAAAGACTTGCAGGGTCTTTGTTGCTGCCAGCATTAGGTTTGGAGAAATCCAGCAGAATTTTCAAATTTCCTGCTTGGCACCCTACTTTCTGCCAGGGCAAGTTGCAGCACAGGGATACTATTTCTATGGGAAAAAGAAGTAATTTCCCCATCATGTGGGTATCAGCAGAGAGGTGAAATTTGGGGCTCTAAGGAGCTGCAGGCTCCTCGTTGCCAGCAGGTTTAGTTTTGGAGAAAATCAGCCAAGTTTGCAAATTTCAGACAGGGAATGGAGTAGATGGCCGGGGCGAGTGGCCCCAAACTGACCCCATTTTCCATGGGGAAAAAAGTCATTTCCCCAGGGTCTGGGTATAAGATGAAAGGTGGCATCTGGGGCTCTAAGGACTTGCAGGGTCCTAGTTGCTGCCAGCATTGGGTTTGGAGAAATCCAGCAAAGATTGCATCACTCTAGCTTGGCTCCCCACTTTCTGCCATGGTGAGTGGCTGCAAACACAGGCCATTTCCCATGGGAAAAAGAAGTCCTTTCCCCACGGTCTGCAAATCAAATGCAAGGTGGCCTTTGGGGCTCTAAGGACTTGCAGGGTACTTCTTACTGGCAGCTTTCGATTTGGAGAAATCCAGCAAAGATTGCAAATTTCTTGCCGGGCACCACCCTATTGGCCAGGGCGAGAGGCCAGAAATGGAGGCCATTTTCCATGGGGAAAATGAAGTCATTGGCCCAGGGTCTGGGTATCAGATGAAAGGCGGCATCTGGGGCTCTAAGGACTTGCAGGGTCCTAGTTGCTGCCAGCATTAGGTTTGGAGAAATCCAGCAAAGATTGCATCACTCTAGCTTGGCTCCCCACTTTCTGCCATGGTGAGTGGCTGGAAACACAGGCCATTTCCCATGGGAAAAAGAAGTCCTTTCCCCACGGTCTGCAAATGAAATGCAAGGTGGCCTTTGGGGCTCTAAGGACTTGCAGGGTACTTCTTACTGGCAGCTTTCGATTTGGAGAAATCCAGCAAAGATTGCAAATTTCTTGCTGGGCACCACCCTATTGGCCAGGGCGAGAGGCCAGAAATGGAGGCCATTTTCCATGGGGAAAATGAAGTCATTGGCCCAGGGTCTGGGTATCAGATGAAAGGCGGCATCTGGGGCTCTAAGGACTTGCAGGGTCCTAGTTGCTGCCAGCATTAGGGTTGGAGAAATCCAGCAAAGATTGCATCACTCTAGCTTGGCTCCCCACTTTCTGCCATGGTGAGTGGCTGCAAACACAGGCCATTTCCCATGGGAAAAAGAAGTCCTTTCCCCACGGTCTGCAAATCAAATGCAAGGTGGCCTTTGGGGCTCCAAGGACATGCAGGGTACTTCTTACTGGCAGCTTTCGATTTGGAGAAATCCAGCAAAGATTGCAAATTTCTTGCTGGGCACCACCCTATTGGCCAGGGCGAGAGGCCAGAAATGGAGGCCATTTTCCATGGGGAAAATGAAGTCATTGGCCCAGGCTCTGGGTATCAGATGAAAGGTGGCCTTTGGGGCTCTAAAGACTTGCAGGGTCTTTGTTGCTGCCAGCTTTAGGTTTGGAGAAATCCAGCAGAATTTTCAAATTTCCTGCTTGGCACCCTACTTTCTGCCAGGGCAAGTTGCAGCACAGGGATACTATTTCTATGGGAAAAAGAAGTAATTTCCCCATCATGTGGGTATCAGCAGAGAGGTGAAATTTGGGGCTCTAAGGAGCTGCAGGCTCCTCGTTGCCAGCAGGTTTAATTTTGGAGAAAATCAGCCAAGTTTGCAAATTTCAGACAGGGAATGGAGTAGATGGCCGGGGCGAGTGGCCCCAAACTGACCCCATTTTCCATGGGGAAAAAAGTCATTTCCCCAGGGTCTGGGTATAAGATGAAAGGTGGCATCTGGGGCTCTAAGGACTTGCAGGGTCCTAGTTGCTGCCAGCATTGGGTTTGGAGAAATCCAGCAAAGATTGCATCACTCTAGCTTGGCTCCCCACTTTCTGCCATAGTTAGTGGCTGCAAACGGAGGCCATTTCCCATGGGAAAAAGAAGTCCTTTCCCCACGGTCTGCAAATGAAATGCAAGGTGGCCTTTGGGGCTCTAAGGACTTGCAGGGTACTTCTTACAGGCAGCTTTCGATTTGGAGAAATCCAGCAAAGATTGCAAATTTCTTGCTGGGCACCACCCTATTGGCCAGGGCGAGAGGCCAGAAATGGAGGCCATTTTCCATGGGGAAAATGAAGTCATTGGCCCAGGCTCTGGGTATCAGATGAAAGGTGGCATCTGGGGCTCTAAGGACTTGCAGGGTCCTAGTTGCTGCCAGCTTTATGTTTGGAAGAATCCAGCACAGTTTGCAAATTTCTCGCTAGGCACAGCCTGCCTGCCAGGCCAAGTGGCCAGAAATGAAGGGCATTTTCCATGGGAAAAATGTCCTTAACCCAGGGTCTCAGTAATATGTTCAAGGTGGCCTTTCAGGCTCTAAGGAGTTGCAGGCTCCTGGTTGCTGCCAACTTTAGGTTTGGAAGAATCCAGCAAAGATTGTATCACTCTAGCTTGGCTCCCCACTTTCTGCCATGGTGAGTGGCTGCAAACACAGGCCATTTCCCATGGGAAAAAGAAGTCCTTTCCCCACGGTCTGCAAATCAAATGCAAGGTGGCCTTTGGGGCTCTAAGGACTTGCAGGGTACTTCTTACTGGCAGCTTTCGATTTGGAGAAATCCAGCAAAGATTGCAAATTTCTTGCTGGGCACCACCCTATTGGCCAGGGCGAGAGGCCAGAAATGGAGGCCATTTTCCATGGGGAAAATGAAGTCATTGGCCCAGGGTCTGGGTATCAGATGAAAGGCGGCATCTGGGGCTCTAAGGACTTGCAGGGTCCAAGTTGCTGCCAGCTTTAGGTTTGGAGAAATCCAGCAAAGATTGCATCACTCTAGCTTGGCTCCCCACTTTCTGCCATGGTGAGTGGCTGCAAACACAGGCCATTTCCCATGGGAAAAAGAAGTCCTTTCCCCACGGTCTGCAAATCAAATGCAAGGTGGCCTTTGGGGCTCTAAGGACATGCAGGGTACTTCTTACTGGCAGCTTTAGATTTGGAGCAATCCAGCAAAGATTGCAAATTTCTTGCTGGGCACCACCCTATTGGCCAGGGCGAGAGGCCAGAAATGGAGGCCATTTTCCTTGGGGAAAATGAAGTCATTGGCCCAGGCTCTGGGTATCAGATGAAAGGTGGCCTTTGGGGCTCTAAGGACTTGCAGGGTCTTAGTTGCTGCCAGCTTTAGGTTTGGAGAAATCCAGCAGAATTTTCAAATTTCCTGCTTGGCACCCTACTTTCTGCCAGGGCAAGTTGCAGCACAGGGATACAATTTCTATGGGAAAAAGAAGTAATTTCCCCATCATGTGGGTATCAGCAGAGAGGTGAAATTTGGGGCTCTAAGGAGCTGCAGGCTCCTCGTTGCCAGCAGGTTTAGTTTTGGAGAAAATCAGCCAAGTTTGCAAATTTCAGACAGGGAATGGAGTAGATGGCCGGGGCGAGTGGCCCCAAACTGACCCCATTTTCCATGGGGAAAAAAGTCATTTCCCCAGGGTCTGGGTATAAGATGAAAGGTGGCATCTGGGGCTCTAAGGACTTGCAGGGTCCTAGTTGCTACCAGCATTGGGTTTGGAGAAATCCAGCAAAGATTGCATCACTCTAGCTTGGCTCCCCACTTTCTGCCATAGTTAGTGGCTGCAAACGGAGGCCATTTCCCATGGGAAAAAGAAGTCCTTTCCCAACGGTCTGCAAATCAAATGCAAGGTGGCCTTTGGGGCTCTAAGGACTTGCAGGGTACTTCTTACTGGCAGCTTTCGATTTGGAGCAATCCAGCAAAGATTGCAAATTTCTTGCTGGGCACCACCCTATTGGCCAGGGCGAGAGGCCAGAAATGGAGGCCATTTTCCTTGGGGAAAATGAAGTCATTGGCCCAGGCTCTGGGTATCAGATGAAAGGTGGCATCTGGGGCTCTAAGGACTTGCAGGGTCCTATGTGCTGGCAGCTTTATGTTTGGAAGAATCCAGCACAGTTTGCAAATTTCTCGCTAGGCACAGCCTGCCTGCCAGGCCAAGTGGCCAGAAATGAAGGGCATTTTCCATGGGAAAAATGTCCTTAACCCAGGGTCTCAGTAATATGTTCAAGGTGGCCTTTCAGGCTCTAAGGACTTTCAGGCTCCTGGTTGCTGCCAACTTTAGGTTTGGAAGAATCCAGCAAAGATTGTATCACTCTAGCTTGGCTCCCCACTTTCTGCCATGGTGAGTGGCTGCAAACACAGGCCATTTCCCATGGGAAAAAGAAGTCCTTTCCCCACGGTCTGCAAATCAAATGCAAGGTGGCCTTTGGGGCTCTAAGGACTTGCAGGGTACTTCTTACTGGCAGCTTTAGATTTGGAGCAACCAGCAAAGATTGCAAATTTCTTGCTGGGCACCACCCTATTGGCCAGGGCGAGAGGCCAGAAATGGAGGCCATTTTCCTTGGGGAAAATGAAGTCATTGGCCCAGGCTCTGGGTATCAGATGAAAGGCGGCATCTGGGGCTCTAAGGACTTGCAGGGTCCAAGTTGCTGCCAGCATTAGGTTTGGAGAAATCCAGCAAAGATTGCATCACTCTAGCTTGGCTCCCCACTTTCTGCCATGGTGAGTGGCTGCAAACACAGGCCATTTCCCATGGGAAAAAGAAGTCCTTTCCCCACGGTCTGCAAATCAAATGCAAGGTGGCCTTTGGGGCTCTAAGGACTTGCAGGGTACTTCTTACTGGCAGCTTTAGATTTGGAGCAATCCAGCAAAGATTGCAAATTTCTTGCTGGGCACCACCCTATTGGCCAGGGCGAGAGGCCAGAAATGGAGGCCATTTTCCTTGGGGAAAATGAAGTCATTGGCCCAGGCTCTGGGTATCAGATGAAAGGTGGCATCTGGGGCTCTAAGGACTTGCAGGGTCCTAGTTGCTGGCAGCTTTATGTTTGGAAGAATCCAGCACAGTTTGCAAATTTCTCGCTAGGCACAGCCTGCCTGCCAGGCCAAGTGGCCAGAAATGAAGGGCATTTTCCATGGGAAAAATGTCCTTAACCCAGGGTCTCAGTAATATGTTCAAGGTGGCCTTTCAGGCTCTAAGGACTTTCAGGCTCCTGGTTGCTGCCAACTTTAGGTTTGGAAGAATCCAGCAAAGATTGTATCACTCTAGCTTGGCTCCCCACTTTCTGCCATGGTGAGTGGCTGCAAACACAGGCCATTTCCCATGGGAAAAAGAAGTCCTTTCCCCACGGTCTGCAAATCAAATGCAAGGTGGCCTTTGGGGCTCTAAGGACTTGCAGGGTACTTCTTACTGGCAGCTTTAGATTTGGAGCAATCCAGCAAAGATTGCAAATTTCTTGCTGGGCACCACCCTATTGGCCAGGGCGAGAGGCCAGAAATGGAGGCCATTTTCCTTGGGGAAAATGAAGTCATTGGCCCAGGGTCTGGGTATCAGATGAAAGGCGGCATCTGGGGCTCTAAGGACTTGCAGGGTCCAAGTTGCTGCCAGCATTAGGTTTGGAGAAATCCAGCAAAGATTGCATCACTCTAGCTTGGCTCCCCACTTTCTGCCATGGTGAGTGGCTGGAAACACAGGCCATTTCCCATGGGAAAAAGAAGTCCTTTCCCCACGGTCTGCAAATCAAATGCAAGGTGGCCTTTGGGGCTCTAAGGACTTGCAGGGTACTTCTTACTGGCAGCTTTAGATTTGGAGCAATCCAGCAAAGATTGCAAATTTCTTGCTGGGCACCACCCTATTGGCCAGGGCGAGAGGCCAGAAATGGAGGCCATTTTCCTTGGGGAAAATGAAGTCATTGGCCCAGGGTCTGGGTATCAGATGAAAGGTGGCATCTGGGGCTCTAAGGACTTGCAGGGTCCTAGTTGCTGGCAGCTTTATGTTTGGAAGAATCCAGCACAGTTTGCAAATTTCTCGCTAGGCACTGCCCTGCCTGCAAGGCCAAGTGGCCACAAATGAAGGGCATTTTCCATGGGAAAAATGTCCTTAACCCAGGGTCTCAGTAATATGTTCAAGGTGGCCTTTCAGGCTCTAAGGACTTTCAGGCTCCTGGTTGCTGCCAACTTTAGGTTTGGAAGAATCCAGCAAAGATTGTATCACTCTAGCTTGGCTCCCCACTTTCTGCCATGGTGAGTGGCTGCAAACACAGGCCATTTCCCATGGGAAAAAGAAGTCCTTTCCCCACGGTCTGCAAATCAAATGCAAGGTGGCCTTTGGGGCTCTAAGGACTTGCAGGGTACTTCTTACTGGCAGCTTTCAATTTGGAGAAATCCAGCAAAGATTGCAAATTTCTTGCTGGGCACCACCCTATTGGCCAGGGCGAGAGGCCAGAAATGGAGGCCATTTTCCTTGGGGAAAATGAAGTCATTGGCCCAGGCTCTGGGTATCAGATGAAAGGTGGCCTTTGGGGCTCTAAAGACTTGCAGGGTCTTTGTTGCTGCCAGCATTAGGTTTGGAGAAATCCAGCAGAATTTTCAAATTTCCTGCTTGGCACCCTACTTTCTGCCAGGGCAAGTTGCAGCACAGGGATACTATTTCTATGGGAAAAAGAAGTAATTTCCCCATCATGTGGGTATCAGCAGAGAGGTGAAATTTGGGGCTCTAAGGAGCTGCAGGCTCCTCGTTGCCAGCAGGTTTAGTTTTGGAGAAAATCAGCCAAGTTTGCAAATTTCAGACAGGGAATGGAGTAGATGGCCGGGGCGAGTGGCCCCAAACTGACCCCATTTTCCATGGGGAAAAAAGTCATTTCCCCAGGGTCTGGGTATAAGATGAAAGGTGGCATCTGGGGCTCTAAGGACTTGCAGGGTCCTAGTTGCTGCCAGCATTGGGTTTGGAGAAATCCAGCAAAGATTGCATCACTCTAGCTTGGCTCCCCACTTTCTGCCATGGTGAGTGGCTGCAAACACAGGCCATTTCCCATGGGAAAAAGAAGTCCTTTCCCCACGGTCTGCAAATCAAATGCAAGGTGGCCTTTGGGGCTCTAAGGACTTGCAGGGTACTTCTTACTGGCAGCTTTCGATTTGGAGAAATCCAGCAAAGATTGCAAATTTCTTGCCGGGCACCACCCTATTGGCCAGGGCGAGAGGCCAGAAATGGAGGCCATTTTCCATGGGGAAAATGAAGTCATTGGCCCAGGGTCTGGGTATCAGATGAAAGGCGGCATCTGGGGCTCTAAGGACTTGCAGGGTCCTAGTTGCTGCCAGCATTAGGTTTGGAGAAATCCAGCAAAGATTGCATCACTCTAGCTTGGCTCCCCACTTTCTGCCATGGTGAGTGGCTGGAAACACAGGCCATTTCCCATGGGAAAAAGAAGTCCTTTCCCCACGGTCTGCAAATGAAATGCAAGGTGGCCTTTGGGGCTCTAAGGACTTGCAGGGTACTTCTTACTGGCAGCTTTCGATTTGGAGAAATCCAGCAAAGATTGCAAATTTCTTGCTGGGCACCACCCTATTGGCCAGGGCGAGAGGCCAGAAATGGAGGCCATTTTCCATGGGGAAAATGAAGTCATTGGCCCAGGGTCTGGGTATCAGATGAAAGGCGGCATCTGGGGCTCTAAGGACTTGCAGGGTCCTAGTTGCTGCCAGCATTAGGGTTGGAGAAATCCAGCAAAGATTGCATCACTCTAGCTTGGCTCCCCACTTTCTGCCATGGTGAGTGGCTGCAAACACAGGCCATTTCCCATGGGAAAAAGAAGTCCTTTCCCCACGGTCTGCAAATCAAATGCAAGGTGGCCTTTGGGGCTCCAAGGACATGCAGGGTACTTCTTACTGGCAGCTTTCGATTTGGAGAAATCCAGCAAAGATTGCAAATTTCTTGCTGGGCACCACCCTATTGGCCAGGGCGAGAGGCCAGAAATGGAGGCCATTTTCCATGGGGAAAATGAAGTCATTGGCCCAGGCTCTGGGTATCAGATGAAAGGTGGCCTTTGGGGCTCTAAAGACTTGCAGGGTCTTTGTTGCTGCCAGCTTTAGGTTTGGAGAAATCCAGCAGAATTTTCAAATTTCCTGCTTGGCACCCTACTTTCTGCCAGGGCAAGTTGCAGCACAGGGATACTATTTCTATGGGAAAAAGAAGTAATTTCCCCATCATGTGGGTATCAGCAGAGAGGTGAAATTTGGGGCTCTAAGGAGCTGCAGGCTCCTCGTTGCCAGCAGGTTTAATTTTGGAGAAAATCAGCCAAGTTTGCAAATTTCAGACAGGGAATGGAGTAGATGGCCGGGGCGAGTGGCCCCAAACTGACCCCATTTTCCATGGGGAAAAAAGTCATTTCCCCAGGGTCTGGGTATAAGATGAAAGGTGGCATCTGGGGCTCTAAGGACTTGCAGGGTCCTAGTTGCTGCCAGCATTGGGTTTGGAGAAATCCAGCAAAGATTGCATCACTCTAGCTTGGCTCCCCACTTTCTGCCATAGTTAGTGGCTGCAAACGGAGGCCATTTCCCATGGGAAAAAGAAGTCCTTTCCCCACGGTCTGCAAATGAAATGCAAGGTGGCCTTTGGGGCTCTAAGGACTTGCAGGGTACTTCTTACAGGCAGCTTTCGATTTGGAGAAATCCAGCAAAGATTGCAAATTTCTTGCTGGGCACCACCCTATTGGCCAGGGCGAGAGGCCAGAAATGGAGGCCATTTTCCATGGGGAAAATGAAGTCATTGGCCCAGGGTCTGGGTATCAGATGAAAGGCGGCATCTGGGGCTCTAAGGACTTGCAGGGTCCTAGTTGCTGCCAGCTTTATGTTTGGAAGAATCCAGCACAGTTTGCAAATTTCTCGCTAGGCACAGCCTGCCTGCCAGGCCAAGTGGCCAGAAATGAAGGGCATTTTCCATGGGAAAAATGTCCTTAACCCAGGGTCTCAGTAATATGTTCAAGGTGGCCTTTCAGGCTCTAAGGAGTTGCAGGCTCCTGGTTGCTGCCAACTTTAGGTTTGGAAGAATCCAGCAAAGATTGTATCACTCTAGCTTGGCTCCCCACTTTCTGCCATGGTGAGTGGCTGCAAACACAGGCCATTTCCCATGGGAAAAAGAAGTCCTTTCCCCACGGTCTGCAAATCAAATGCAAGGTGGCCTTTGGGGCTCTAAGGACTTGCAGGGTACTTCTTACTGGCAGCTTTCGATTTGGAGAAATCCAGCAAAGATTGCAAATTTCTTGCTGGGCACCACCCTATTGGCCAGGGCGAGAGGCCAGAAATGGAGGCCATTTTCCATGGGGAAAATGAAGTCATTGGCCCAGGGTCTGGGTATCAGATGAAAGGCGGCATCTGGGGCTCTAAGGACTTGCAGGGTCCAAGTTGCTGCCAGCTTTAGGTTTGGAGAAATCCAGCAAAGATTGCATCACTCTAGCTTGGCTCCCCACTTTCTGCCATGGTGAGTGGCTGCAAACACAGGCCATTTCCCATGGGAAAAAGAAGTCCTTTCCCCACGGTCTGCAAATCAAATGCAAGGTGGCCTTTGGGGCTCTAAGGACATGCAGGGTACTTCTTACTGGCAGCTTTCGATTTGGAGAAATCCAGCAAAGATTGCAAATTTCTTGCTGGGCACCACCCTATTGGCCAGGGCGAGAGGCCAGAAATGGAGGCCATTTTCCATGGGGAAAATGAAGTCATTGGCCCAGGCTCTGGGTATCAGATGAAAGGTGGCCTTTGGGGCTCTAAGGACTTGCAGGGTCTTAGTTGCTGCCAGCTTTAGGTTTGGAGAAATCCAGCAGAATTTTCAAATTTCCTGCTTGGCACCCTACTTTCTGCCAGGGCAAGTTGCAGCACAGGGATACAATTTCTATGGGAAAAAGAAGTAATTTCCCCATCATGTGGGTATCAGCAGAGAGGTGAAATTTGGGGCTCTAAGGAGCTGCAGGCTCCTCGTTGCCAGCAGGTTTAGTTTTGGAGAAAATCAGCCAAGTTTGCAAATTTCAGACAGGGAATGGAGTAGATGGCCGGGGCGAGTGGCCCCAAACTGACCCCATTTTCCATGGGGAAAAAAGTCATTTCCCCAGGGTCTGGGTATAAGATGAAAGGTGGCATCTGGGGCTCTAAGGACTTGCAGGGTCCTAGTTGCTACCAGCATTGGGTTTGGAGAAATCCAGCAAAGATTGCATCACTCTAGCTTGGCTCCCCACTTTCTGCCATAGTTAGTGGCTGCAAACGGAGGCCATTTCCCATGGGAAAAAGAAGTCCTTTCCCAACGGTCTGCAAATCAAATGCAAGGTGGCCTTTGGGGCTCTAAGGACTTGCAGGGTACTTCTTACTGGCAGCTTTCGATTTGGAGCAATCCAGCAAAGATTGCAAATTTCTTGCTGGGCACCACCCTATTGGCCAGGGCGAGAGGCCAGAAATGGAGGCCATTTTCCTTGGGGAAAATGAAGTCATTGGCCCAGGCTCTGGGTATCAGATGAAAGGTGGCATCTGGGGCTCTAAGGACTTGCAGGGTCCTAGTTGCTGGCAGCTTTATGTTTGGAAGAATCCAGCACAGTTTGCAAATTTCTCGCTAGGCACAGCCTGCCTGCCAGGCCAAGTGGCCAGAAATGAAGGGCATTTTCCATGGGAAAAATGTCCTTAACCCAGGGTCTCAGTAATATGTTCAAGGTGGCCTTTCAGGCTCTAAGGACTTTCAGGCTCCTGGTTGCTGCCAACTTTAGGTTTGGAAGAATCCAGCAAAGATTGTATCACTCTAGCTTGGCTCCCCACTTTCTGCCATGGTGAGTGGCTGCAAACACAGGCCATTTCCCATGGGAAAAAGAAGTCCTTTCCCCACGGTCTGCAAATCAAATGCAAGGTGGCCTTTGGGGCTCTAAGGACTTGCAGGGTACTTCTTACTGGCAGCTTTCGATTTGGAGCAACCAGCAAAGATTGCAAATTTCTTGCTGGGCACCACCCTATTGGCCAGGGCGAGAGGCCAGAAATGGAGGCCATTTTCCTTGGGGAAAATGAAGTCATTGGCCCAGGGTCTGGGTATCAGATGAAAGGCGGCATCTGGGGCTCTAAGGACTTGCAGGGTCCAAGTTGCTGCCAGCATTAGGTTTGGAGAAATCCAGCAAAGATTGCATCACTCTAGCTTGGCTCCCCACTTTCTGCCATGGTGAGTGGCTGCAAACACAGGCCATTTCCCATGGGAAAAAGAAGTCCTTTCCCCACGGTCTGCAAATCAAATGCAAGGTGGCCTTTGGGGCTCTAAGGACTTGCAGGGTACTTCTTACTGGCAGCTTTAGATTTGGAGCAATCCAGCAAAGATTGCAAATTTCTTGCTGGGCACCACCCTATTGGCCAGGGCGAGAGGCCAGAAATGGAGGCCATTTTCCTTGGGGAAAATGAAGTCATTGGCCCAGGGTCTGGGTATCAGATGAAAGGTGGCATCTGGGGCTCTAAGGACTTGCAGGGTCCTAGTTGCTGGCAGCTTTATGTTTGGAAGAATCCAGCACAGTTTGCAAATTTCTCGCTAGGCACTGCCCTGCCTGCAAGGCCAAGTGGCCACAAATGAAGGGCATTTTCCATGGGAAAAATGTCCTTAACCCAGGGTCTCAGTAATATGTTCAAGGTGGCCTTTCAGGCTCTAAGGTCTTTCAGGCTCCTGGTTGCTGCCAACTTTAGGTTTGGAAGAATCCAGCAAAGATTGTATCACTCTAGCTTGGCTCCCCACTTTCTGCCATGGTGAGTGGCTGCAAACACAGGCCATTTCCCATGGGAAAAAGAAGTCCTTTCCCCACGGTCTGCAAATCAAATGCAAGGTGGCCTTTGGGGCTCTAAGGACTTGCAGGGTACTTCTTACTGGCAGCTTTCAATTTGGAGAAATCCAGCAAAGATTGCAAATTTCTTGCTGGGCACCACCCTATTGGCCAGGGCGAGAGGCCAGAAATGGAGGCCATTTTCCATGGGGAAAATGAAGTCATTGGCCCAGGCTCTGGGTATCAGATGAAAGGTGGCCTTTGGGGCTCTAAAGACTTGCAGGGTCTTTGTTGCTGCCAGCTTTAGGTTTGGAGAAATCCAGCAGAATTTTCAAATTTCCTGCTTGGCACCCTACTTTCTGCCAGGGCAAGTTGCAGCACAGGGATACTATTTCTATGGGAAAAAGAAGTAATTTCCCCATCATGTGGGTATCAGCAGAGAGGTGAAATTTGGGGCTCTAAGGAGCTGCAGGCTCCTCGTTGCCAGCAGGTTTAATTTTGGAGAAAATCAGCCAAGTTTGCAAATTTCAGACAGGGAATGGAGTAGATGGCCGGGGCGAGTGGCCCCAAACTGACCCCATTTTCCATGGGGAAAAAAGTCATTTCCCCAGGGTCTGGGTATAAGATGAAAGGTGGCATCTGGGGCTCTAAGGACTTGCAGGGTCCTAGTTGCTGCCAGCATTGGGTTTGGAGAAATCCAGCAAAGATTGCATCACTCTAGCTTGGCTCCCCACTTTCTGCCATGGTGAGTGGCTGCAAACGGAGGCCATTTCCCATGGGAAAAAGAAGTCCTTTCCCCACGGTCTGCAAATCAAATGCAAGGTGGCCTTTGGGGCTCTAAGGACTTGCAGGGTACTTCTTACTGGCAGCTTTCGATTTGGAGAAATCCAGCAAAGATTGCAAATTTCTTGCCGGGCACCACCCTATTGGCCAGGGCGAGAGGCCAGAAATGGAGGCCATTTTCCTTGGGGAAAATGAAGTCATTGGCCCAGGGTCTGGGTATCAGATGAAAGGCGGCATCTGGGGCTCTAAGGACTTGCAGGGTCCTAGTTGCTGCCAGCATTAGGTTTGGAGAAATCCAGCAAAGATTGCATCACTCTAGCTTGGCTCCCCACTTTCTGCCATGGTGAGTGGCTGGAAACACAGGCCATTTCCCATGGGAAAAAGAAGTCCTTTCCCCACGGTCTGCAAATGAAATGCAAGGTGGCCTTTGGGGCTCTAAGGACTTGCAGGGTACTTCTTACTGGCAGCTTTCGATTTGGAGAAATCCAGCAAAGATTGCAAATTTCTTGCTGGGCACCACCCTATTGGCCAGGGCGAGAGGCCAGAAATGGAGGCCATTTTCCATGGGGAAAATGAAGTCATTGGCCCAGGCTCTGGGTATCAGATGAAAGGCGGCATCTGGGGCTCTAAGGACTTGCAGGGTCCTAGTTGCTGCCAGCATTAGGTTTGGAGAAATCCAGCAAAGATTGCATCACTCTAGCTTGGCTCCCCACTTTCTGCCATGGTGAGTGGCTGCAAACACAGGCCATTTCCCATGGGAAAAAGAAGTCCTTTCCCCACGGTCTGCAAATCAAATGCAAGGTGGCCTTTGGGGCTCCAAGGACATGCAGGGTACTTCTTACTGGCAGCTTTCGATTTGGAGCAATCCAGCAAAGATTGCAAATTTCTTGCTGGGCACCACCCTATTGGCCAGGGCGAGAGGCCAGAAATGGAGGCCATTTTCCATGGGGAAAATGAAGTCATTGGCCCAGGCTCTGGGTATCAGATGAAAGGTGGCCTTTGGGGCTCTAAAGACTTGCAGGGTCTTTGTTGCTGCCAGCTTTAGGTTTGGAGAAATCCAGCAGAATTTTCAAATTTCCTGCTTGGCACCCTACTTTCTGCCAGGGCAAGTTGCAGCACAGGGATACTATTTCTATGGGAAAAAGAAGTAATTTCCCCATCATGTGGGTATCAGCAGAGAGGTGAAATTTGGGGCTCTAAGGAGCTGCAGGCTCCTCGTTGCCAGCAGGTTTAGTTTTGGAGAAAATCAGCCAAGTTTGCAAATTTCAGACAGGGAATGGAGTAGATGGCCGGGGCGAGTGGCCCCAAACTGACCCCATTTTCCATGGGGAAAAAAGTCATTTCCCCAGGGTCTGGGTATAAGATGAAAGGTGGCATCTGGGGCTCTAAGGACTTGCAGGGTCCTAGTTGCTGCCAGCATTGGGTTTGGAGAAATCCAGCAAAGATTGCATCACTCTAGCTTGGCTCCCCACTTTCTGCCATAGTTAGTGGCTGCAAACGGAGGCCATTTCCCATGGGAAAAAGAAGTCCTTTCCCCACGGTCTGCAAATCAAATGCAAGGTGGCCTTTGGGGCTCTAAGGACTTGCAGGGTACTTCTTACAGGCAGCTTTCGATTTGGAGAAATCCAGCAAAGATTGCAAATTTCTTGCTGGGCACCACCCTATTGGCCAGGGCGAGAGGCCAGAAATGGAGGCCATTTTCCATGGGGAAAATGAAGTCATTGGCCCAGGCTCTGGGTATCAGATGAAAGGTGGCATCTGGGGCTCTAAGGACTTGCAGGGTCCTAGTTGCTGCCAGCTTTATGTTTGGAAGAATCCAGCACAGTTTGCAAATTTCTCGCTAGGCACAGCCTGCCTGCCAGGCCAAGTGGCCAGAAATGAAGGGCATTTTCCATGGGAAAAATGTCCTTAACCCAGGGTCTCAGTAATATGTTCAAGGTGGCCTTTCAGGCTCTAAGGAGTTGCAGGCTCCTGGTTGCTGCCAACTTTAGGTTTGGAAGAATCCAGCAAAGATTGTATCACTCTAGCTTGGCTCCCCACTTTCTGCCATGGTGAGTGGCTGCAAACACAGGCCATTTCCCATGGGAAAAAGAAGTCCTTTCCCCACGGTCTGCAAATGAAATGCAAGGTGGCCTTTGGGGCTCTAAGGACTTGCAGGGTACTTCTTACTGGCAGCTTTCGATTTGGAGAAATCCAGCAAAGATTGCAAATTTCTTGCTGGGCACCACCCTATTGGCCAGGGCGAGAGGCCAGAAATGGAGGCCATTTTCCATGGGGAAAATGAAGTCATTGGCCCAGGGTCTGGGTATCAGATGAAAGGCGGCATCTGGGGCTCTAAGGACTTGCAGGGTCCAAGTTGCTGCCAGCTTTAGGTTTGGAGAAATCCAGCAAAGATTGCATCACTCTAGCTTGGCTCCCCACTTTCTGCCATGGTGAGTGGCTGCAAACACAGGCCATTTCCCATGGGAAAAAGAAGTCCTTTCCCCACGGTCTGCAAATCAAATGCAAGGTGGCCTTTGGGGCTCTAAGGACATGCAGGGTACTTCTTACTGGCAGCTTTCGATTTGGAGAAATCCAGCAAAGATTGCAAATTTCTTGCTGGGCACCACCCTATTGGCCAGGGCGAGAGGCCAGAAATGGAGGCCATTTTCCATGGGGAAAATGAAGTCATTGGCCCAGGCTCTGGGTATCAGATGAAAGGTGGCCTTTGGGGCTCTAAGGACTTGCAGGGTCTTAGTTGCTGCCAGCTTTAGGTTTGGAGAAATCCAGCAGAATTTTCAAATTTCCTGCTTGGCACCCTACTTTCTGCCAGGGCAAGTTGCAGCACAGGGATACAATTTCTATGGGAAAAAGAAGTAATTTCCCCATCATGTGGGTATCAGCAGAGAGGTGAAATTTGGGGCTCTAAGGAGCTGCAGGCTCCTCGTTGCCAGCAGGTTTAGTTTTGGAGAAAATCAGCCAAGTTTGCAAATTTCAGACAGGGAATGGAGTAGATGGCCGGGGCGAGTGGCCCCAAACTGACCCCATTTTCCATGGGGAAAAAAGTCATTTCCCCAGGGTCTGGGTATAAGATGAAAGGTGGCATCTGGGGCTCTAAGGACTTGCAGGGTCCTAGTTGCTACCAGCATTGGGTTTGGAGAAATCCAGCAAAGATTGCATCACTCTAGCTTGGCTCCCCACTTTCTGCCATAGTTAGTGGCTGCAAACGGAGGCCATTTCCCATGGGAAAAAGAAGTCCTTTCCCAACGGTCTGCAAATCAAATGCAAGGTGGCCTTTGGGGCTCTAAGGACTTGCAGGGTACTTCTTACTGGCAGCTTTCGATTTGGAGCAATCCAGCAAAGATTGCAAATTTCTTGCTGGGCACCACCCTATTGGCCAGGGCGAGAGGCCAGAAATGGAGGCCATTTTCCTTGGGGAAAATGAAGTCATTGGCCCAGGCTCTGGGTATCAGATGAAAGGTGGCATCTGGGGCTCTAAGGACTTGCAGGGTCCTAGTTGCTGGCAGCTTTATGTTTGGAAGAATCCAGCACAGTTTGCAAATTTCTCGCTAGGCACTGCCCTGCCTGCAAGGCCAAGTGGCCAGAAATGAAGGGCATTTTCCATGGGAAAAATGTCCTTAACCCAGGGTCTCAGTAATATGTTCAAGGTGGCCTTTCAGGCTCTAAGGACTTTCAGGCTCCTGGTTGCTGCCAACTTTAGGTTTGGAAGAATCCAGCAAAGATTGTATCACTCTAGCTTGGCTCCCCACTTTCTGCCATGGTGAGTGGCTGCAAACACAGGCCATTTCCCATGGGAAAAAGAAGTCCTTTCCCCACGGTCTGCAAATCAAATGCAAGGTGGCCTTTGGGGCTCTAAGGACTTGCAGGGTACTTCTTACTGGCAGCTTTAGATTTGGAGCAACCAGCAAAGATTGCAAATTTCTTGCTGGGCACCACCCTATTGGCCAGGGCGAGAGGCCAGAAATGGAGGCCATTTTCCTTGGGGAAAATGAAGTCATTGGCCCAGGGTCTGGGTATCAGATGAAAGGCGGCATCTGGGGCTCTAAGGACTTGCAGGGTCCAAGTTGCTGCCAGCATTAGGTTTGGAGAAATCCAGCAAAGATTGCATCACTCTAGCTTGGCTCCCCACTTTCTGCCATGGTGAGTGGCTGCAAACACAGGCCATTTCCCATGGGAAAAAGAAGTCCTTTCCCCACGGTCTGCAAATCAAATGCAAGGTGGCCTTTGGGGCTCTAAGGACTTGCAGGGTACTTCTTACTGGCAGCTTTAGATTTGGAGCAATCCAGCAAAGATTGCAAATTTCTTGCTGGGCACCACCCTATTGGCCAGGGCGAGAGGCCAGAAAAGGAGGCCATTTTCCTTGGGGAAAATGAAGTCATTGGCCCAGGGTCTGGGTATCAGATGAAAGGTGGCATCTGGGGCTCTAAGGACTTGCAGGGTCCTAGTTGCTGGCAGCTTTATGTTTGGAAGAATCCAGCACAGTTTGCAAATTTCTCGCTAGGCACTGCCCTGCCTGCAAGGCCAAGTGGCCACAAATGAAGGGCATTTTCCATGGGAAAAATGTCCTTAACCCAGGGTCTCAGTAATATGTTCAAGGTGGCCTTTCAGGCTCTAAGGTCTTTCAGGCTCCTGGTTGCTGCCAACTTTAGGTTTGGAAGAATCCAGCAAAGATTGTATCACTCTAGCTTGGCTCCCCACTTTCTGCCATGGTGAGTGGCTGCAAACACAGGCCATTTCCCATGGGAAAAAGAAGTCCTTTCCCCACGGTCTGCAAATCAAATGCAAGGTGGCCTTTGGGGCTCTAAGGACTTGCAGGGTACTTCTTACTGGCAGCTTTCAATTTGGAGAAATCCAGCAAAGATTGCAAATTTCTTGCTGGGCACCACCCTATTGGCCAGGGCGAGAGGCCAGAAATGGAGGCCATTTTCCATGGGGAAAATGAAGTCATTGGCCCAGGCTCTGGGTATCAGATGAAAGGTGGCCTTTGGGGCTCTAAAGACTTGCAGGGTCTTTGTTGCTGCCAGCTTTAGGTTTGGAGAAATCCAGCAGAATTTTCAAATTTCCTGCTTGGCACCCTACTTTCTGCCAGGGCAAGTTGCAGCACAGGGATACTATTTCTATGGGAAAAAGAAGTAATTTCCCCATCATGTGGGTATCAGCAGAGAGGTGAAATTTGGGGCTCTAAGGAGCTGCAGGCTCCTCGTTGCCAGCAGGTTTAATTTTGGAGAAAATCAGCCAAGTTTGCAAATTTCAGACAGGGAATGGAGTAGATGGCCGGGGCGAGTGGCCCCAAACCGACCCCATTTTCCATGGGGAAAAAAGTCATTTCCCCAGGGTCTGGGTATAAGATGAAAGGTGGCATCTGGGGCTCTAAGGACTTGCAGGGTCCTAGTTGCTGCCAGCATTGGGTTTGGAGAAATCCAGCAAAGATTGCATCACTCTAGCTTGGCTCCCCACTTTCTGCCATGGTGAGTGGCTGCAAACACAGGCCATTTCCCATGGGAAAAAGAAGTCCTTTCCCCACGGTCTGCAAATCAAATGCAAGGTGGCCTTTGGGGCTCTAAGGACTTGCAGGGTACTTCTTACTGGCAGCTTTCGATTTGGAGAAATCCAGCAAAGATTGCAAATTTCTTGCCGGGCACCACCCTATTGGCCAGGGCGAGAGGCCAGAAATGGAGGCCATTTTCCATGGGGAAAATGAAGTCATTGGCCCAGGGTCTGGGTAGAAGATGAAAGGCGGCATCTGGGGCTCTAAGGACTTGCAGGGTCCTAGTTGCTGCCAGCATTAGGTTTGGAGAAATCCAGCAAAGATTGCATCACTCTAGCTTGGCTCCCCACTTTCTGCCATGGTGAGTGGCTGGAAACACAGGCCATTTCCCATGGGAAAAAGAAGTCCTTTCCCCACGGTCTGCAAATGAAATGCAAGGTGGCCTTTGGGGCTCTAAGGACTTGCAGGGTACTTCTTACTGGCAGCTTTCGATTTGGAGCAATCCAGCAAAGATTGCAAATTTCTTGCTGGGCACCACCCTATTGGCCAGGGCGAGAGGCCAGAAATGGAGGCCATTTTCCATGGGGAAAATGAAGTCATTGGCCCAGGGTCTGGGTATCAGATGAAAGGCGGCATCTGGGGCTCTAAGGACTTGCAGGGTCCTAGTTGCTGCCAGCATTAGGTTTGGAGAAATCCAGCAAAGATTGCATCACTCTAGCTTGGCTCCCCACTTTCTGCCATGGTGAGTGGCTGCAAACACAGGCCATTTCCCATGGGAAAAAGAAGTCCTTTCCCCACGGTCTGCAAATCAAATGCAAGGTGGCCTTTGGGGCTCCAAGGACATGCAGGGTACTTCTTACTGGCAGCTTTCGATTTGGAGCAATCCAGCAAAGATTGCAAATTTCTTGCTGGGCACCACCCTATTGGCCAGGGCGAGAGGCCAGAAATGGAGGCCATTTTCCATGGGGAAAATGAAGTCATTGGCCCAGGCTCTGGGTATCAGATGAAAGGTGGCCTTTGGGGCTCTAAAGACTTGCAGGGTCTTTGTTGCTGCCAGCTTTAGGTTTGGAGAAATCCAGCAGAATTTTCAAATTTCCTGCTTGGCACCCTACTTTCTGCCAGGGCAAGTTGCAGCACAGGGATACTATTTCTATGGGAAAAAGAAGTAATTTCCCCATCATGTGGGTATCAGCAGAGAGGTGAAATTTGGGGCTCTAAGGAGCTGCAGGCTCCTCGTTGCCAGCAGGTTTAATTTTGGAGAAAATCAGCCAAGTTTGCAAATTTCAGACAGGGAATGGAGTAGATGGCCGGGGCGAGTGGCCCCAAACTGACCCCATTTTCCATGGGGAAAAAAGTCATTTCCCCAGGGTCTGGGTATAAGATGAAAGGTGGCATCTGGGGCTCTAAGGACTTGCAGGGTCCTAGTTGCTGCCAGCATTGGGTTTGGAGAAATCCAGCAAAGATTGCATCACTCTAGCTTGGCTCCCCACTTTCTGCCATAGTTAGTGGCTGCAAACGGAGGCCATTTCCCATGGGTAAAAGAAGTCCTTTCCCCACGGTCTGCAAATGAAATGCAAGGTGGCCTTTGGGGCTCTAAGGACTTGCAGGGTACTTCTTACAGGCAGCTTTCGATTTGGAGAAATCCAGCAAAGATTGCAAATTTCTTGCTGGGCACCACCCTATTGGCCAGGGCGAGAGGCCAGAAATGGAGGCCATTTTCCATGGGGAAAATGAAGTCATTGGCCCAGGCTCTGGGTATCAGATGAAAGGTGGCATCTGGGGCTCTAAGGACTTGCAGGGTCCTAGTTGCTGCCAGCTTTATGTTTGGAAGAATCCAGCACAGTTTGCAAATTTCTCGCTAGGCACAGCCTGCCTGCCAGGCCAAGTGGCCAGAAATGAAGGGCATTTTCCATGGGAAAAATGTCCTTAACCCAGGGTCTCAGTAATATGTTCAAGGTGGCCTTTCAGGCTCTAAGGACTTTCAGGCTCCTGGTTGCTGCCAACTTTAGGTTTGGAAGAATCCAGCAAAGATTGTATCACTCTAGCTTGGCTCCCCACTTTCTGCCATGGTGAGTGGCTGCAAACACAGGCCATTTCCCATGGGAAAAAGAAGTCCTTTCCCCACGGTCTGCAAATCAAATGCAAGGTGGCCTTTGGGGCTCTAAGGACTTGCAGGGTACTTCTTACTGGCAGCTTTAGATTTGGAGCAATCCAGCAAAGATTGCAAATTTCTTGCTGGGCACCACCCTATTGGCCAGGGCGAGAGGCCAGAAATGGAGGCCATTTTCCATGGGGAAAATGAAGTCATTGGCCCAGGCTCTGGGTATCAGATGAAAGGTGGCCTTTGGGGCTCTAAAGACTTGCAGGGTCTTTGTTGCTGCCAGCTTTAGGTTTGGAGAAATCCAGCAGAATTTTCAAATTTCCTGCTTGGCACCCTACTTTCTGCCAGGGCAAGTTGCAGCACAGGGATACTATTTCTATGGGAAAAAGAAGTAATTTCCCCATCATGTGGGTATCAGCAGAGAGGTGAAATTTGGGGCTCTAAGGAGCTGCAGGCTCCTCGTTGCCAGCAGGTTTAGTTTTGGAGAAAATCAGCCAAGTTTGCAAATTTCAGACAGGGAATGGAGTAGATGGCCGGGGCGAGTGGCCCCAAACTGACCCCATTTTCCATGGGGAAAAAAGTCATTTCCCCAGGGTCTGGGTATAAGATGAAAGGTGGCATCTGGGGCTCTAAGGACTTGCAGGGTCCTAGTTGCTGCCAGCATTGGGTTTGGAGAAATCCAGCAAAGATTGCATCACTCTAGCTTGGCTCCCCACTTTCTGCCATGGTGAGTGGCTGCAAACACAGGCCATTTCCCATGGGAAAAAGAAGTCCTTTCCCCACGGTCTGCAAATCAAATGCAAGGTGGCCTTTGGGGCTCTAAGGACTTGCAGGGTACTTCTTACAGGCAGCTTTCGATTTGGAGAAATCCAGCAAAGATTGCAAATTTCTTGCTGGGCACCACCCTATTGGCCAGGGCGAGAGGCCAGAAATGGAGGCCATTTTCCATGGGGAAAATGAAGTCATTGGCCCAGGCTCTGGGTATCAGATGAAAGGTGGCATCTGGGGCTCTAAGGACTTGCAGGGTCCTAGTTGCTGCCAGCTTTATGTTTGGAAGAATCCAGCACAGTTTGCAAATTTCTCGCTAGGCACAGCCTGCCTGCCAGGCCAAGTGGCCAGAAATGAAGGGCATTTTCCATGGGAAAAATGTCCTTAACCCAGGGTCTCAGTAATATGTTCAAGGTGGCCTTTCAGGCTCTAAGGAGTTGCAGGCTCCTGGTTGCTGCCAACTTTAGGTTTGGAAGAATCCAGCAAAGATTGTATCACTCTAGCTTGGCTCCCCACTTTCTGCCATGGTGAGTGGCTGCAAACGGAGGCCATTTCCCATGGGAAAAAGAAGTCCTTTCCCCACGGTCTGCAAATGAAATGCAAGGTGGCCTTTGGGGCTCTAAGGACTTGCAGGGTACTTCTTACTGGCAGCTTTCGATTTGGAGAAATCCAGCAAAGATTGCAAATTTCTTGCTGGGCACCACCCTATTGGCCAGGGCGAGAGGCCAGAAATGGAGGCCATTTTCCATGGGGAAAATGAAGTCATTGGCCCAGGGTCTGGGTATCAGATGAAAGGCGGCATCTGGGGCTCTAAGGACTTGCAGGGTCCAAGTTGCTGCCAGCTTTAGGTTTGGAGAAATCCAGCAAAGATTGCATCACTCTAGCTTGGCTCCCCACTTTCTGCCATGGTGAGTGGCTGCAAACACAGGCCATTTCCCATGGGAAAAAGAAGTCCTTTCCCCACGGTCTGCAAATCAAATGCAAGGTGGCCTTTGGGGCTCTAAGGACATGCAGGGTACTTCTTACTGGCAGCTTTCGATTTGGAGAAATCCAGCAAAGATTGCAAATTTCTTGCTGGGCACCACCCTATTGGCCAGGGCGAGAGGCCAGAAATGGAGGCCATTTTCCATGGGGAAAATGAAGTCATTGGCCCAGGCTCTGGGTATCAGATGAAAGGTGGCCTTTGGGGCTCTAAGGACTTGCAGGGTCTTAGTTGCTGCCAGCTTTAGGTTTGGAGAAATCCAGCAGAATTTTCAAATTTCCTGCTTGGCACCCTACTTTCTGCCAGGGCAAGTTGCAGCACAGGGATACAATTTCTATGGGAAAAAGAAGTAATTTCCCCATCATGTGGGTATCAGCAGAGAGGTGAAATTTGGGGCTCTAAGGAGCTGCAGGCTCCTCGTTGCCAGCAGGTTTAGTTTTGGAGAAAATCAGCCAAGTTTGCAAATTTCAGACAGGGAATGGAGTAGATGGCCGGGGCGAGTGGCCCCAAACTGACCCCATTTTCCATGGGGAAAAAAGTCATTTCCCCAGGGTCTGGGTATAAGATGAAAGGTGGCATCTGGGGCTCTAAGGACTTGCAGGGTCCTAGTTGCTACCAGCATTGGGTTTGGAGAAATCCAGCAAAGATTGCATCACTCTAGCTTGGCTCCCCACTTTCTGCCATAGTTAGTGGCTGCAAACGGAGGCCATTTCCCATGGGAAAAAGAAGTCCTTTCCCAACGGTCTGCAAATCAAATGCAAGGTGGCCTTTGGGGCTCTAAGGACTTGCAGGGTACTTCTTACTGGCAGCTTTCGATTTGGAGCAATCCAGCAAAGATTGCAAATTTCTTGCTGGGCACCACCCTATTGGCCAGGGCGAGAGGCCAGAAATGGAGGCCATTTTCCTTGGGGAAAATGAAGTCATTGGCCCAGGCTCTGGGTATCAGATGAAAGGTGGCATCTGGGGCTCTAAGGACTTGCAGGGTCCTAGTTGCTGGCAGCTTTATGTTTGGAAGAATCCAGCACAGTTTGCAAATTTCTCGCTAGGCACAGCCTGCCTGCCAGGCCAAGTGGCCAGAAATGAAGGGCATTTTCCATGGGAAAAATGTCCTTAACCCAGGGTCTCAGTAATATGTTCAAGGTGGCCTTTCAGGCTCTAAGGACTTTCAGGCTCCTGGTTGCTGCCAACTTTAGGTTTGGAAGAATCCAGCAAAGATTGTATCACTCTAGCTTGGCTCCCCACTTTCTGCCATGGTGAGTGGCTGCAAACACAGGCCATTTCCCATGGGAAAAAGAAGTCCTTTCCCCACGGTCTGCAAATCAAATGCAAGGTGGCCTTTGGGGCTCTAAGGACTTGCAGGGTACTTCTTACTGGCAGCTTTAGATTTGGAGCAACCAGCAAAGATTGCAAATTTCTTGCTGGGCACCACCCTATTGGCCAGGGCGAGAGGCCAGAAATGGAGGCCATTTTCCTTGGGGAAAATGAAGTCATTGGCCCAGGGTCTGGGTATCAGATGAAAGGCGGCATCTGGGGCTCTAAGGACTTGCAGGGTCCAAGTTGCTGCCAGCATTAGGTTTGGAGAAATCCAGCAAAGATTGCATCACTCTAGCTTGGCTCCCCACTTTCTGCCATGGTGAGTGGCTGCAAACACAGGCCATTTCCCATGGGAAAAAGAAGTCCTTTCCCCACGGTCTGCAAATCAAATGCAAGGTGGCCTTTGGGGCTCTAAGGACTTGCAGGGTACTTCTTACTGGCAGCTTTAGATTTGGAGCAATCCAGCAAAGATTGCAAATTTCTTGCTGGGCACCACCCTATTGGCCAGGGCGAGAGGCCAGAAATGGAGGCCATTTTCCTTGGGGAAAATGAAGTCATTGGCCCAGGGTCTGGGTATCAGATGAAAGGTGGCATCTGGGGCTCTAAGGACTTGCAGGGTCCTAGTTGCTGGCAGCTTTATGTTTGGAAGAATCCAGCACAGTTTGCAAATTTCTCGCTAGGCACTGCCCTGCCTGCAAGGCCAAGTGGCCACAAATGAAGGGCATTTTCCATGGGAAAAATGTCCTTAACCCAGGGTCTCAGTAATATGTTCAAGGTGGCCTTTCAGGCTCTAAGGTCTTTCAGGCTCCTGGTTGCTGCCAACTTTAGGTTTGGAAGAATCCAGCAAAGATTGTATCACTCTAGCTTGGCTCCCCACTTTCTGCCATGGTGAGTGGCTGCAAACACAGGCCATTTCCCATGGGAAAAAGAAGTCCTTTCCCCACGGTCTGCAAATCAAATGCAAGGTGGCCTTTGGGGCTCTAAGGACTTGCAGGGTACTTCTTACTGGCAGCTTTCAATTTGGAGAAATCCAGCAAAGATTGCAAATTTCTTGCTGGGCACCACCCTATTGGCCAGGGCGAGAGGCCAGAAATGGAGGCCATTTTCCATGGGGAAAATGAAGTCATTGGCCCAGGCTCTGGGTATCAGATGAAAGGTGGCCTTTGGGGCTCTAAAGACTTGCAGGGTCTTTGTTGCTGCCAGCTTTAGGTTTGGAGAAATCCAGCAGAATTTTCAAATTTCCTGCTTGGCACCCTACTTTCTGCCAGGGCAAGTTGCAGCACAGGGATACAATTTCTATGGGAAAAAGAAGTAATTTCCCCATCATGTGGGTATCAGCAGAGAGGTGAAATTTGGGGCTCTAAGGAGCTGCAGGCTCCTCGTTGCCAGCAGGTTTAGTTTTGGAGAAAATCAGCCAAGTTTGCAAATTTCAGACAGGGAATGGAGTAGATGGCCGGGGCGAGTGGCCCCAAACTGACCCCATTTTCCATGGGGAAAAAAGTCATTTCCCCAGGGTCTGGGTATAAGATGAAAGGTGGCATCTGGGGCTCTAAGGACTTGCAGGGTCCTAGTTGCTGCCAGCATTGGGTTTGGAGAAATCCAGCAAAGATTGCATCACTCTAGCTTGGCTCCCCACTTTCTGCCATGGTGAGTGGCTGCAAACACAGGCCATTTCCCATGGGAAAAAGAAGTCCTTTCCCCACGGTCTGCAAATCAAATGCAAGGTGGCCTTTGGGGCTCTAAGGACTTGCAGGGTACTTCTTACTGGCAGCTTTCGATTTGGAGAAATCCAGCAAAGATTGCAAATTTCTTGCCGGGCACCACCCTATTGGCCAGGGCGAGAGGCCAGAAATGGAGGCCATTTTCCATGGGGAAAATGAAGTCATTGGCCCAGGGTCTGGGTATCAGATGAAAGGCGGCATCTGGGGCTCTAAGGACTTGCAGGGTCCTAGTTGCTGCCAGCATTAGGTTTGGAGAAATCCAGCAAAGATTGCATCACTCTAGCTTGGCTCCCCACTTTCTGCCATGGTGAGTGGCTGGAAACACAGGCCATTTCCCATGGGAAAAAGAAGTCCTTTCCCCACGGTCTGCAAATGAAATGCAAGGTGGCCTTTGGGGCTCTAAGGACTTGCAGGGTACTTCTTACTGGCAGCTTTCGATTTGGAGCAATCCAGCAAAGATTGCAAATTTCTTGCTGGGCACCACCCTATTGGCCAGGGCGAGAGGCCAGAAATGGAGGCCATTTTCCATGGGGAAAATGAAGTCATTGGCCCAGGGTCTGGGTATCAGATGAAAGGCGGCATCTGGGGCTCTAAGGACTTGCAGGGTCCTAGTTGCTGCCAGCATTAGGTTTGGAGAAATCCAGCAAAGATTGCATCACTCTAGCTTGGCTCCCCACTTTCTGCCATGGTGAGTGGCTGCAAACACAGGCCATTTCCCATGGGAAAAAGAAGTCCTTTCCCCACGGTCTGCAAATCAAATGCAAGGTGGCCTTTGGGGCTCCAAGGACATGCAGGGTACTTCTTACTGGCAGCTTTCGATTTGGAGCAATCCAGCAAAGATTGCAAATTTCTTGCTGGGCACCACCCTATTGGCCAGGGCGAGAGGCCAGAAATGGAGGCCATTTTCCATGGGGAAAATGAAGTCATTGGCCCAGGCTCTGGGTATCAGATGAAAGGTGGCCTTTGGGGCTCTAAAGACTTGCAGGGTCTTTGTTGCTGCCAGCTTTAGGTTTGGAGAAATCCAGCAGAATTTTCAAATTTCCTGCTTGGCACCCTACTTTCTGCCAGGGCAAGTTGCAGCACAGGGATACTATTTCTATGGGAAAAAGAAGTAATTTCCCCATCATGTGGGTATCAGCAGAGAGGTGAAATTTGGGGCTCTAAGGAGCTGCAGGCTCCTCGTTGCCAGCAGGTTTAATTTTGGAGAAAATCAGCCAAGTTTGCAAATTTCAGACAGGGAATGGAGTAGATGGCCGGGGCGAGTGGCCCCAAACTGACCCCATTTTCCATGGGGAAAAAAGTCATTTCCCCAGGGTCTGGGTATAAGATGAAAGGTGGCATCTGGGGCTCTAAGGACTTGCAGGGTCCTAGTTGCTGCCAGCATTGGGTTTGGAGAAATCCAGCAAAGATTGCATCACTCTAGCTTGGCTCCCCACTTTCTGCCATGGTGAGTGGCTGCAAACACAGGCCATTTCCCATGGGAAAAAGAAGTCCTTTCCCCACGGTCTGCAAATCAAATGCAAGGTGGCCTTTGGGGCTCTAAGGACTTGCAGGGTACTTCTTACTGGCAGCTTTCGATTTGGAGAAATCCAGCAAAGATTGCAAATTTCTTGCCGGGCACCACCCTATTGGCCAGGGCGAGAGGCCAGAAATGGAGGCCATTTTCCATGGGGAAAATGAAGTCATTGGCCCAGGGTCTGGGTATCAGATGAAAGGCGGCATCTGGGGCTCTAAGGACTTGCAGGGTCCTAGTTGCTGCCAGCATTAGGTTTGGAGAAATCCAGCAAAGATTGCATCACTCTAGCTTGGCTCCCCACTTTCTGCCATGGTGAGTGGCTGGAAACACAGGCCATTTCCCATGGGAAAAAGAAGTCCTTTCCCCACGGTCTGCAAATGAAATGCAAGGTGGCCTTTGGGGCTCTAAGGACTTGCAGGGTACTTCTTACTGGCAGCTTTCGATTTGGAGAAATCCAGCAAAGATTGCAAATTTCTTGCTGGGCACCACCCTATTGGCCAGGGCGAGAGGCCAGAAATGGAGGCCATTTTCCATGGGGAAAATGAAGTCATTGGCCCAGGGTCTGGGTATCAGATGAAAGGCGGCATCTGGGGCTCTAAGGACTTGCAGGGTCCTAGTTGCTGCCAGCATTAGGTTTGGAGAAATCCAGCAAAGATTGCATCACTCTAGCTTGGCTCCCCACTTTCTGCCATGGTGAGTGGCTGCAAACACAGGCCATTTCCCATGGGAAAAAGAAGTCCTTTCCCCACGGTCTGCAAATCAAATGCAAGGTGGCCTTTGGGGCTCCAAGGACATGCAGGGTACTTCTTACTGGCAGCTTTAGATTTGGAGCAATCCAGGAAAGATTGCAAATTTCTTGCTGGGCACCACCCTATTGGCCAGGGCGAGAGGCCAGAAATGGAGGCCATTTTCCATGGGGAAAATGAAGTCATTGGCCCAGGCTCTGGGTATCAGATGAAAGGTGGCCTTTGGGGCTCTAAAGACTTGCAGGGTCTTTGTTGCTGCCAGCTTTAGGTTTGGAGAAATCCAGCAGAATTTTCAAATTTCCTGCTTGGCACCCTACTTTCTGCCAGGGCAAGTTGCAGCACAGGGATACTATTTCTATGGGAAAAAGAAGTAATTTCCCCATCATGTGGGTATCAGCAGAGAGGTGAAATTTGGGGCTCTAAGGAGCTGCAGGCTCCTCGTTGCCAGCAGGTTTAATTTTGGAGAAAATCAGCCAAGTTTGCAAATTTCAGACAGGGAATGGAGTAGATGGCCGGGGCGAGTGGCCCCAAACTGACCCCATTTTCCATGGGGAAAAAAGTCATTTCCCCAGGGTCTGGGTATAAGATGAAAGGTGGCATCTGGGGCTCTAAGGACTTGCAGGGTCCTAGTTGCTGCCAGCTTTATGTTTGGAAGAATCCAGCACAGTTTGCAAATTTCTCGCTAGGCACAGCCTGCCTGCCAGGCCAAGTGGCCAGAAATGAAGGGCATTTTCCATGGGAAAAATGTCCTTAACCCAGGGTCTCAGTAATATGTTCAAGGTGGCCTTTCAGGCTCTAAGGACTTTCAGGCTCCTGGTTGCTGCCAACTTTAGGTTTGGAAGAATCCAGCAAAGATTGCATCACTCTAGCTTGGCTCCCCACTTTCTGCCATGGTGAGTGGCTGCAAACACAGGCCATTTCCCATGGGAAAAAGAAGTCCTTTCCCCACGGTCTGCAAATGAAATGCAAGGTGGCCTTTGGGGCTCTAAGGACTTGCAGGGTACTTCTTACTGGCAGCTTTCGATTTGGAGAAATCCAGCAAAGATTGCAAATTTCTTGCCGGGCACCACCCTATTGGCCAGGGCGAGAGGCCAGAAATGGAGGCCATTTTCCATGGGGAAAATGAAGTCATTGGCCCAGGGTCTGGGTATCAGATGAAAGGCGGCATCTGGGGCTCTAAGGACTTGCAGGGTCCTAGTTGCTGCCAGCATTAGGTTTGGAGAAATCCAGCAAAGATTGCATCACTCTAGCTTGGCTCCCCACTTTCTGCCATGGTGAGTGGCTGGAAACACAGGCCATTTCCCATGGGAAAAAGAAGTCCTTTCCCCACGGTCTGCAAATGAAATGCAAGGTGGCCTTTGGGGCTCTAAGGACTTGCAGGGTACTTCTTACTGGCAGCTTTCGATTTGGAGAAATCCAGCAAAGATTGCAAATTTCTTGCTGGGCACCACCCTATTGGCCAGGGCGAGAGGCCAGAAATGGAGGCCATTTTCCATGGGGAAAATGAAGTCATTGGCCCAGGGTCTGGGTATCAGATGAAAGGCGGCATCTGGGGCTCTAAGGACTTGCAGGGTCCTAGTTGCTGCCAGCATTAGGTTTGGAGAAATCCAGCAAAGATTGCATCACTCTAGCTTGGCTCCCCACTTTCTGCCATGGTGAGTGGCTGCAAACACAGGCCATTTCCCATGGGAAAAAGAAGTCCTTTCCCCACGGTCTGCAAATCAAATGCAAGGTGGCCTTTGGGGCTCCAAGGACATGCAGGGTACTTCTTACTGGCAGCTTTAGATTTGGAGCAATCCAGGAAAGATTGCAAATTTCTTGCTGGGCACCACCCTATTGGCCAGGGCGAGAGGCCAGAAATGGAGGCCATTTTCCATGGGGAAAATGAAGTCATTGGCCCAGGCTCTGGGTATCAGATGAAAGGTGGCCTTTGGGGCTCTAAAGACTTGCAGGGTCTTTGTTGCTGCCAGCTTTAGGTTTGGAGAAATCCAGCAGAATTTTCAAATTTCCTGCTTGGCACCCTACTTTCTGCCAGGGCAAGTTGCAGCACAGGGATACTATTTCTATGGGAAAAAGAAGTAATTTCCCCATCATGTGGGTATCAGCAGAGAGGTGAAATTTGGGGCTCTAAGGAGCTGCAGGCTCCTCGTTGCCAGCAGGTTTAATTTTGGAGAAAATCAGCCAAGTTTGCAAATTTCAGACAGGGAATGGAGTAGATGGCCGGGGCGAGTGGCCCCAAACTGACCCCATTTTCCATGGGGAAAAAAGTCATTTCCCCAGGGTCTGGGTATAAGATGAAAGGTGGCATCTGGGGCTCTAAGGACTTGCAGGGTCCTAGTTGCTGCCAGCATTGGGTTTGGAGAAATCCAGCAAAGATTGCATCACTCTAGCTTGGCTCCCCACTTTCTGCCATAGTTAGTGGCTGCAAACGGAGGCCATTTCCCATGGGAAAAAGAAGTCCTTTCCCCACGGTCTGCAAATGAAATGCAAGGTGGCCTTTGGGGCTCTAAGGACTTGCAGGGTACTTCTTACTGGCAGCTTTCGATTTGGAGAAATCCAGCAAAGATTGCAAATTTCTTGCTGGGCACCACCCTATTGGCCAGGGCGAGAGGCCAGAAATGGAGGCCATTTTCCATGGGGAAAATGAAGTCATTGGCCCAGGCTCTGGGTATCAGATGAAAGGTGGCATCTGGGGCTCTAAGGACTTGCAGGGTCCTAGTTGCTGCCAGCTTTATGTTTGGAAGAATCCAGCACAGTTTGCAAATTTCTCGCTAGGCACAGCCTGCCTGCCAGGCCAAGTGGCCAGAAATGAAGGGCATTTTCCATGGGAAAAATGTCCTTAACCCAGGGTCTCAGTAATATGTTCAAGGTGGCCTTTCAGGCTCTAAGGACTTTCAGGCTCCTGGTTGCTGCCAACTTTAGGTTTGGAAGAATCCAGCAAAGATTGTATCACTCTAGCTTGGCTCCCCACTTTCTGCCATGGTGAGTGGCTGCAAACACAGGCCATTTCCCATGGGAAAAAGAAGTCCTTTCCCCACGGTCTGCAAATCAAATGCAAGGTGGCCTTTGGGGCTCTAAGGACTTGCAGGGTACTTCTTACTGGCAGCTTTAGATTTGGAGCAATCCAGCAAAGATTGCAAATTTCTTGCTGGGCACCACCCTATTGGCCAGGGCGAGAGGCCAGAAATGGAGGCCATTTTCCTTGGGGAAAATGAAGTCATTGGCCCAGGGTCTGGGTATCAGATGAAAGGTGGCATCTGGGGCTCTAAGGACTTGCAGGGTCCAAGTTGCTGCCAGCATTAGGTTTGGAGAAATCCAGCAAAGATTGCATCACTCTAGCTTGGCTCCCCACTTTCTGCCATGGTGAGTGGCTGCAAACACAGGCCATTTCCCATGGGAAAAAGAAGTCCTTTCCCCACGGTCTGCAAATCAAATGCAAGGTGGCCTTTGGGGCTCTAAGGACTTGCAGGGTACTTCTTACTGGCAGCTTTCGATTTGGAGAAATCCAGCAAAGATTGCAAATTTCTTGCCGGGCACCACCCTATTGGCCAGGGCGAGAGGCCAGAAATGGAGGCCATTTTCCATGGGGAAAATGAAGTCATTGGCCCAGGGTCTGGGTATCAGATGAAAGGCGGCATCTGGGGCTCTAAGGACTTGCAGGGTCCTAGTTGCTGCCAGCATTAGGTTTGGAGAAATCCAGCAAAGATTGTATCACTCTAGCTTGGCTCCCCACTTTCTGCCATGGTGAGTGGCTGCAAACACAGGCCATTTCCCATGGGAAAAAGAAGTCCTTTCCCCACGGTCTGCAAATCAAATGCAAGGTGGCCTTTGGGGCTCTAAGGACTTGCAGGGTACTTCTTACTGGCAGCTTTAGATTTGGAGCAATCCAGCAAAGATTGCAAATTTCTTGCTGGGCACCACCCTATTGGCCAGGGCGAGAGGCCAGAAATGGAGGCCATTTTCCTTGGGGAAAATGAAGTCATTGGCCCAGGCTCTGGGTATCAGATGAAAGGCGGCATCTGGGGCTCTAAGGACTTGCAGGGTCCTAGTTGCTGCCAGCATTAGGTTTGGAGAAATCCAGCAAAGATTGCATCACTCTAGCTTGGCTCCCCACTTTCTGCCATGGTGAGTGGCTGGAAACACAGGCCATTTCCCATGGGAAAAAGAAGTCCTTTCCCCACGGTCTGCAAATGAAATGCAAGGTGGCCTTTGGGGCTCTAAGGACTTGCAGGGTACTTCTTACTGGCAGCTTTCGATTTGGAGAAATCCAGCAAAGATTGCAAATTTCTTGCTGGGCACCACCCTATTGGCCAGGGCGAGAGGCCAGAAATGGAGGCCATTTTCCATGGGGAAAATGAAGTCATTGGCCCAGGGTCTGGGTATCAGATGAAAGGAGGCATCTGGGGCTCTAAGGACTTGCAGGGTCCTAGTTGCTGCCAGCTTTAGGTTTGGAGAAATCCAGCAAAGATTGCATCACTCTAGCTTGGCTCCCCACTTTCTGCCATGGTGAGTGGCTGCAAACACAGGCCATTTCCCATGGGAAAAAGAAGTCCTTTCCCCACGGTCTGCAAATCAAATGCAAGGTGGCCTTTGGGGCTCTAAGGACTTGCAGGGTACTTCTTACTGGCAGCTTTCGATTTGGAGAAATCCAGCAAAGATTGCAAATTTCTTGCCGGGCACCACCCTATTGGCCAGGGTGAGAGGCCAGAAATGGAGGCCATTTTCCATGGGGAAAATGAAGTCATTGGCCCAGGCTCTGGGTATCAGATGAAAGGTGGCATCTGGGGCTCTAAGGACTTGAAGGGTCTTAGTTGCTGCCAGCTTTAGGTTTGGAGAAATCCAGCAGAATTTTCAAATTTCCTGCTTGGCACCCTACTTTCTGCCAGGGCAAGTTGCAGCACAGGGATACAATTTCTATGGGAAAAAGAAGTAATTTCCCCATCATGTGGGTATCAGCAGAGAGGTGAAATTTGGGGCTCTAAGGAGCTGCAGGCTCCTCGTTGCCAGCAGGTTTAGTTTTGGAGAAAATCAGCCAAGTTTGCAAATTTCAGACAGGGAATGAAGCAGATGGCCGGGGCGAGTGGCCCCAAACTGACCCCATTTTCCATGGGGAAAAGAAGTCATGTCCCCAGGGTCTGGGTATAAGATGAAAGGTGGCATCTGGGGCTCTAAGGACTTGCAGGGTCCTAGTTGCTGCCAGCATTGGGTTTGGAGAAATCCAGCAAAGATTGCATCACTCTAGCTTGGCTCCCCACTTTCTGCCATGGTGAGTGGCTGCAAACACAGGCCATTTCCCAATGGAAAAAGAAGTCCTTTCCCCACGGTCTGCAAATCAAATGCAAGGTGGCCTTTGGGGCTCTAAGGACTTGCAGGGTACTTCTTACTGGCAGCTTTCGATTTGGAGAAATCCAGCAAAGATTGCAAATTTCTTGCTGGGCACCACCCTATTGGCCAGGGCGAGAGGCCAGAAATGGAGGCCATTTTCCTTGGGGAAAATGAAGTCATTGGCCCAGGGTCTGGGTATCAGATGAAAGGTGGCATCTGGGGCTCTAAGGACTTGCAGGGTCCTAGTTGCTGCCAGCTTTATGTTTGGAAGAATCCAGCACAGTTTGAAAATTTCTCGCTAGGCACTGCCCTGCCTGCAAGGCCAAGTGGCCACAAATGAAGGGCATTTTCCATGGGAAAAATGTCCTTAACCCAGGGTCTCAGTAATATGTTCAAGGTGGCCTTTCAGGCTCTAAGGACTTTCAGGCTCCTGGTTGCTGCCATCTTTAGGTTTGGAAGAATCCAGCAAAGATTGTATCACTCTAGCTTGGCTCCCCACTTTCTGCCATGGTGAGTGGCTGCAAACACAGGCCATTTCCCATGGGAAAAAGAAGTCCTTTCCCCACGGTCTGCAAATGAAATGCAAGGTGGCCTTTGGGGCTCTAAGGACTTGCAGGGTACTTTTTACTGGCAGCTTTAGATTTGGAGCAATCCAGCAAAGATTGCAAATTTCTTGCTGGGCACCACCCTATTGGCCAGGGCGAGAGGCCAGAAATGGAGGCCATTTTCCATGGGGAAAATGAAGTCATTGGCCCAGGGTCTGGGTATCAGATGAAAGGCGGCATCTGGGGCTCTAAGGACTTGCAGGGTCCAAGTTGCTGCCAGCTTTAGGTTTGGAGAAATCCAGCAAAGATTGCATCACTCTAGCTTGGCTCCCCACTTTCTGCCATGGTGAGTGGCTGCAAACACAGGCCATTTCCCATGGGAAAAAGAAGTCCTTTCCCCACGGTCTGCAAATCAAATGCAAGGTGGCCTTTGGGGCTCTAAGGACATGCAGGGTACTTCTTACTGGCAGCTTTCGATTTGGAGAAATCCAGCAAAGATTGCAAATTTCTTGCTGGGCACCACCCTATTGGCCAGGGCGAGAGGCCAGAAATGGAGGCCATTTTCCATGGGGAAAATGAAGTCATTGGCCCAGGCTCTGGGTATCAGATGAAAGGTGGCCTTTGGGGCTCTACGGACTTGCAGGGTCTTAGTTGCTGCCAGCTTTAGGTTTGGAGAAATCCAGCAGAATTTTCAAATTTCCTGCTTGGCACCCTACTTTCTGCCAGGGCAAGTTGCAGCACAGGGATACTATTTCTATGGGAAAAAGAAGTAATTTCCCCATCATGTGGGTATCAGCAGAGAGGTGAAATTTGGGGCTCTAAGGAGCTGCAGGCTCCTCGTTGCCAGCAGGTTTAGTTTTGGAGAAAATCAGCCAAGTTTGCAAATTTCAGACAGGGAATGGAGTAGATGGCTGGGGCGAGTGGCCCCAAACTGACCCCATTTTCCATGGGGAAAAAAGTCATTTCCCCAGGGTCTGGGTATAAGATGAAAGGTGGCATCTGGGGCTCTAAGGACTTGCAGGGTCCTAGTTGCTGCCAGCATTGGGTTTGGAGAAATCCAGCAAAGATTGCATCACTCTAGCTTGGCTCCCCACTTTCTGCCATAGTTAGTGGCTGCAAACGGAGGCCATTTCCCATGGGAAAAAGAAGTCCTTTCCCAACGGTCTGCAAATCAAATGCAAGGTGGCCTTTGGGGCTCTAAGGACTTGCAGGGTACTTCTTACTGGCAGCTTTCGATTTGGAGAAATCCAGCAAAGATTGCAAATTTCTTGCTGGGCACCACCCTATTGGCCAGGGCGAGAGGCCAGAAATGGAGGCCATTTTCCTTGGGGAAAATGAAGTCATTGGCCCAGGGTCTGGGTATCAGATGAAAGGTGGCATCTGGGGCTCTAAGGACTTGCAGGGTCCTAGTTGCTGGCAGCTTTATGTTTGGAAGAATCCAGCACAGTTTGCAAATTTCTCGCTAGGCACAGCCTGCCTGCCAGGCCAAGTGGCCAGAAATGAAGGGCATTTTCCATGGGAAAAATGTCCTTAACCCAGGGTCTCAGTAATATGTTCAAGGTGGCCTTTCAGGCTCTAAGGACTTTCAGGCTCCTGGTTTCTGCCAACTTTAGGTTTGGAAGAATCCAGCAAAGATTGTATCACTCTAGCTTGGCTCCCCACTTTCTGCCATGGTGAGTGGCTGCAAACACAGGCCATTTCCCATGGGAAAAAGAAGTCCTTTCCCCACGGTCTGCAAATCAAATGCAAGGTGGCCTTTGGGGCTCTAAGGACATGCAGGGTACTTCTTACTGGCAGCTTTCGATTTTGAGAAATCCAGCAAAGATTGCAAATTTCTTGCTGGGCACCACCCTATTGGCCAGGGTGAGAGGCCAGAAATGGAGGCCATTTTCCTTGGGGAAAATGAAGTCATTGGCCCAGGCTCTGGGTATCAGATGAAAGGTGGCATCTGGGGCTCTACGGACTTGCAGGGTCTTAGTTGCTGCCAGCTTTAGGTTTGGAGAAATCCAGCAGAATTTTCAAATTTCCTGCTTGGCACCCTACTTTCTGCCAGGGCAAGTTGCAGCACAGGGATACTATTTCTATGGGAAAAAGAAGTAATTTCCCCATCATGTGGGTATCAGCAGAGAGGTGAAATTTGGGGCTCTAAGGAGCTGCAGGCTCCTCGTTGCCAGCAGGTTTAGTTTTGGAGAAAATCAGCCAAGTTTGCAAATTTCAGACAGGGAATGGAGTAGATGGCCGGGGCGAGTGGCCCCAAACTGACCCCATTTTCCATGGGGAAAAAAGTCATTTCCCCAGGGTCTGGGTATAAGATGAAAGGTGGCATCTGGGGCTCTAAGGACTTGCAGGGTCCTAGTTGCTGCCAGCATTGGGTTTGGAGAAATCCAGCAAAGATTGCATCACTCTAGCTTGGCTCCCCACTTTCTGCCATAGTTAGTGGCTGCAAACGGAGGCCATTTCCCATGGGAAAAAGAAGTCCTTTCCCAACGGTCTGCAAATCAAATGCAAGGTGGCCTTTGGGGCTCTAAGGACTTGCAGGGTACTTCTTACTGGCAGCTTTCGATTTGGAGAAATCCAGCAAAGATTGCAAATTTCTTGCTGGGCACCACCCTATTGGCCAGGGCGAGAGGCCAGAAATGGAGGCCATTTTCCTTGGGGAAAATGAAGTCATTGGCCCAGGGTCTGGGTATCAGATGAAAGGTGGCATCTGGGGCTCTAAGGACTTGCAGGGTCCTAGTTGCTGGCAGCTTTATGTTTGGAAGAATCCAGCACAGTTTGCAAATTTCTCGCTAGGCACAGCCTGCCTGCCAGGCCAAGTGGCCAGAAATGAAGGGCATTTTCCATGGGAAAAATGTCCTTAACCCAGGGTCTCAGTAATATGTTCAAGGTGGCCTTTCAGGCTCTAAGGACTTTCAGGCTCCTGGTTGCTGCCAAGTTTAGGTTTGGAAGAATCCAGCAAAGATTGTATCACTCTAGCTTGGCTCCCCACTTTCTGCCATGGTGAGTGGCTGCAAACACAGGCCATTTCCCATGGGAAAAAGAAGTCCTTTCCCCACGGTCTGCAAATCAAATGCAAGGTGGCCTTTGGGGCTCTAAGGACTTGCAGGGTACTTCTTACTGGCAGCTTTAGATTTGGAGCAATCCAGCAAAGATTGCAAATTTCTTGCTGGGCACCACCCTATTGGCCAGGGCGAGAGGCCAGAAATGGAGGCCATTTTCCTTGGGGAAAATGAAGTCATTGGCCCAGGCTCTGGGTATCAGATGAAAGGTGGCATCTGGGGCTCTAAGGACTTGCAGGGTCCAAGTTGCTGCCAGCATTAGGTTTGGAGAAATCCAGCAAAGATTGCATCACTCTAGCTTGGCTCCCCACTTTCTGCCATGGTGAGTGGCTGCAAACACAGGCCATTTCCCATGGGAAAAAGAAGTCCTTTCCCCACGGTCTGCAAATCAAATGCAAGGTGGCCTTTGGGGCTCTAAGGACTTGCAGGGTACTTCTTACTGGCAGCTTTCGATTTGGAGAAATCCAGCAAAGATTGCAAATTTCTTGCCGGGCACCACCCTATTGGCCAGGGCGAGAGGCCAGAAATGGAGGCCATTTTCCATGGGGAAAATGAAGTCATTGGCCCAGGGTCTGGGTATCAGATGAAAGGCGGCATCTGGGGCTCTAAGGACTTGCAGGGTCCTAGTTGCTGCCAGCATTAGGTTTGGAGAAATCCAGCAAAGATTGTATCACTCTAGCTTGGCTCCCCACTTTCTGCCATGGTGAGTGGCTGCAAACACAGGCCATTTCCCATGGGAAAAAGAAGTCCTTTCCCCACGGTCTGCAAATCAAATGCAAGGTGGCCTTTGGGGCTCTAAGGACTTGCAGGGTACTTCTTACTGGCAGCTTTAGATTTGGAGCAATCCAGCAAAGATTGCAAATTTCTTGCTGGGCACCACCCTATTGGCCAGGGCGAGAGGCCAGAAATGGAGGCCATTTTCCTTGGGGAAAATGAAGTCATTGGCCCAGGCTCTGGGTATCAGATGAAAGGCGGCATCTGGGGCTCTAAGGACTTGCAGGGTCCAAGTTGCTGCCAGCATTAGGTTTGGAGAAATCCAGCAAAGATTGCATCACTCTAGCTTGGCTCCCCACTTTCTGCCATGGTGAGTGGCTGGAAACACAGGCCATTTCCCATGGGAAAAAGAAGTCCTTTCCCCACGGTCTGCAAATGAAATGCAAGGTGGCCTTTGGGGCTCTAAGGACTTGCAGGGTACTTCTTACTGGCAGCTTTCGATTTGGAGAAATCCAGCAAAGATTGCAAATTTCTTGCTGGGCACCACCCTATTGGCCAGGGCGAGAGGCCAGAAATGGAGGCCATTTTCCATGGGGAAAATGAAGTCATTGGCCCAGGGTCTGGGTATCAGATGAAAGGAGGCATCTGGGGCTCTAAGGACTTGCAGGGTCCTAGTTGCTGCCAGCTTTAGGTTTGGAGAAATCCAGCAAAGATTGCATCACTCTAGCTTGGCTCCCCACTTTCTGCCATGGTGAGTGGCTGCAAACACAGGCCATTTCCCATGGGAAAAAGAAGTCCTTTCCCCACGGTCTGCAAATCAAATGCAAGGTGGCCTTTGGGGCTCTAAGGACTTGCAGGGTACTTCTTACTGGCAGCTTTCGATTTGGAGAAATCCAGCAAAGATTGCAAATTTCTTGCCGGGCACCACCCTATTGGCCAGGGTGAGAGGCCAGAAATGGAGGCCATTTTCCATGGGGAAAATGAAGTCATTGGCCCAGGCTCTGGGTATCAGATGAAAGGTGGCATCTGGGGCTCTAAGGACTTGAAGGGTCTTAGTTGCTGCCAGCTTTAGGTTTGGAGAAATCCAGCAGAATTTTCAAATTTCCTGCTTGGCACCCTACTTTCTGCCAGGGCAAGTTGCAGCACAGGGATACAATTTCTATGGGAAAAAGAAGTAATTTCCCCATCATGTGGGTATCAGCAGAGAGGTGAAATTTGGGGCTCTAAGGAGCTGCAGGCTCCTCGTTGCCAGCAGGTTTAGTTTTGGAGAAAATCAGCCAAGTTTGCAAATTTCAGACAGGGAATGAAGCAGATGGCCGGGGCGAGTGGCCCCAAACTGACCCCATTTTCCATGGGGAAAAGAAGTCATGTCCCCAGGGTCTGGGTATAAGATGAAAGGTGGCATCTGGGGCTCTAAGGACTTGCAGGGTCCTAGTTGCTGCCAGCTTTATGTTTGGAAGAATCCAGCACAGTTTGAAAATTTCTCGCTAGGCACTGCCCTGCCTGCAAGGCCAAGTGGCCACAAATGAAGGGCATTTTCCATGGGAAAAATGTCCTTAACCCAGGGTCTCAGTAATATGTTCAAGGTGGCCTTTCAGGCTCTAAGGACTTTCAGGCTCCTGGTTGCTGCCAACTTTAGGTTTGGAAGAATCCAGCAAAGATTGTATCACTCTAGCTTGGCTCCCCACTTTCTGCCATGGTGAGTGGCTGGAAACACAGGCCATTTCCCATGGGAAAAAGAAGTCCTTTCCCCACGGTCTGCAAATCAAATGCAAGGTGGCCTTTGGGGCTCTAAGGACTTGCAGGGTACTTTTTACTGGCAGCTTTAGATTTGGAGCAATCCAGCAAAGATTGCAAATTTCTTGCTGGGCACCACCCTATTGGCCAGGGCGAGAGGCCAGAAATGGAGGCCATTTTCCATGGGGAAAATGAAGTCATTGGCCCAGGGTCTGGGTATCAGATGAAAGGCGGCATCTGGGGCTCTAAGGACTTGCAGGGTCCAAGTTGCTGCCAGCTTTAGGTTTGGAGAAATCCAGCAAAGATTGCATCACTCTAGCTTGGCTCCCCACTTTCTGCCATGGTGAGTGGCTGCAAACACAGGCCATTTCCCATGGGAAAAAGAAGTCCTTTCCCCACGGTCTGCAAATCAAATGCAAGGTGGCCTTTGGGGCTCTAAGGACATGCAGGGTACTTCTTACTGGCAGCTTTCGATTTGGAGAAATCCAGCAAAGATTGCAAATTTCTTGCTGGGCACCACCCTATTGGCCAGGGCGAGAGGCCAGAAATGGAGGCCATTTTCCATGGGGAAAATGAAGTCATTGGCCCAGGCTCTGGGTATCAGATGAAAGGTGGCCTTTGGGGCTCTACGGACTTGCAGGGTCTTAGTTGCTGCCAGCTTTAGGTTTGGAGAAATCCAGCAGAATTTTCAAATTTCCTGCTTGGCACCCTACTTTCTGCCAGGGCAAGTTGCAGCACAGGGATACTATTTCTATGGGAAAAAGAAGTAATTTCCCCATCATGTGGGTATCAGCAGAGAGGTGAAATTTGGGGCTCTAAGGAGCTGCAGGCTCCTCGTTGCCAGCAGGTTTAGTTTTGGAGAAAATCAGCCAAGTTTGCAAATTTCAGACAGGGAATGGAGTAGATGGCTGGGGCGAGTGGCCCCAAACTGACCCCATTTTCCATGGGGAAAAAAGTCATTTCCCCAGGGTCTGGGTATAAGATGAAAGGTGGCATCTGGGGCTCTAAGGACTTGCAGGGTCCTAGTTGCTGCCAGCATTGGGTTTGGAGAAATCCAGCAAAGATTGCATCACTCTAGCTTGGCTCCCCACTTTCTGCCATAGTTAGTGGCTGCAAACGGAGGCCATTTCCCATGGGAAAAAGAAGTCCTTTCCCAACGGTCTGCAAATCAAATGCAAGGTGGCCTTTGGGGCTCTAAGGACTTGCAGGGTACTTCTTACTGGCAGCTTTCGATTTGGAGAAATCCAGCAAAGATTGCAAATTTCTTGCTGGGCACCACCCTATTGGCCAGGGCGAGAGGCCAGAAATGGAGGCCATTTTCCTTGGGGAAAATGAAGTCATTGGCCCAGGGTCTGGGTATCAGATGAAAGGTGGCATCTGGGGCTCTAAGGACTTGCAGGGTCCTAGTTGCTGGCAGCTTTATGTTTGGAAGAATCCAGCACAGTTTGCAAATTTCTCGCTAGGCACAGCCTGCCTGCCAGGCCAAGTGGCCAGAAATGAAGGGCATTTTCCATGGGAAAAATGTCCTTAACCCAGGGTCTCAGTAATATGTTCAAGGTGGCCTTTCAGGCTCTAAGGACTTTCAGGCTCCTGGTTGCTGCCAACTTTAGGTTTGGAAGAATCCAGCAAAGATTGTATCACTCTAGCTTGGCTCCCCACTTTCTGCCATGGTGAGTGGCTGCAAACACAGGCCATTTCCCATGGGAAAAAGAAGTCCTTTCCCCACGGTCTGCAAATCAAATGCAAGGTGGCCTTTGGGGCTCTAAGGACTTGCAGGGTACTTCTTACTGGCAGCTTTCGATTTTGAGAAATCCAGCAAAGATTGCAAATTTCTTGCTGGGCACCACCCTATTGGCCAGGGTGAGAGGCCAGAAATGGAGGCCATTTTCCTTGGGGAAAATGAAGTCATTGGCCCAGGCTCTGGGTATCAGATGAAAGGTGGCATCTGGGGCTCTACGGACTTGCAGGGTCTTAGTTGCTGCCAGCTTTAGGTTTGGAGAAATCCAGCAGAATTTTCAAATTTCCTGCTTGGCACCCTACTTTCTGCCAGGGCAAGTTGCAGCACAGGGATACTATTTCTATGGGAAAAAGAAGTAATTTCCCCATCATGTGGGTATCAGCAGAGAGGTGAAATTTGGGGCTCTAAGGAGCTGCAGGCTCCTCGTTGCCAGCAGGTTTAATTTTGGAGAAAATCAGCCAAGTTTGCAAATTTCAGACAGGGAATGGAGTAGATGGCCGGGGCGAGTGGCCCCAAACTGACCCCATTTTCCATGGGGAAAAAAGTCATTTCCCCAGGGTCTGGGTATAAGATGAAAGGTGGCATCTGGGGCTCTAAGGACTTGCAGGGTCCTAGTTGCTGCCAGCATTGGGTTTGGAGAAATCCAGCAAAGATTGCATCACTCTAGCTTGGCTCCCCACTTTCTGCCATAGTTAGTGGCTGCAAACGGAGGCCATTTCCCATGGGAAAAAGAAGTCCTTTCCCCACGGTCTGCAAATCAAATGCAAGGTGGCCTTTGGGGCTCCAAGGACATGCAGGGTACTTCTTACTGGCAGCTTTCGATTTGGAGCAATCCAGCAAAGATTGCAAATTTCTTGCTGGGCACCACCCTATTGGCCAGGGCGAGAGGCCAGAAATGGAGGCCATTTTCCTTGGGGAAAATGAAGTCATTGGCCCAGGCTCTGGGTATCAGATGAAAGGTGGCATCTGGGGCTCTAAGGACTTGCAGGGTCCTAGTTGCTGGCAGCTTTATGTTTGGAAGAATCCAGCACAGTTTGCAAATTTCTCGCTAGGCACAGCCTGCCTGCCAGGCCAAGTGGCCAGAAATGAAGGGCATTTTCCATGGGAAAAATGTCCTTAACCCAGGGTCTCAGTAATATGTTCAAGGTGGCCTTTCAGGCTCTAAGGACTTTCAGGCTCCTGGTTGCTGCCAAGTTTAGGTTTGGAAGAATCCAGCAAAGATTGCATCACTCTAGCTTGGCTCCCCACTTTCTGCCATGGTGAGTGGCTGCAAACACAGGCCATTTCCCATGGGAAAAAGAAGTCCTTTCCCCACGGTCTGCAAATCAAATGCAAGGTGGCCTTTGGGGCTCTAAGGACTTGCAGGGTACTTCTTACTGGCAGCTTTAGATTTGGAGCAATCCAGCAAAGATTGCAAATTTCTTGCTGGGCACCACCCTATTGGCCAGGGCGAGAGGCCAGAAATGGAGGCCATTTTCCTTGGGGAAAATGAAGTCATTGGCCCAGGCTCTGGGTATCAGATGAAAGGTGGCATCTGGGGCTCTAAGGACTTGCAGGGTCCAAGTTGCTGCCAGCATTAGGTTTGGAGAAATCCAGCAAAGATTGCATCACTCTAGCTTGGCTCCCCACTTTCTGCCATGGTGAGTGGCTGCAAACACAGGCCATTTCCCATGGGAAAAAGAAGTCCTTTCCCCACGGTCTGCAAATCAAATGCAAGGTGGCCTTTGGGGCTCTAAGGACTTGCAGGGTACTTCTTACTGGCAGCTTTCGATTTGGAGAAATCCAGCAAAGATTGCAAATTTCTTGCCGGGCACCACCCTATTGGCCAGGGCGAGAGGCCAGAAATGGAGGCCATTTTCCATGGGGAAAATGAAGTCATTGGCCCAGGGTCTGGGTATCAGATGAAAGGCGGCATCTGGGGCTCTAAGGACTTGCAGGGTCCTAGTTGCTGCCAGCATTAGGTTTGGAGGAATCCAGCAAAGATTGTATCACTCTAGCTTGGCTCCCCACTTTCTGCCATGGTGAGTGGCTGCAAACACAGGCCATTTCCCATGGGAAAAAGAAGTCCTTTCCCCACGGTCTGCAAATCAAATGCAAGGTGGCCTTTGGGGCTCTAAGGACTTGCAGGGTACTTCTTACTGGCAGCTTTAGATTTGGAGCAATCCAGCAAAGATTGCAAATTTCTTGCTGGGCACCACCCTATTGGCCAGGGCGAGAGGCCAGAAATGGAGGCCATTTTCCTTGGGGAAAATGAAGTCATTGGCCCAGGCTCTGGGTATCAGATGAAAGGCGGCATCTGGGGCTCTAAGGACTTGCAGGGTCCAAGTTGCTGCCAGCATTAGGTTTGGAGAAATCCAGCAAAGATTGCATCACTCTAGCTTGGCTCCCCACTTTCTGCCATGGTGAGTGGCTGGAAACACAGGCCATTTCCCATGGGAAAAAGAAGTCCTTTCCCCACGGTCTGCAAATGAAATGCAAGGTGGCCTTTGGGGCTCTAAGGACTTGCAGGGTACTTCTTACTGGCAGCTTTCGATTTGGAGAAATCCAGCAAAGATTGCAAATTTCTTGCTGGGCACCACCCTATTGGCCAGGGCGAGAGGCCAGAAATGGAGGCCATTTTCCATGGGGAAAATGAAGTCATTGGCCCAGGGTCTGGGTATCAGATGAAAGGAGGCATCTGGGGCTCTAAGGACTTGCAGGGTCCTAGTTGCTGCCAGCTTTAGGTTTGGAGAAATCCAGCAAAGATTGCATCACTCTAGCTTGGCTCCCCACTTTCTGCCATGGTGAGTGGCTGCAAACACAGGCCATTTCCCATGGGAAAAAGAAGTCCTTTCCCCACGGTCTGCAAATCAAATGCAAGGTGGCCTTTGGGGCTCTAAGGACTTGCAGGGTACTTCTTACTGGCAGCTTTCGATTTGGAGAAATCCAGCAAAGATTGCAAATTTCTTGCCGGGCACCACCCTATTGGCCAGGGTGAGAGGCCAGAAATGGAGGCCATTTTCCATGGGGAAAATGAAGTCATTGGCCCAGGCTCTGGGTATCAGATGAAAGGTGGCATCTGGGGCTCTAAGGACTTGAAGGGTCTTAGTTGCTGCCAGCTTTAGGTTTGGAGAAATCCAGCAGAATTTTCAAATTTCCTGCTTGGCACCCTACTTTCTGCCAGGGCAAGTTGCAGCACAGGGATACAATTTCTATGGGAAAAAGAAGTAATTTCCCCATCATGTGGGTATCAGCAGAGAGGTGAAATTTGGGGCTCTAAGGAGCTGCAGGCTCCTCGTTGCCAGCAGGTTTAGTTTTGGAGAAAATCAGCCAAGTTTGCAAATTTCAGACAGGGAATGAAGCAGATGGCCGGGGCGAGTGGCCCCAAACTGACCCCATTTTCCATGGGGAAAAGAAGTCATGTCCCCAGGGTCTGGGTATAAGATGAAAGGTGGCATCTGGGGCTCTAAGGACTTGCAGGGTCCTAGTTGCTGCCAGCATTGGGTTTGGAGAAATCCAGCAAAGATTGCATCACTCTAGCTTGGCTCCCCACTTTCTGCCATGGTGAGTGGCTGCAAACACAGGCCATTTCCCAATGGAAAAAGAAGTCCTTTCCCCACGGTCTGCAAATCAAATGCAAGGTGGCCTTTGGGGCTCTAAGGACTTGCAGGGTACTTCTTACTGGCAGCTTTCGATTTGGAGAAATCCAGCAAAGATTGCAAATTTCCTGCTGGGCACCACCCTATTGGCCAGGGCGAGAGGCCAGAAATGGAGGCCATTTTCCTTGGGGAAAATGAAGTCATTGGCCCAGGCTCTGGGTATCAGATGAAAGGTGGCATCTGGGGCTCTAAGGACTTGCAGGGTCCTAGTTGCTGCCAGCTTTATGTTTGGAAGAATCCAGCACAGTTTGAAAATTTCTCGCTAGGCACTGCCCTGCCTGCAAGGCCAAGTGGCCACAAATGAAGGGCATTTTCCATGGGAAAAATGTCCTTAACCCAGGGTCTCAGTAATATGTTCAAGGTGGCCTTTCAGGCTCTAAGGACTTTCAGGCTCCTGGTTGCTGCCAACTTTAGGTTTGGAAGAATCCAGCAAAGATTGTATCACTCTAGCTTGGCTCCCCACTTTCTGCCATGGTGAGTGGCTGGAAACACAGGCCATTTCCCATGGGAAAAAGAAGTCCTTTCCCCACGGTCTGCAAATGAAATGCAAGGTGGCCTTTGGGGCTCTAAGGACTTGCAGGGTACTTTTTACTGGCAGCTTTAGATTTGGAGCAATCCAGCAAAGATTGCAAATTTCTTGCTGGGCACCACCCTATTGGCCAGGGCGAGAGGCCAGAAATGGAGGCCATTTTCCATGGGGAAAATGAAGTCATTGGCCCAGGGTCTGGGTATCAGATGAAAGGCGGCATCTGGGGCTCTAAGGACTTGCAGGGTCCAAGTTGCTGCCAGCTTTAGGTTTGGAGAAATCCAGCAAAGATTGCATCACTCTAGCTTGGCTCCCCACTTTCTGCCATGGTGAGTGGCTGCAAACACAGGCCATTTCCCATGGGAAAAAGAAGTCCTTTCCCCACGGTCTGCAAATCAAATGCAAGGTGGCCTTTGGGGCTCTAAGGACATGCAGGGTACTTCTTACTGGCAGCTTTCGATTTGGAGAAATCCAGCAAAGATTGCATATTTCTTGCTGGGCACCACCCTATTGGCCAGGGCGAGAGGCCAGAAATGGAGGCCATTTTCCATGGGGAAAATGAAGTCATTGGCCCAGGCTCTGGGTATCAGATGAAAGGTGGCCTTTGGGGCTCTACGGACTTGCAGGGTCTTAGTTGCTGCCAGCTTTAGGTTTGGAGAAATCCAGCAGAATTTTCAAATTTCCTGCTTGGCACCCTACTTTCTGCCAGGGCAAGTTGCAGCACAGGGATACTATTTCTATGGGAAAAAGAAGTAATTTCCCCATCATGTGGGTATCAGCAGAGAGGTGAAATTTGGGGCTCTAAGGAGCTGCAGGCTCCTCGTTGCCAGCAGGTTTAGTTTTGGAGAAAATCAGCCAAGTTTGCAAATTTCAGACAGGGAATGGAGTAGATGGCTGGGGCGAGTGGCCCCAAACTGACCCCATTTTCCATGGGGAAAAAAGTCATTTCCCCAGGGTCTGGGTATAAGATGAAAGGTGGCATCTGGGGCTCTAAGGACTTGCAGGGTCCTAGTTGCTGCCAGCATTGGGTTTGGAGAAATCCAGCAAAGATTGCATCACTCTAGCTTGGCTCCCCACTTTCTGCCATAGTTAGTGGCTGCAAACGGAGGCCATTTCCCATGGGAAAAAGAAGTCCTTTCCCAACGGTCTGCAAATCAAATGCAAGGTGGCCTTTGGGGCTCTAAGGACTTGCAGGGTACTTCTTACTGGCAGCTTTCGATTTGGAGAAATCCAGCAAAGATTGCAAATTTCTTGCTGGGCACCACCCTATTGGCCAGGGCGAGAGGCCAGAAATGGAGGCCATTTTCCTTGGGGAAAATGAAGTCATTGGCCCAGGGTCTGGGTATCAGATGAAAGGTGGCATCTGGGGCTCTAAGGACTTGCAGGGTCCTAGTTGCTGGCAGCTTTATGTTTGGAAGAATCCAGCACAGTTTGCAAATTTCTCGCTAGGCACAGCCTGCCTGCCAGGCCAAGTGGCCAGAAATGAAGGGCATTTTCCATGGGAAAAATGTCCTTAACCCAGGGTCTCAGTAATATGTTCAAGGTGGCCTTTCAGGCTCTAAGGACTTTCAGGCTCCTGGTTGCTGCCAAGTTTAGGTTTGGAAGAATCCAGCAAAGATTGTATCACTCTAGCTTGGCTCCCCACTTTCTGCCATGGTGAGTGGCTGCAAACACAGGCCATTTCCCATGGGAAAAAGAAGTCCTTTCCCCACGGTCTGCAAATCAAATGCAAGGTGGCCTTTGGGGCTCTAAGGACTTGCAGGGTACTTCTTACTGGCAGCTTTCGATTTTGAGAAATCCAGCAAAGATTGCAAATTTCTTGCTGGGCACCACCCTATTGGCCAGGGTGAGAGGCCAGAAATGGAGGCCATTTTCCTTGGGGAAAATGAAGTCATTGGCCCAGGCTCTGGGTATCAGATGAAAGGTGGCATCTGGGGCTCTACGGACTTGCAGGGTCTTAGTTGCTGCCAGCTTTAGGTTTGGAGAAATCCAGCAGAATTTTCAAATTTCCTGCTTGGCACCCTACTTTCTGCCAGGGCAAGTTGCAGCACAGGGATACTATTTCTATGGGAAAAAGAAGTAATTTCCCCATCATGTGGGTATCAGCAGAGAGGTGAAATTTGGGGCTCTAAGGAGCTGCAGGCTCCTCGTTGCCAGCAGGTTTAATTTTGGAGAAAATCAGCCAAGTTTGCAAATTTCAGACAGGGAATGGAGTAGATGGCCGGGGCGAGTGGCCCCAAACTGACCCCATTTTCCATGGGGAAAAAAGTCATTTCCCCAGGGTCTGGGTATAAGATGAAAGGTGGCATCTGGGGCTCTAAGGACTTGCAGGGTCCTAGTTGCTGCCAGCATTGGGTTTGGAGAAATCCAGCAAAGATTGCATCACTCTAGCTTGGCTCCCCACTTTCTGCCATAGTTAGTGGCTGCAAACGGAGGCCATTTCCCATGGGAAAAAGAAGTCCTTTCCCCACGGTCTGCAAATCAAATGCAAGGTGGCCTTTGGGGCTCCAAGGACATGCAGGGTACTTCTTACTGGCAGCTTTCGATTTGGAGCAATCCAGCAAAGATTGCAAATTTCTTGCTGGGCACCACCCTATTGGCCAGGGCGAGAGGCCAGAAATGGAGGCCATTTTCCTTGGGGAAAATGAAGTCATTGGCCCAGGGTCTGGGTATCAGATGAAAGGTGGCATCTGGGGCTCTAAGGACTTGCAGGGTCCTAGTTGCTGGCAGCTTTATGTTTGGAAGAATCCAGCACAGTTTGCAAATTTCTCGCTAGGCACAGCCTGCCTGCCAGGCCAAGTGGCCAGAAATGAAGGGCATTTTCCATGGGAAAAATGTCCTTAACCCAGGGTCTCAGTAATATGTTCAAGGTGGCCTTTCAGGCTCTAAGGACTTTCAGGCTCCTGGTTGCTGCCAAGTTTAGGTTTGGAAGAATCCAGCAAAGATTGCATCACTCTAGCTTGGCTCCCCACTTTCTGCCATGGTGAGTGGCTGCAAACACAGGCCATTTCCCATGGGAAAAAGAAGTCCTTTCCCCACGGTCTGCAAATCAAATGCAAGGTGGCCTTTGGGGCTCTAAGGACTTGCAGGGTACTTCTTACTGGCAGCTTTAAGTTTGGAGCAATCCAGCAAAGATTGCAAATTTCTTGCTGGGCACCACCCTATTGGCCAGGGCGAGAGGCCAGAAATGGAGGCCATTTTCCTTGGGGAAAATGAAGTCATTGGCCCAGGCTCTGGGTATCAGATGAAAGGTGGCATCTGGGGCTCTAAGGACTTGCAGGGTCCAAGTTGCTGCCAGCATTAGGTTTGGAGAAATCCAGCAAAGATTGCATCACTCTAGCTTGGCTCCCCACTTTCTGCCATGGTGAGTGGCTGCAAACACAGGCCATTTCCCATGGGAAAAAGAAGTCCTTTCCCCACGGTCTGCAAATCAAATGCAAGGTGGCCTTTGGGGCTCTAAGGACTTGCAGGGTACTTCTTACTGGCAGCTTTCGATTTGGAGAAATCCAGCAAAGATTGCAAATTTCTTGCCGGGCACCACCCTATTGGCCAGGGCGAGAGGCCAGAAATGGAGGCCATTTTCCATGGGGAAAATGAAGTCATTGGCCCAGGGTCTGGGTATCAGATGAAAGGCGGCATCTGGGGCTCTAAGGACTTGCAGGGTCCTAGTTGCTGCCAGCATTAGGTTTGGAGAAATCCAGCAAAGATTGTATCACTCTAGCTTGGCTCCCCACTTTCTGCCATGGTGAGTGGCTGCAAACACAGGCCATTTCCCATGGGAAAAAGAAGTCCTTTCCCCACGGTCTGCAAATCAAATGCAAGGTGGCCTTTGGGGCTCTAAGGACTTGCAGGGTACTTCTTACTGGCAGCTTTAGATTTGGAGCAATCCAGCAAAGATTGCAAATTTCTTGCTGGGCACCACCCTATTGGCCAGGGCGAGAGGCCAGAAATGGAGGCCATTTTCCTTGGGGAAAATGAAGTCATTGGCCCAGGCTCTGGGTATCAGATGAAAGGCGGCATCTGGGGCTCTAAGGACTTGCAGGGTCCAAGTTGCTGCCAGCATTAGGTTTGGAGAAATCCAGCAAAGATTGCATCACTCTAGCTTGGCTCCCCACTTTCTGCCATGGTGAGTGGCTGGAAACACAGGCCATTTCCCATGGGAAAAAGAAGTCCTTTCCCCACGGTCTGCAAATGAAATGCAAGGTGGCCTTTGGGGCTCTAAGGACTTGCAGGGTACTTCTTACTGGCAGCTTTCGATTTGGAGAAATCCAGCAAAGATTGCAAATTTCTTGCTGGGCACCACCCTATTGGCCAGGGCGAGAGGCCAGAAATGGAGGCCATTTTCCATGGGGAAAATGAAGTCATTGGCCCAGGGTCTGGGTATCAGATGAAAGGAGGCATCTGGGGCTCTAAGGACTTGCAGGGTCCTAGTTGCTGCCAGCTTTAGGTTTGGAGAAATCCAGCAAAGATTGCATCACTCTAGCTTGGCTCCCCACTTTCTGCCATGGTGAGTGGCTGCAAACACAGGCCATTTCCCATGGGAAAAAGAAGTCCTTTCCCCACGGTCTGCAAATCAAATGCAAGGTGGCCTTTGGGGCTCTAAGGACTTGCAGGGTACTTCTTACTGGCAGCTTTCGATTTGGAGAAATCCAGCAAAGATTGCAAATTTCTTGCCGGGCACCACCCTATTGGCCAGGGTGAGAGGCCAGAAATGGAGGCCATTTTCCATGGGGAAAATGAAGTCATTGGCCCAGGCTCTGGGTATCAGATGAAAGGTGGCATCTGGGGCTCTAAGGACTTGAAGGGTCTTAGTTGCTGCCAGCTTTAGGTTTGGAGAAATCCAGCAGAATTTTCAAATTTCCTGCTTGGCACCCTACTTTCTGCCAGGGCAAGTTGCAGCACAGGGATACAATTTCTATGGGAAAAAGAAGTAATTTCCCCATCATGTGGGTATCAGCAGAGAGGTGAAATTTGGGGCTCTAAGGAGCTGCAGGCTCCTCGTTGCCAGCAGGTTTAGTTTTGGAGAAAATCAGCCAAGTTTGCAAATTTCAGACAGGGAATGAAGCAGATGGCCGGGGCGAGTGGCCCCAAACTGACCCCATTTTCCATGGGGAAAAGAAGTCATGTCCCCAGGGTCTGGGTATAAGATGAAAGGTGGCATCTGGGGCTCTAAGGACTTGCAGGGTCCTAGTTGCTGCCAGCATTGGGTTTGGAGAAATCCAGCAAAGATTGCATCACTCTAGCTTGGCTCCCCACTTTCTGCCATGGTGAGTGGCTGCAAACACAGGCCATTTCCCAATGGAAAAAGAAGTCCTTTCCCCACGGTCTGCAAATCAAATGCAAGGTGGCCTTTGGGGCTCTAAGGACTTGCAGGGTACTTCTTACTGGCAGCTTTCGATTTGGAGAAATCCAGCAAAGATTGCAAATTTCCTGCTGGGCACCACCCTATTGGCCAGGGCGAGAGGCCAGAAATGGAGGCCATTTTCCTTGGGGAAAATGAAGTCATTGGCCCAGGCTCTGGGTATCAGATGAAAGGTGGCATCTGGGGCTCTAAGGACTTGCAGGGTCCTAGTTGCTGCCAGCTTTATGTTTGGAAGAATCCAGCACAGTTTGAAAATTTCTCGCTAGGCACTGCCCTGCCTGCAAGGCCAAGTGGCCACAAATGAAGGGCATTTTCCATGGGAAAAATGTCCTTAACCCAGGGTCTCAGTAATATGTTCAAGGTGGCCTTTCAGGCTCTAAGGACTTTCAGGCTCCTGGTTGCTGCCAACTTTAGGTTTGGAAGAATCCAGCAAAGATTGTATCACTCTAGCTTGGCTCCCCACTTTCTGCCATGGTGAGTGGCTGGAAACACAGGCCATTTCCCATGGGAAAAAGAAGTCCTTTCCCCACGGTCTGCAAATGAAATGCAAGGTGGCCTTTGGGGCTCTAAGGACTTGCAGGGTACTTTTTACTGGCAGCTTTAGATTTGGAGCAATCCAGCAAAGATTGCAAATTTCTTGCTGGGCACTACCCTATTGGCCAGGGCGAGAGGCCAGAAATGGAGGCCATTTTCCATGGGGAAAATGAAGTCATTGGCCCAGGGTCTGGGTATCAGATGAAAGGCGGCATCTGGGGCTCTAAGGACTTGCAGGGTCCAAGTTGCTGCCAGCTTTAGGTTTGGAGAAATCCAGCAAAGATTGCATCACTCTAGCTTGGCTCCCCACTTTCTGCCATGGTGAGTGGCTGCAAACACAGGCCATTTCCCATGGGAAAAAGAAGTCCTTTCCCCACGGTCTGCAAATCAAATGCAAGGTGGCCTTTGGGGCTCTAAGGACATGCAGGGTACTTCTTACTGGCAGCTTTCGATTTGGAGAAATCCAGCAAAGATTGCAAATTTCTTGCTGGGCACCACCCTATTGGCCAGGGCGAGAGGCCAGAAATGGAGGCCATTTTCCATGGGGAAAATGAAGTCATTGGCCCAGGCTCTGGGTATCAGATGAAAGGTGGCCTTTGGGGCTCTACGGACTTGCAGGGTCTTAGTTGCTGCCAGCTTTAGGTTTGGAGAAATCCAGCAGAATTTTCAAATTTCCTGCTTGGCACCCTACTTTCTGCCAGGGCAAGTTGCAGCACAGGGATACTATTTCTATGGGAAAAAGAAGTAATTTCCCCATCATGTGGGTATCAGCAGAGAGGTGAAATTTGGGGCTCTAAGGAGCTGCAGGCTCCTCGTTGCCAGCAGGTTTAGTTTTGGAGAAAATCAGCCAAGTTTGCAAATTTCAGACAGGGAATGGAGTAGATGGCTGGGGCGAGTGGCCCCAAACTGACCCCATTTTCCATGGGGAAAAAAGTCATTTCCCCAGGGTCTGGGTATAAGATGAAAGGTGGCATCTGGGGCTCTAAGGACTTGCAGGGTCCTAGTTGCTGCCAGCATTGGGTTTGGAGAAATCCAGCAAAGATTGCATCACTCTAGCTTGGCTCCCCACTTTCTGCCATGGTGAGTGGCTGCAAACACAGGCCATTTCCCATGGGAAAAAGAAGTCCTTTCCCCACGGTCTGCAAATCAAATGCAAGGTGGCCTTTGGGGCTCTAAGGACTTGCAGGGTACTTCTTACTGGCAGCTTTAGATTTGGAGCAATCCAGCAAAGATTGCAAATTTCTTGCTGGGCACCACCCTATTGGCCAGGGCGAGAGGCCAGAAATGGAGGCCATTTTCCTTGGGGAAAATGAAGTCATTGGCCCAGGGTCTGGGTATCAGATGAAAGGTGGCATCTGGGGCTCTAAGGACTTGCAGGGTCCAAGTTGCTGCCAGCATTAGGTTTGGAGAAATCCAGCAAAGATTGCATCACTCTAGCTTGGCTCCCCACTTTCTGCCATGGTGAGTGGCTGCAAACACAGGCCATTTCCCATGGGAAAAAGAAGTCCTTTCCCCACGGTCTGCAAATCAAATGCAAGGTGGCCTTTGGGGCTCTAAGGACTTGCAGGGTACTTCTTACTGGCAGCTTTCGATTTGGAGAAATCCAGCAAAGATTGCAAATTTCTTGCCGGGCACCACCCTATTGGCCAGGGCGAGAGGCCAGAAATGGAGGCCATTTTCCATGGGGAAAATGAAGTCATTGGCCCAGGGTCTGGGTATCAGATGAAAGGCGGCATCTGGGGCTCTAAGGACTTGCAGGGTCCTAGTTGCTGCCAGCATTAGGTTTGGAGAAATCCAGCAAAGATTGTATCACTCTAGCTTGGCTCCCCACTTTCTGCCATGGTGAGTGGCTGCAAACACAGGCCATTTCCCATGGGAAAAAGAAGTCCTTTCCCCACGGTCTGCAAATCAAATGCAAGGTGGCCTTTGGGGCTCTAAGGACTTGCAGGGTACTTCTTACTGGCAGCTTTAGATTTGGAGCAATCCAGCAAAGATTGCAAATTTCTTGCTGGGCACCACCCTATTGGCCAGGGCGAGAGGCCAGAAATGGAGGCCATTTTCCTTGGGGAAAATGAAGTCATTGGCCCAGGCTCTGGGTATCAGATGAAAGGCGGCATCTGGGGCTCTAAGGACTTGCAGGGTCCTAGTTGCTGCCAGCATTAGGTTTGGAGAAATCCAGCAAAGATTGCATCACTCTAGCTTGGCTCCCCACTTTCTGCCATGGTGAGTGGCTGGAAACACAGGCCATTTCCCATGGGAAAAAGAAGTCCTTTCCCCACGGTCTGCAAATGAAATGCAAGGTGGCCTTTGGGGCTCTAAGGACTTGCAGGGTACTTCTTACTGGCAGCTTTCGATTTGGAGAAATCCAGCAAAGATTGCAAATTTCTTGCTGGGCACCACCCTATTGGCCAGGGCGAGAGGCCAGAAATGGAGGCCATTTTCCATGGGGAAAATGAAGTCATTGGCCCAGGGTCTGGGTATCAGATGAAAGGAGGCATCTGGGGCTCTAAGGACTTGCAGGGTCCTAGTTGCTGCCAGCTTTAGGTTTGGAGAAATCCAGCAAAGATTGCATCACTCTAGCTTGGCTCCCCACTTTCTGCCATGGTGAGTGGCTGCAAACACAGGCCATTTCCCAATGGAAAAAGAAGTCCTTTCCCCACGGTCTGCAAATCAAATGCAAGGTGGCCTTTGGGGCTCTAAGGACTTGCAGGGTACTTCTTACTGGCAGCTTTCGATTTGGAGAAATCCAGCAAAGATTGCAAATTTCTTGCCGGGCACCACCCTATTGGCCAGGGTGAGAGGCCAGAAATGGAGGCCATTTTCCATGGGGAAAATGAAGTCATTGGCCCAGGCTCTGGGTATCAGATGAAAGGTGGCATCTGGGGCTCTAAGGACTTGAAGGGTCTTAGTTGCTGCCAGCTTTAGGTTTGGAGAAATCCAGCAGAATTTTCAAATTTCCTGCTTGGCACCCTACTTTCTGCCAGGGCAAGTTGCAGCACAGGGATACAATTTCTATGGGAAAAAGAAGTAATTTCCCCATCATGTGGGTATCAGCAGAGAGGTGAAATTTGGGGCTCTAAGGAGCTGCAGGCTCCTCGTTGCCAGCAGGTTTAGTTTTGGAGAAAATCAGCCAAGTTTGCAAATTTCAGACAGGGAATGAAGCAGATGGCCGGGGCGAGTGGCCCCAAACTGACCCCATTTTCCATGGGGAAAAGAAGTCATGTCCCCAGGGTCTGGGTATAAGATGAAAGGTGGCATCTGGGGCTCTAAGGACTTGCAGGGTCCTAGTTGCTGCCAGCATTGGGTTTGGAGAAATCCAGCAAAGATTGCATCACTCTAGCTTGGCTCCCCACTTTCTGCCATGGTGAGTGGCTGCAAACACAGGCCATTTCCCAATGGAAAAAGAAGTCCTTTCCCCACGGTCTGCAAATCAAATGCAAGGTGGCCTTTGGGGCTCTAAGGACTTGCAGGGTACTTCTTACTGGCAGCTTTCGATTTGGAGAAATCCAGCAAAGATTGCAAATTTCCTGCTGGGCACCACCCTATTGGCCAGGGCGAGAGGCCAGAAATGGAGGCCATTTTCCTTGGGGAAAATGAAGTCATTGGCCCAGGCTCTGGGTATCAGATGAAAGGTGGCATCTGGGGCTCTAAGGACTTGCAGGGTCCTAGTTGCTGCCAGCTTTATGTTTGGAAGAATCCAGCACAGTTTGAAAATTTCTCGCTAGGCACTGCCCTGCCTGCAAGGCCAAGTGGCCACAAATGAAGGGCATTTTCCATGGGAAAAATGTCCTTAACCCAGGGTCTCAGTAATATGTTCAAGGTGGCCTTTCAGGCTCTAAGGACTTTCAGGCTCCTGGTTGCTGCCAACTTTAGGTTTGGAAGAATCCAGCAAAGATTGTATCACTCTAGCTTGGCTCCCCACTTTCTGCCATGGTGAGTGGCTGGAAACACAGGCCATTTCCCATGGGAAAAAGAAGTCCTTTCCCCACGGTCTGCAAATGAAATGCAAGGTGGCCTTTGGGGCTCTAAGGACTTGCAGGGTACTTTTTACTGGCAGCTTTAGATTTGGAGCAATCCAGCAAAGATTGCAAATTTCTTGCTGGGCACCACCCTATTGGCCAGGGCGAGAGGCCAGAAATGGAGGCCATTTTCCATGGGGAAAATGAAGTCATTGGCCCAGGGTCTGGGTATCAGATGAAAGGCGGCATCTGGGGCTCTAAGGACTTGCAGGGTCCAAGTTGCTGCCAGCTTTAGGTTTGGAGAAATCCAGCAAAGATTGCATCACTCTAGCTTGGCTCCCCACTTTCTGCCATGGTGAGTGGCTGCAAACACAGGCCATTTCCCATGGGAAAAAGAAGTCCTTTCCCCACGGTCTGCAAATCAAATGCAAGGTGGCCTTTGGGGCTCTAAGGACATGCAGGGTACTTCTTACTGGCAGCTTTCGATTTGGAGAAATCCAGCAAAGATTGCAAATTTCTTGCTGGGCACCACCCTATTGGCCAGGGCGAGAGGCCAGAAATGGAGGCCATTTTCCATGGGGAAAATGAAGTCATTGGCCCAGGCTCTGGGTATCAGATGAAAGGTGGCCTTTGGGGCTCTACGGACTTGCAGGGTCTTAGTTGCTGCCAGCTTTAGGTTTGGAGAAATCCAGCAGAATTTTCAAATTTCCTGCTTGGCACCCTACTTTCTGCCAGGGCAAGTTGCAGCACAGGGATACTATTTCTATGGGAAAAAGAAGTAATTTCCCCATCATGTGGGTATCAGCAGAGAGGTGAAATTTGGGGCTCTAAGGAGCTGCAGGCTCCTCGTTGCCAGCAGGTTTAGTTTTGGAGAAAATCAGCCAAGTTTGCAAATTTCAGACAGGGAATGGAGTAGATGGCTGGGGCGAGTGGCCCCAAACTGACCCCATTTTCCATGGGGAAAAAAGTCATTTCCCCAGGGTCTGGGTATAAGATGAAAGGTGGCATCTGGGGCTCTAAGGACTTGCAGGGTCCTAGTTGCTGCCAGCATTGGGTTTGGAGAAATCCAGCAAAGATTGCATCACTCTAGCTTGGCTCCCCACTTTCTGCCATAGTTAGTGGCTGCAAACGGAGGCCATTTCCCATGGGAAAAAGAAGTCCTTTCCCAACGGTCTGCAAATCAAATGCAAGGTGGCCTTTGGGGCTCTAAGGACTTGCAGGGTACTTCTTACTGGCAGCTTTCGATTTGGAGAAATCCAGCAAAGATTGCAAATTTCTTGCTGGGCACCACCCTATTGGCCAGGGCGAGAGGCCAGAAATGGAGGCCATTTTCCTTGGGGAAAATGAAGTCATTGGCCCAGGGTCTGGGTATCAGATGAAAGGTGGCATCTGGGGCTCTAAGGACTTGCAGGGTCCTAGTTGCTGGCAGCTTTATGTTTGGAAGAATCCAGCACAGTTTGCAAATTTCTCGCTAGGCACAGCCTGCCTGCCAGGCCAAGTGGCCAGAAATGAAGGGCATTTTCCATGGGAAAAATGTCCTTAACCCAGGGTCTCAGTAATATGTTCAAGGTGGCCTTTCAGGCTCTAAGGACTTTCAGGCTCCTGGTTGCTGCCAACTTTAGGTTTGGAAGAATCCAGCAAAGATTGTATCACTCTAGCTTGGCTCCCCACTTTCTGCCATGGTGAGTGGCTGCAAACACAGGCCATTTCCCATGGGAAAAAGAAGTCCTTTCCCCACGGTCTGCAAATCAAATGCAAGGTGGCCTTTGGGGCTCTAAGGACTTGCAGGGTACTTCTTACTGGCAGCTTTCGATTTTGAGAAATCCAGCAAAGATTGCAAATTTCTTGCTGGGCACCACCCTATTGGCCAGGGCGAGAGGCCAGAAATGGAGGCCATTTTCCATGGGGAAAATGAAGTCATTGGCCCAGGGTCTGGGTATCAGATGAAAGGCGGCATCTGGGGCTCTAAGGACTTGCAGGGTCCAAGTTGCTGCCAGCTTTAGGTTTGGAGAAATCCAGCAAAGATTGCATCACTCTAGCTTGGCTCCCCACTTTCTGCCATGGTGAGTGGCTGCAAACACAGGCCATTTCCCATGGGAAAAAGAAGTCCTTTCCCCACGGTCTGCAAATCAAATGCAAGGTGGCCTTTGGGGCTCTAAGGACATGCAGGGTACTTCTTACTGGCAGCTTTCGATTTGGAGAAATCCAGCAAAGATTGCAAATTTCTTGCTGGGCACCACCCTATTGGCCAGGGCGAGAGGCCAGAAATGGAGGCCATTTTCCATGGGGAAAATGAAGTCATTGGCCCAGGCTCTGGGTATCAGATGAAAGGTGGCCTTTGGGGCTCTACGGACTTGCAGGGTCTTAGTTGCTGCCAGCTTTAGGTTTGGAGAAATCCAGCAGAATTTTCAAATTTCCTGCTTGGCACCCTACTTTCTGCCAGGGCAAGTTGCAGCACAGGGATACTATTTCTATGGGAAAAAGAAGTAATTTCCCCATCATGTGGGTATCAGCAGAGAGGTGAAATTTGGGGCTCTAAGGAGCTGCAGGCTCCTCGTTGCCAGCAGGTTTAGTTTTGGAGAAAATCAGCCAAGTTTGCAAATTTCAGACAGGGAATGGAGTAGATGGCTGGGGCGAGTGGCCCCAAACTGACCCCATTTTCCATGGGGAAAAAAGTCATTTCCCCAGGGTCTGGGTATAAGATGAAAGGTGGCATCTGGGGCTCTAAGGACTTGCAGGGTCCTAGTTGCTGCCAGCATTGGGTTTGGAGAAATCCAGCAAAGATTGCATCACTCTAGCTTGGCTCCCCACTTTCTGCCATAGTTAGTGGCTGCAAACGGAGGCCATTTCCCATGGGAAAAAGAAGTCCTTTCCCAACGGTCTGCAAATCAAATGCAAGGTGGCCTTTGGGGCTCTAAGGACTTGCAGGGTACTTCTTACTGGCAGCTTTCGATTTGGAGAAATCCAGCAAAGATTGCAAATTTCTTGCTGGGCACCACCCTATTGGCCAGGGCGAGAGGCCAGAAATGGAGGCCATTTTCCTTGGGGAAAATGAAGTCATTGGCCCAGGGTCTGGGTATCAGATGAAAGGTGGCATCTGGGGCTCTAAGGACTTGCAGGGTCCTAGTTGCTGGCAGCTTTATGTTTGGAAGAATCCAGCACAGTTTGCAAATTTCTCGCTAGGCACAGCCTGCCTGCCAGGCCAAGTGGCCAGAAATGAAGGGCATTTTCCATGGGAAAAATGTCCTTAACCCAGGGTCTCAGTAATATGTTCAAGGTGGCCTTTCAGGCTCTAAGGACTTTCAGGCTCCTGGTTGCTGCCAAGTTTAGGTTTGGAAGAATCCAGCAAAGATTGTATCACTCTAGCTTGGCTCCCCACTTTCTGCCATGGTGAGTGGCTGCAAACACAGGCCATTTCCCATGGGAAAAAGAAGTCCTTTCCCCACGGTCTGCAAATCAAATGCAAGGTGGCCTTTGGGGCTCTAAGGACTTGCAGGGTACTTCTTACTGGCAGCTTTCGATTTTGAGAAATCCAGCAAAGATTGCAAATTTCTTGCTGGGCACCACCCTATTGGCCAGGGTGAGAGGCCAGAAATGGAGGCCATTTTCCTTGGGGAAAATGAAGTCATTGGCCCAGGCTCTGGGTATCAGATGAAAGGTGGCATCTGGGGCTCTACGGACTTGCAGGGTCTTAGTTGCTGCCAGCTTTAGGTTTGGAGAAATCCAGCAGAATTTTCAAATTTCCTGCTTGGCACCCTACTTTCTGCCAGGGCAAGTTGCAGCACAGGGATACTATTTCTATGGGAAAAAGAAGTAATTTCCCCATCATGTGGGTATCAGCAGAGAGGTGAAATTTGGGGCTCTAAGGAGCTGCAGGCTCCTCGTTGCCAGCAGGTTTAATTTTGGAGAAAATCAGCCAAGTTTGCAAATTTCAGACAGGGAATGGAGTAGATGGCCGGGGCGAGTGGCCCCAAACTGACCCCATTTTCCATGGGGAAAAAAGTCATTTCCCCAGGGTCTGGGTATAAGATGAAAGGTGGCATCTGGGGCTCTAAGGACTTGCAGGGTCCTAGTTGCTGCCAGCATTGGGTTTGGAGAAATCCAGCAAAGATTGCATCACTCTAGCTTGGCTCCCCACTTTCTGCCATAGTTAGTGGCTGCAAACGGAGGCCATTTCCCATGGGAAAAAGAAGTCCTTTCCCCACGGTCTGCAAATCAAATGCAAGGTGGCCTTTGGGGCTCCAAGGACATGCAGGGTACTTCTTACTGGCAGCTTTCGATTTGGAGCAATCCAGCAAAGATTGCAAATTTCTTGCTGGGCACCACCCTATTGGCCAGGGCGAGAGGCCAGAAATGGAGGCCATTTTCCTTGGGGAAAATGAAGTCATTGGCCCAGGGTCTGGGTATCAGATGAAAGGTGGCATCTGGGGCTCTAAGGACTTGCAGGGTCCTAGTTGCTGGCAGCTTTATGTTTGGAAGAATCCAGCACAGTTTGCAAATTTCTCGCTAGGCACAGCCTGCCTGCCAGGCCAAGTGGCCAGAAATGAAGGGCATTTTCCATGGGAAAAATGTCCTTAACCCAGGGTCTCAGTAATATGTTCAAGGTGGCCTTTCAGGCTCTAAGGACTTTCAGGCTCCTGGTTGCTGCCAAGTTTAGGTTTGGAAGAATCCAGCAAAGATTGCATCACTCTAGCTTGGCTCCCCACTTTCTGCCATGGTGAGTGGCTGCAAACACAGGCCATTTCCCATGGGAAAAAGAAGTCCTTTCCCCACGGTCTGCAAATCAAATGCAAGGTGGCCTTTGGGGCTCTAAGGACTTGCAGGGTACTTCTTACTGGCAGCTTTAAGTTTGGAGCAATCCAGCAAAGATTGCAAATTTCTTGCTGGGCACCACCCTATTGGCCAGGGCGAGAGGCCAGAAATGGAGGCCATTTTCCTTGGGGAAAATGAAGTCATTGGCCCAGGCTCTGGGTATCAGATGAAAGGTGGCATCTGGGGCTCTAAGGACTTGCAGGGTCCAAGTTGCTGCCAGCATTAGGTTTGGAGAAATCCAGCAAAGATTGCATCACTCTAGCTTGGCTCCCCACTTTCTGCCATGGTGAGTGGCTGCAAACACAGGCCATTTCCCATGGGAAAAAGAAGTCCTTTCCCCACGGTCTGCAAATCAAATGCAAGGTGGCCTTTGGGGCTCTAAGGACTTGCAGGGTACTTCTTACTGGCAGCTTTCGATTTGGAGAAATCCAGCAAAGATTGCAAATTTCTTGCCGGGCACCACCCTATTGGCCAGGGCGAGAGGCCAGAAATGGAGGCCATTTTCCATGGGGAAAATGAAGTCATTGGCCCAGGGTCTGGGTATCAGATGAAAGGCGGCATCTGGGGCTCTAAGGACTTGCAGGGTCCTAGTTGCTGCCAGCATTAGGTTTGGAGAAATCCAGCAAAGATTGTATCACTCTAGCTTGGCTCCCCACTTTCTGCCATGGTGAGTGGCTGCAAACACAGGCCATTTCCCATGGGAAAAAGAAGTCCTTTCCCCACGGTCTGCAAATCAAATGCAAGGTGGCCTTTGGGGCTCTAAGGACTTGCAGGGTACTTCTTACTGGCAGCTTTAGATTTGGAGCAATCCAGCAAAGATTGCAAATTTCTTGCTGGGCACCACCCTATTGGCCAGGGCGAGAGGCCAGAAATGGAGGCCATTTTCCTTGGGGAAAATGAAGTCATTGGCCCAGGCTCTGGGTATCAGATGAAAGGCGGCATCTGGGGCTCTAAGGACTTGCAGGGTCCAAGTTGCTGCCAGCATTAGGTTTGGAGAAATCCAGCAAAGATTGCATCACTCTAGCTTGGCTCCCCACTTTCTGCCATGGTGAGTGGCTGGAAACACAGGCCATTTCCCATGGGAAAAAGAAGTCCTTTCCCCACGGTCTGCAAATGAAATGCAAGGTGGCCTTTGGGGCTCTAAGGACTTGCAGGGTACTTCTTACTGGCAGCTTTCGATTTGGAGAAATCCAGCAAAGATTGCAAATTTCTTGCTGGGCACCACCCTATTGGCCAGGGCGAGAGGCCAGAAATGGAGGCCATTTTCCATGGGGAAAATGAAGTCATTGGCCCAGGGTCTGGGTATCAGATGAAAGGAGGCATCTGGGGCTCTAAGGACTTGCAGGGTCCTAGTTGCTGCCAGCTTTAGGTTTGGAGAAATCCAGCAAAGATTGCATCACTCTAGCTTGGCTCCCCACTTTCTGCCATGGTGAGTGGCTGCAAACACAGGCCATTTCCCATGGGAAAAAGAAGTCCTTTCCCCACGGTCTGCAAATCAAATGCAAGGTGGCCTTTGGGGCTCTAAGGACTTGCAGGGTACTTCTTACTGGCAGCTTTCGATTTGGAGAAATCCAGCAAAGATTGCAAATTTCTTGCCGGGCACCACCCTATTGGCCAGGGTGAGAGGCCAGAAATGGAGGCCATTTTCCATGGGGAAAATGAAGTCATTGGCCCAGGCTCTGGGTATCAGATGAAAGGTGGCATCTGGGGCTCTAAGGACTTGAAGGGTCTTAGTTGCTGCCAGCTTTAGGTTTGGAGAAATCCAGCAGAATTTTCAAATTTCCTGCTTGGCACCCTACTTTCTGCCAGGGCAAGTTGCAGCACAGGGATACAATTTCTATGGGAAAAAGAAGTAATTTCCCCATCATGTGGGTATCAGCAGAGAGGTGAAATTTGGGGCTCTAAGGAGCTGCAGGCTCCTCGTTGCCAGCAGGTTTAGTTTTGGAGAAAATCAGCCAAGTTTGCAAATTTCAGACAGGGAATGAAGCAGATGGCCGGGGCGAGTGGCCCCAAACTGACCCCATTTTCCATGGGGAAAAGAAGTCATGTCCCCAGGGTCTGGGTATAAGATGAAAGGTGGCATCTGGGGCTCTAAGGACTTGCAGGGTCCTAGTTGCTGCCAGCATTGGGTTTGGAGAAATCCAGCAAAGATTGCATCACTCTAGCTTGGCTCCCCACTTTCTGCCATGGTGAGTGGCTGCAAACACAGGCCATTTCCCAATGGAAAAAGAAGTCCTTTCCCCACGGTCTGCAAATCAAATGCAAGGTGGCCTTTGGGGCTCTAAGGACTTGCAGGGTACTTCTTACTGGCAGCTTTCGATTTGGAGAAATCCAGCAAAGATTGCAAATTTCCTGCTGGGCACCACCCTATTGGCCAGGGCGAGAGGCCAGAAATGGAGGCCATTTTCCTTGGGGAAAATGAAGTCATTGGCCCAGGCTCTGGGTATCAGATGAAAGGTGGCATCTGGGGCTCTAAGGACTTGCAGGGTCCTAGTTGCTGCCAGCTTTATGTTTGGAAGAATCCAGCACAGTTTGAAAATTTCTCGCTAGGCACTGCCCTGCCTGCAAGGCCAAGTGGCCACAAATGAAGGGCATTTTCCATGGGAAAAATGTCCTTAACCCAGGGTCTCAGTAATATGTTCAAGGTGGCCTTTCAGGCTCTAAGGACTTTCAGGCTCCTGGTTGCTGCCAACTTTAGGTTTGGAAGAATCCAGCAAAGATTGTATCACTCTAGCTTGGCTCCCCACTTTCTGCCATGGTGAGTGGCTGGAAACACAGGCCATTTCCCATGGGAAAAAGAAGTCCTTTCCCCACGGTCTGCAAATGAAATGCAAGGTGGCCTTTGGGGCTCTAAGGACTTGCAGGGTACTTTTTACTGGCAGCTTTAGATTTGGAGCAATCCAGCAAAGATTGCAAATTTCTTGCTGGGCACTACCCTATTGGCCAGGGCGAGAGGCCAGAAATGGAGGCCATTTTCCATGGGGAAAATGAAGTCATTGGCCCAGGGTCTGGGTATCAGATGAAAGGCGGCATCTGGGGCTCTAAGGACTTGCAGGGTCCAAGTTGCTGCCAGCTTTAGGTTTGGAGAAATCCAGCAAAGATTGCATCACTCTAGCTTGGCTCCCCACTTTCTGCCATGGTGAGTGGCTGCAAACACAGGCCATTTCCCATGGGAAAAAGAAGTCCTTTCCCCACGGTCTGCAAATCAAATGCAAGGTGGCCTTTGGGGCTCTAAGGACATGCAGGGTACTTCTTACTGGCAGCTTTCGATTTGGAGAAATCCAGCAAAGATTGCAAATTTCTTGCTGGGCACCACCCTATTGGCCAGGGCGAGAGGCCAGAAATGGAGGCCATTTTCCATGGGGAAAATGAAGTCATTGGCCCAGGCTCTGGGTATCAGATGAAAGGTGGCCTTTGGGGCTCTACGGACTTGCAGGGTCTTAGTTGCTGCCAGCTTTAGGTTTGGAGAAATCCAGCAGAATTTTCAAATTTCCTGCTTGGCACCCTACTTTCTGCCAGGGCAAGTTGCAGCACAGGGATACTATTTCTATGGGAAAAAGAAGTAATTTCCCCATCATGTGGGTATCAGCAGAGAGGTGAAATTTGGGGCTCTAAGGAGCTGCAGGCTCCTCGTTGCCAGCAGGTTTAGTTTTGGAGAAAATCAGCCAAGTTTGCAAATTTCAGACAGGGAATGGAGTAGATGGCTGGGGCGAGTGGCCCCAAACTGACCCCATTTTCCATGGGGAAAAAAGTCATTTCCCCAGGGTCTGGGTATAAGATGAAAGGTGGCATCTGGGGCTCTAAGGACTTGCAGGGTCCTAGTTGCTGCCAGCATTGGGTTTGGAGAAATCCAGCAAAGATTGCATCACTCTAGCTTGGCTCCCCACTTTCTGCCATGGTGAGTGGCTGCAAACACAGGCCATTTCCCATGGGAAAAAGAAGTCCTTTCCCCACGGTCTGCAAATCAAATGCAAGGTGGCCTTTGGGGCTCTAAGGACTTGCAGGGTACTTCTTACTGGCAGCTTTAGATTTGGAGCAATCCAGCAAAGATTGCAAATTTCTTGCTGGGCACCACCCTATTGGCCAGGGCGAGAGGCCAGAAATGGAGGCCATTTTCCTTGGGGAAAATGAAGTCATTGGCCCAGGGTCTGGGTATCAGATGAAAGGTGGCATCTGGGGCTCTAAGGACTTGCAGGGTCCAAGTTGCTGCCAGCATTAGGTTTGGAGAAATCCAGCAAAGATTGCATCACTCTAGCTTGGCTCCCCACTTTCTGCCATGGTGAGTGGCTGCAAACACAGGCCATTTCCCATGGGAAAAAGAAGTCCTTTCCCCACGGTCTGCAAATCAAATGCAAGGTGGCCTTTGGGGCTCTAAGGACTTGCAGGGTACTTCTTACTGGCAGCTTTCGATTTGGAGAAATCCAGCAAAGATTGCAAATTTCTTGCCGGGCACCACCCTATTGGCCAGGGCGAGAGGCCAGAAATGGAGGCCATTTTCCATGGGGAAAATGAAGTCATTGGCCCAGGGTCTGGGTATCAGATGAAAGGCGGCATCTGGGGCTCTAAGGACTTGCAGGGTCCTAGTTGCTGCCAGCATTAGGTTTGGAGAAATCCAGCAAAGATTGTATCACTCTAGCTTGGCTCCCCACTTTCTGCCATGGTGAGTGGCTGCAAACACAGGCCATTTCCCATGGGAAAAAGAAGTCCTTTCCCCACGGTCTGCAAATCAAATGCAAGGTGGCCTTTGGGGCTCTAAGGACTTGCAGGGTACTTCTTACTGGCAGCTTTAGATTTGGAGCAATCCAGCAAAGATTGCAAATTTCTTGCTGGGCACCACCCTATTGGCCAGGGCGAGAGGCCAGAAATGGAGGCCATTTTCCTTGGGGAAAATGAAGTCATTGGCCCAGGCTCTGGGTATCAGATGAAAGGCGGCATCTGGGGCTCTAAGGACTTGCAGGGTCCTAGTTGCTGCCAGCATTAGGTTTGGAGAAATCCAGCAAAGATTGCATCACTCTAGCTTGGCTCCCCACTTTCTGCCATGGTGAGTGGCTGGAAACACAGGCCATTTCCCATGGGAAAAAGAAGTCCTTTCCCCACGGTCTGCAAATGAAATGCAAGGTGGCCTTTGGGGCTCTAAGGACTTGCAGGGTACTTCTTACTGGCAGCTTTCGATTTGGAGAAATCCAGCAAAGATTGCAAATTTCTTGCTGGGCACCACCCTATTGGCCAGGGCGAGAGGCCAGAAATGGAGGCCATTTTCCATGGGGAAAATGAAGTCATTGGCCCAGGGTCTGGGTATCAGATGAAAGGAGGCATCTGGGGCTCTAAGGACTTGCAGGGTCCTAGTTGCTGCCAGCTTTAGGTTTGGAGAAATCCAGCAAAGATTGCATCACTCTAGCTTGGCTCCCCACTTTCTGCCATGGTGAGTGGCTGCAAACACAGGCCATTTCCCATGGGAAAAAGAAGTCCTTTCCCCACGGTCTGCAAATCAAATGCAAGGTGGCCTTTGGGGCTCTAAGGACTTGCAGGGTACTTCTTACTGGCAGCTTTCGATTTGGAGAAATCCAGCAAAGATTGCAAATTTCTTGCCGGGCACCACCCTATTGGCCAGGGTGAGAGGCCAGAAATGGAGGCCATTTTCCATGGGGAAAATGAAGTCATTGGCCCAGGCTCTGGGTATCAGATGAAAGGTGGCATCTGGGGCTCTAAGGACTTGAAGGGTCTTAGTTGCTGCCAGCTTTAGGTTTGGAGAAATCCAGCAGAATTTTCAAATTTCCTGCTTGGCACCCTACTTTCTGCCAGGGCAAGTTGCAGCACAGGGATACAATTTCTATGGGAAAAAGAAGTAATTTCCCCATCATGTGGGTATCAGCAGAGAGGTGAAATTTGGGGCTCTAAGGAGCTGCAGGCTCCTCGTTGCCAGCAGGTTTAGTTTTGGAGAAAATCAGCCAAGTTTGCAAATTTCAGACAGGGAATGAAGCAGATGGCCGGGGCGAGTGGCCCCAAACTGACCCCATTTTCCATGGGGAAAAGAAGTCATGTCCCCAGGGTCTGGGTATAAGATGAAAGGTGGCATCTGGGGCTCTAAGGACTTGCAGGGTCCTAGTTGCTGCCAGCATTGGGTTTGGAGAAATCCAGCAAAGATTGCATCACTCTAGCTTGGCTCCCCACTTTCTGCCATGGTGAGTGGCTGCAAACACAGGCCATTTCCCAATGGAAAAAGAAGTCCTTTCCCCACGGTCTGCAAATCAAATGCAAGGTGGCCTTTGGGGCTCTAAGGACTTGCAGGGTACTTCTTACTGGCAGCTTTCGATTTGGAGAAATCCAGCAAAGATTGCAAATTTCCTGCTGGGCACCACCCTATTGGCCAGGGCGAGAGGCCAGAAATGGAGGCCATTTTCCTTGGGGAAAATGAAGTCATTGGCCCAGGCTCTGGGTATCAGATGAAAGGTGGCATCTGGGGCTCTAAGGACTTGCAGGGTCCTAGTTGCTGCCAGCTTTATGTTTGGAAGAATCCAGCACAGTTTGAAAATTTCTCGCTAGGCACTGCCCTGCCTGCAAGGCCAAGTGGCCACAAATGAAGGGCATTTTCCATGGGAAAAATGTCCTTAACCCAGGGTCTCAGTAATATGTTCAAGGTGGCCTTTCAGGCTCTAAGGACTTTCAGGCTCCTGGTTGCTGCCAACTTTAGGTTTGGAAGAATCCAGCAAAGATTGTATCACTCTAGCTTGGCTCCCCACTTTCTGCCATGGTGAGTGGCTGGAAACACAGGCCATTTCCCATGGGAAAAAGAAGTCCTTTCCCCACGGTCTGCAAATGAAATGCAAGGTGGCCTTTGGGGCTCTAAGGACTTGCAGGGTACTTTTTACTGGCAGCTTTAGATTTGGAGCAATCCAGCAAAGATTGCAAATTTCTTGCTGGGCACCACCCTATTGGCCAGGGCGAGAGGCCAGAAATGGAGGCCATTTTCCATGGGGAAAATGAAGTCATTGGCCCAGGGTCTGGGTATCAGATGAAAGGCGGCATCTGGGGCTCTAAGGACTTGCAGGGTCCAAGTTGCTGCCAGCTTTAGGTTTGGAGAAATCCAGCAAAGATTGCATCACTCTAGCTTGGCTCCCCACTTTCTGCCATGGTGAGTGGCTGCAAACACAGGCCATTTCCCATGGGAAAAAGAAGTCCTTTCCCCACGGTCTGCAAATCAAATGCAAGGTGGCCTTTGGGGCTCTAAGGACATGCAGGGTACTTCTTACTGGCAGCTTTCGATTTGGAGAAATCCAGCAAAGATTGCAAATTTCTTGCTGGGCACCACCCTATTGGCCAGGGCGAGAGGCCAGAAATGGAGGCCATTTTCCATGGGGAAAATGAAGTCATTGGCCCAGGCTCTGGGTATCAGATGAAAGGTGGCCTTTGGGGCTCTACGGACTTGCAGGGTCTTAGTTGCTGCCAGCTTTAGGTTTGGAGAAATCCAGCAGAATTTTCAAATTTCCTGCTTGGCACCCTACTTTCTGCCAGGGCAAGTTGCAGCACAGGGATACTATTTCTATGGGAAAAAGAAGTAATTTCCCCATCATGTGGGTATCAGCAGAGAGGTGAAATTTGGGGCTCTAAGGAGCTGCAGGCTCCTCGTTGCCAGCAGGTTTAGTTTTGGAGAAAATCAGCCAAGTTTGCAAATTTCAGACAGGGAATGGAGTAGATGGCTGGGGCGAGTGGCCCCAAACTGACCCCATTTTCCATGGGGAAAAAAGTCATTTCCCCAGGGTCTGGGTATAAGATGAAAGGTGGCATCTGGGGCTCTAAGGACTTGCAGGGTCCTAGTTGCTGCCAGCATTGGGTTTGGAGAAATCCAGCAAAGATTGCATCACTCTAGCTTGGCTCCCCACTTTCTGCCATAGTTAGTGGCTGCAAACGGAGGCCATTTCCCATGGGAAAAAGAAGTCCTTTCCCAACGGTCTGCAAATCAAATGCAAGGTGGCCTTTGGGGCTCTAAGGACTTGCAGGGTACTTCTTACTGGCAGCTTTCGATTTGGAGAAATCCAGCAAAGATTGCAAATTTCTTGCTGGGCACCACCCTATTGGCCAGGGCGAGAGGCCAGAAATGGAGGCCATTTTCCTTGGGGAAAATGAAGTCATTGGCCCAGGGTCTGGGTATCAGATGAAAGGTGGCATCTGGGGCTCTAAGGACTTGCAGGGTCCTAGTTGCTGGCAGCTTTATGTTTGGAAGAATCCAGCACAGTTTGCAAATTTCTCGCTAGGCACAGCCTGCCTGCCAGGCCAAGTGGCCAGAAATGAAGGGCATTTTCCATGGGAAAAATGTCCTTAACCCAGGGTCTCAGTAATATGTTCAAGGTGGCCTTTCAGGCTCTAAGGACTTTCAGGCTCCTGGTTGCTGCCAACTTTAGGTTTGGAAGAATCCAGCAAAGATTGTATCACTCTAGCTTGGCTCCCCACTTTCTGCCATGGTGAGTGGCTGCAAACACAGGCCATTTCCCATGGGAAAAAGAAGTCCTTTCCCCACGGTCTGCAAATCAAATGCAAGGTGGCCTTTGGGGCTCTAAGGACTTGCAGGGTACTTCTTACTGGCAGCTTTCAATTTGGAGAAATCCAGCAAAGATTGCAAATTTCTTGCTGGGCACCACCCTATTGGCCAGGGCGAGAGGCCAGAAATGGAGGCCATTTTCCATGGGGAAAATGAAGTCATTGGCCCAGGCTCTGGGTATCAGATGAAAGGTGGCCTTTGGGGCTCTAAAGACTTGCAGGGTCTTTGTTGCTGCCAGCTTTAGGTTTGGAGAAATCCAGCAGAATTTTCAAATTTCCTGCTTGGCACCCTACTTTCTGCCAGGGCAAGTTGCAGCACAGGGATACTATTTCTATGGGAAAAAGAAGTAATTTCCCCATCATGTGGGTATCAGCAGAGAGGTGAAATTTGGGGCTCTAAGGAGCTGCAGGCTCCTCGTTGCCAGCAGGTTTAGTTTTGGAGAAAATCAGCCAAGTTTGCAAATTTCAGACAGGGAATGGAGTAGATGGCCGGGGCGAGTGGCCCCAAACTGACCCCATTTTCCATGGGGAAAAAAGTCATTTCCCCAGGGTCTGGGTATAAGATGAAAGGTGGCATCTGGGGCTCTAAGGACTTGCAGGGTCCTAGTTGCTGCCAGCATTGCGTTTGGAGAAATCCAGCAAAGATTGCATCACTCTAGCTTGGCTCCCCACTTTCTGCCATGGTGAGTGGCTGCAAACGGAGGCCATTTCCCATGGGAAAAAGAAGTCCTTTCCCCACGGTCTGCAAATCAAATGCAAGGTGGCCTTTGGGGCTCCAAGGACTTGCAGGGTACTTCTTACTGGCAGCTTTCGATTTGGAGAAATCCAGCAAAGATTGCAAATTTCTTGCCGGGCACCACCCTATTGGCCAGGGCGAGAGGCCAGAAATGGAGGCCATTTTCCATGGGGAAAATGAAGTCATTGGCCCAGGGTCTGGGTATCAGATGAAAGGCGGCATCTGGGGCTCTAAGGACTTGCAGGGTCCTAGTTGCTGCCAGCATTAGGTTTGGAGAAATCCAGCAAAGATTGCATCACTCTAGCTTGGCTCCCCACTTTCTGCCATGGTGAGTGGCTGGAAACACAGGCCATTTCCCATGGGAAAAAGAAGTCCTTTCCCCACGGTCTGCAAATCAAATGCAAGGTGGCCTTTGGGGCTCTAAGGACTTGCAGGGTACTTCTTACTGGCAGCTTTCGATTTGGAGAAATCCAGCAAAGATTGCAAATTTCTTGCTGGGCACCACCCTATTGGCCAGGGCGAGAGGCCAGAAATGGAGGCCATTTTCCATGGGGAAAATGAAGTCATTGGCCCAGGGTCTGGGTATCAGATGAAAGGCGGCATCTGGGGCTCTAAGGCCTTGCAGGGTCCTAGTTGCTGCCAGCATTAGGTTTGGAGAAATCCAGCAAAGATTGCATCACTCTAGCTTGGCTCCCCACTTTCTGCCATGGTGAGTGGCTGCAAACACAGGCCATTTCCCATGGGAAAAAGAAGTCCTTTCCCCACGGTCTGCAAATCAAATGCAAGGTGGCCTTTGGGGCTCCAAGGACATGCAGGGTACTTCTTACTGGCAGCTTTCGATTTGGAGAAATCCAGCAAAGATTGCAAATTTCTTGCTGGGCACCACCCTATTGGCCAGGGCGAGAGGCCAGAAATGGAGGCCATTTTCCATGGGGAAAATGAAGTCATTGGCCCAGGCTCTGGGTATCAGATGAAAGGTGGCCTTTGGGGGTCTAAAGACTTGAAGGGTCTTTGTTGCTGCCAGCTTTAGGTTTGGAGAAATCCAGCAGAATTTTCAAATTTCCTGCTTGGCACCCTACTTTCTGCCAGGGCAAGTTGCAGCACAGGGATACTATTTCTATGGGAAAAAGAAGTAATTTCCCCATCATGTGGGTATCAGCAGAGAGGTGAAATTTGGGGCTCTAAGGAGCTGCAGGCTCCTCGTTGCCAGCAGGTTTAATTTTGGAGAAAATCAGCCAAGTTTGCAAATTTCAGACAGGGAATGGAGTAGATGGCCGGGGCGAGTGGCCCCAAACTGACCCCATTTTCCATGGGGAAAAAAGTCATTTCCCCAGGGTCTGGGTATAAGATGAAAGGTGGCATCTGGGGCTCTAAGGACTTGCAGGGTCCTAGTTGCTGCCAGCATTGGGTTTGGAGAAATCCAGCAAAGATTGCATCACTCTAGCTTGGCTCCCCACTTTCTGCCATGGTGAGTGGCTGCAAACACAGGCCATTTCCCAATGGAAAAAGAAGTCCTTTCCCCACGGTCTGCAAATCAAATGCAAGGTGGCCTTTGGGGCTCTAAGGACTTGCAGGGTACTTCTTACTGGCAGCTTTCGATTTGGAGAAATCCAGCAAAGATTGCAAATTTCCTGCTGGGCACCACCCTATTGGCCAGGGCGAGAGGCCAGAAATGGAGGCCATTTTCCTTGGGGAAAATGAAGTCATTGGCCCAGGCTCTGGGTATCAGATGAAAGGTGGCCTTTGGGGCTCTAAGGACTTGCAGGGTCCTAGTTGCTGCCAGCTTTATGTTTGGAAGAATCCAGCACAGTTTGAAAATTTCTCGCTAGGCACTGCCCTGCCTGCAAGGCCAAGTGGCCACAAATGAAGGGCATTTTCCATGGGAAAAATGTCCTTAACCCAGGGTCTCAGTAATATGTTCAAGGTGGCCTTTCAGGCTCTAAGGACTTTCAGGCTCCTGGTTGCTGCCAAGTTTAGGTTTGGAAGAATCCAGCAAAGATTGTATCACTCTAGCTTGGCTCCCCACTTTCTGCCATGGTGAGTGGCTGCAAACACAGGCCATTTCCCATGGGAAAAAGAAGTCCTTTCCCCACGGTCTGCAAATCAAATGCAAGGTGGCCTTTGGGGCTCTAAGGACTTGCAGGGTACTTCTTACTGGCAGCTTTAGATTTGGAGCAATCCAGCAAAGATTGCAAATTTCTTGCTGGGCACCACCCTATTGGCCAGGGCGAGAGGCCAGAAATGGAGGCCATTTTCCATGGGGAAAATGAAGTCATTGGCCCAGGGTCTGGGTATCAGATGAAAGGCGGCATCTGGGGCTCTAAGGACTTGCAGGGTCCAAGTTGCTGCCAGCTTTAGGTTTGGAGAAATCCAGCAAAGATTGCATCACTCTAGCTTGGCTCCCCACTTTCTGCCATGGTGAGTGGCTGCAAACACAGGCCATTTCCCATGGGAAAAAGAAGTCCTTTCCCCACGGTCTGCAAATCAAATGCAAGGTGGCCTTTGGGGCTCTAAGGACATGCAGGGTACTTCTTACTGGCAGCTTTCGATTTGGAGAAATCCAGCAAAGATTGCAAATTTCTTGCTGGGCACCACCCTATTGGCCAGGGCGAGAGGCCAGAAATGGAGGCCATTTTCCATGGGGAAAATGAAGTCATTGGCCCAGGCTCTGGGTATCAGATGAAAGGTGGCCTTTGGGGCTCTACGGACTTGCAGGGTCTTAGTTGCTGCCAGCTTTAGGTTTGGAGAAATCCAGCAGAATTTTCAAATTTCCTGCTTGGCACCCTACTTTCTGCCAGGGCAAGTTGCAGCACAGGGATACAATTTCTATGGGAAAAAGAAGTAATTTCCCCATCATGTGGGTATCAGCAGAGAGGTGAAATTTGGGGCTCTAAGGAGCTGCAGGCTCCTCGTTGCCAGCAGGTTTAGTTTTGGAGAAAATCAGCCAAGTTTGCAAATTTCAGACAGGGAATGGAGTAGATGGCTGGGGCGAGTGGCCCCAAACTGACCCCATTTTCCATGGGGAAAAAAGTCATTTCCCCAGGATCTGGGTATAAGATGAAAGGTGGCATCTGGGGCTCTAAGGACTTGCAGGGTCCTAGTTGCTGCCAGCATTGGGTTTGGAGAAATCCAGCAAAGATTGCATCACTCTAGCTTGGCTCCCCACTTTCTGCCATAGTTAGTGGCTGCAAACGGAGGCCATTTCCCATGGGAAAAAGAAGTCCTTTCCCAACGGTCTGCAAATCAAATGCAAGGTGGCCTTTGGGGCTCTAAGGACTTGCAGGGTACTTCTTACTGGCAGCTTTCGATTTGGAGAAATCCAGCAAAGATTGCAAATTTCCTGCTGGGCACCACCCTATTGGCCAGGGCGAGAGGCCAGAAATGGAGGCCATTTTCCTTGGGGAAAATGAAGTCATTGGCCCAGGGTCTGGGTATCAGATGAAAGGTGGCATCTGGGGCTCTAAGGACTTGCAGGGTCCTAGTTGCTGGCAGCTTTATGTTTGGAAGAATCCAGCACAGTTTGCAAATTTCTCGCTAGGCACAGCCTGCCTGCCAGGCCAAGTGGCCAGAAATGAAGGGCATTTTCCATGGGAAAAATGTCCTTAACCCAGGGTCTCAGTAATATGTTCAAGGTGGCCTTTCAGGCTCTAAGGACTTTCAGGCTCCTGGTTGCTGCCAACTTTAGGTTTGGAAGAATCCAGCAAAGATTGTATCACTCTAGCTTGGCTCCCCACTTTCTGCCATGGTGAGTGGCTGCAAACACAGGCCATTTCCCATGGGAAAAAGAAGTCCTTTCCCCACGGTCTGCAAATCAAATGCAAGGTGGCCTTTGGGGCTCTAAGGACTTGCAGGGTACTTCTTACTGGCAGCTTTCGATTTGGAGAAATCCAGCAAAGATTGCAAATTTCCTGCTGGGCACCACCCTATTGGCCAGGGCGAGAGGCCAGAAATGGAGGCCATTTTCCTTGGGGAAAATGAAGTCATTGGCCCAGGCTCTGGGTATCAGATGAAAGGTGGCATCTGGGGCTCTAAGGACTTGCAGGGTCCTAGTTGCTGCCAGCTTTATGTTTGGAAGAATCCAGCACAGTTTGAAAATTTCTCGCTAGGCACTGCCCTGCCTGCAAGGCCAAGTGGCCACAAATGAAGGGCATTTTCCATGGGAAAAATGTCCTTAACCCAGGGTCTCAGTAATATGTTCAAGGTGGCCTTTCAGGCTCTAAGGACTTTCAGGCTCCTGGTTGCTGCCAAGTTTAGGTTTGGAAGAATCCAGCAAAGATTGTATCACTCTAGCTTGGCTCCCCACTTTCTGCCATGGTGAGTGGCTGCAAACACAGGCCATTTCCCATGGGAAAAAGAAGTCCTTTCCCCACGGTCTGCAAATCAAATGCAAGGTGGCCTTTGGGGCTCTAAGGACTTGCAGGGTACTTCTTACTGGCAGCTTTAGATTTGGAGCAATCCAGCAAAGATTGCAAATTTCTTGCTGGGCACCACCCTATTGGCCAGGGCGAGAGGCCAGAAATGGAGGCCATTTTCCATGGGGAAAATGAAGTCATTGGCCCAGGGTCTGGGTATCAGATGAAAGGCGGCATCTGGGGCTCTAAGGACTTGCAGGGTCCAAGTTGCTGCCAGCTTTAGGTTTGGAGAAATCCAGCAAAGATTGCATCACTCTAGCTTGGCTCCCCACTTTCTGCCATGGTGAGTGGCTGCAAACACAGGCCATTTCCCATGGGAAAAAGAAGTCCTTTCCCCACGGTCTGCAAATCAAATGCAAGGTGGCCTTTGGGGCTCTAAGGACATGCAGGGTACTTCTTACTGGCAGCTTTCGATTTGGAGAAATCCAGCAAAGATTGCAAATTTCTTGCTGGGCACCACCCTATTGGCCAGGGCGAGAGGCCAGAAATGGAGGCCATTTTCCATGGGGAAAATGAAGTCATTGGCCCAGGCTCTGGGTATCAGATGAAAGGTGGCCTTTGGGGCTCTACGGACTTGCAGGGTCTTAGTTGCTGCCAGCTTTAGGTTTGGAGAAATCCAGCAGAATTTTCAAATTTCCTGCTTGGCACCCTACTTTCTGCCAGGGCAAGTTGCAGCACAGGGATACAATTTCTATGGGAAAAAGAAGTAATTTCCCCATCATGTGGGTATCAGCAGAGAGGTGAAATTTGGGGCTCTAAGGAGCTGCAGGCTCCTCGTTGCCAGCAGGTTTAGTTTTGGAGAAAATCAGCCAAGTTTGCAAATTTCAGACAGGGAATGGAGTAGATGGCTGGGGCGAGTGGCCCCAAACTGACCCCATTTTCCATGGGGAAAAAAGTCATTTCCCCAGGATCTGGGTATAAGATGAAAGGTGGCATCTGGGGCTCTAAGGACTTGCAGGGTCCTAGTTGCTGCCAGCATTGGGTTTGGAGAAATCCAGCAAAGATTGCATCACTCTAGCTTGGCTCCCCACTTTCTGCCATAGTTAGTGGCTGCAAACGGAGGCCATTTCCCATGGGAAAAAGAAGTCCTTTCCCAACGGTCTGCAAATCAAATGCAAGGTGGCCTTTGGGGCTCTAAGGACTTGCAGGGTACTTCTTACTGGCAGCTTTCGATTTGGAGAAATCCAGCAAAGATTGCAAATTTCCTGCTGGGCACCACCCTATTGGCCAGGGCGAGAGGCCAGAAATGGAGGCCATTTTCCTTGGGGAAAATGAAGTCATTGGCCCAGGGTCTGGGTATCAGATGAAAGGTGGCATCTGGGGCTCTAAGGACTTGCAGGGTCCTAGTTGCTGGCAGCTTTATGTTTGGAAGAATCCAGCACAGTTTGCAAATTTCTCGCTAGGCACAGCCTGCCTGCCAGGCCAAGTGGCCAGAAATGAAGGGCATTTTCCATGGGAAAAATGTCCTTAACCCAGGGTCTCAGTAATATGTTCAAGGTGGCCTTTCAGGCTCTAAGGACTTTCAGGCTCCTGGTTGCTGCCAACTTTAGGTTTGGAAGAATCCAGCAAAGATTGTATCACTCTAGCTTGGCTCCCCACTTTCTGCCATGGTGAGTGGCTGCAAACACAGGCCATTTCCCATGGGAAAAAGAAGTCCTTTCCCCACGGTCTGCAAATCAAATGCAAGGTGGCCTTTGGGGCTCTAAGGACTTGCAGGGTACTTCTTACTGGCAGCTTTCGATTTGGAGAAATCCAGCAAAGATTGCAAATTTCTTGCTGGGCACCACCCTATTGGCCAGGGTGAGAGGCCAGAAATGGAGGCCATTTTCCTTGGGGAAAATGAAGTCATTGGCCCAGGCTCTGGGTATCAGATGAAAGGTGGCATCTGGGGCTCTACGGACTTGCAGGGTCTTAGTTGCTGCCAGCTTTAGGTTTGGAGAAATCCAGCAGAATTTTCAAATTTCCTGCTTGGCACCCTACTTTCTGCCAGGGCAAGTTGCAGCACAGGGATACTATTTCTATGGGAAAAAGAAGTAATTTCCCCATCATGTGGGTATCAGCAGAGAGGTGAAATTTGGGGCTCTAAGGAGCTGCAGGCTCCTCGTTGCCAGCAGGTTTAGTTTTGGAGAAAATCAGCCAAGTTTGCAAATTTCAGACAGGGAATGGAGTAGATGGCCGGGGCGAGTGGCCCCAAACTGACCCCATTTTCCATGGGGAAAAAAGTCATTTCCCCAGGGTCTGGGTATAAGATGAAAGGTGGCATCTGGGGCTCTAAGGACTTGCAGGGTCCTAGTTGCTGCCAGCATTGGGTTTGGAGAAATCCAGCAAAGATTGCATCACTCTAGCTTGGCTCCCCACTTTCTGCCATAGTTAGTGGCTGCAAACGGAGGCCATTTCCCATGGGAAAAAGAAGTCCTTTCCCAACGGTCTGCAAATCAAATGCAAGGTGGCCTTTGGGGCTCTAAGGACTTGCAGGGTACTTCTTACTGGCAGCTTTCGATTTGGAGAAATCCAGCAAAGATTGCAAATTTCTTGCTGGGCACCACCCTATTGGCCAGGGCGAGAGGCCAGAAATGGAGGCCATTTTCCTTGGGGAAAATGAAGTCATTGGCCCAGGGTCTGGGTATCAGATGAAAGGTGGCATCTGGGGCTCTAAGGACTTGCAGGGTCCTAGTTGCTGGCAGCTTTATGTTTGGAAGAATCCAGCACAGTTTGCAAATTTCTCGCTAGGCACAGCCTGCCTGCCAGGCCAAGTGGCCAGAAATGAAGGGCATTTTCCATGGGAAAAATGTCCTTAACCCAGGGTCTCAGTAATATGTTCAAGGTGGCCTTTCAGGCTCTAAGGAGTTGCAGGCTCCTGGTTGCTGCCAACTTTAGGTTTGGAAGAATCCAGCAAAGATTGTATCACTCTAGCTTGGCTCCCCACTTTCTGCCATGGTGAGTGGCTGCAAACACAGGCCATTTCCCATGGGAAAAAGAAGTCCTTTCCCCACGGTCTGCAAATCAAATGCAAGGTGGCCTTTGGGGCTCTAAGGACTTGGAGGGTACTTCTTACTGGCAGCTTTCGATTTGGAGAAATCCAGCAAAGATTGCAAATTTCTTGCTGGGCACCACCCTATTGGCCAGGGTGAGAGGCCAGAAATGGAGGCCATTTTCCTTGGGGAAAATGAAGTCATTGGCCCAGGCTCTGGGTATCAGATGAAAGGTGGCATCTGGGGCTCTAAGGACTTGCAAGGTCCTAGTTGGTGGCAGCTTTATGTTTGGAAGAATCCAGCACAGTTTGCAAATTTCTCGCTAGGCACTGCCCTGCCTGCAAGGCCAAGTGGCCACAAATGAAGGGCATTTTCCATGGGAAAAATGTCCTTAACCCAGGGTCCCAGTAATATGTTCAAGGTGGCCTTTCAGGCTCTAAGGACTTGCAGGCTCCTGGTTGCTGCCAACTTTAGGTTTGGAAGAATCCAGCAAAGATTGTATCACTCTAGCTTGGCTCCCCACTTTCTGCCATGGTGAGTGGCTGGAAACACAGGCCATTTCCCATGGGAAAAAGAAGTCCTTTCCCCACGGTCTGCAAATGAAATGCAAGGTGGCCTTTGGGGCTCTAAGGACTTGCAGGGTACTTTTTACTGGCAGCTTTAGATTTGGAGCAATCCAGCAAAGATTGCAAATTTCTTGCTGGGCACCACCCTATTGGCCAGGGCGAGAGGCCAGAAATGGAGGCCATTTTCCATGGGGAAAATGAAGTCATTGGCCCAGGCTCTGGGTATCAGATGAAAGGCGGCATCTGGGGCTCTAAGGACTTGCAGGGTCCAAGTTGCTGCCAGCTTTAGGTTTGGAGAAATCCAGCAAAGATTGCATCACTCTAGCTTGGCTCCCCACTTTCTGCCATGGTGAGTGGCTGCAAACACAGGCCATTTCCCATGGGAAAAAGAAGTCCTTTCCCCACGGTCTGCAAATCAAATGCAAGGTGGCCTTTGGGGCTCTAAGGACATGCAGGGTACTTCTTACTGGCAGCTTTCGATTTGGAGAAATCCAGCAAAGATTGCAAATTTCTTGCTGGGCACCACCCTATTGGCCAGGGCGAGAGGCCAGAAATGGAGGCCATTTTCCATGGGGAAAATGAAGTCATTGGCCCAGGCTCTGGGTATCAGATGAAAGGTGGCCTTTGGGGCTCTACGGACTTGCAGGGTCTTAGTTGCTGCCAGCTTTAGGTTTGGAGAAATCCAGCAGAATTTTCAAATTTCCTGCTTGGCACCCTACTTTCTGCCAGGGCAAGTTGCAGCACAGGGATACTATTTCTATGGGAAAAAGAAGTAATTTCCCCATCATGTGGGTATCAGCAGAGAGGTGAAATTTGGGGCTCTAAGGAGCTGCAGGCTCCTCGTTGCCAGCAGGTTTAGTTTTGGAGAAAATCAGCCAAGTTTGCAAATTTCAGACAGGGAATGGAGTAGATGGCCGGGGCGAGTGGCCCCAAACTGACCCCATTTTCCATGGGGAAAAAAGTCATTTCCCCAGGGTCTGGGTATAAGATGAAAGGTGGCATCTGGGGCTCTAAGGACTTGCAGGGTCCTAGTTGCTGCCAGCATTGGGTTTGGAGAAATCCAGCAAAGATTGCATCACTCTAGCTTGGCTCCCCACTTTCTGCCATAGTTAGTGGCTGCAAACGGAGGCCATTTCCCATGGGAAAAAGAAGTCCTTTCCCAACGGTCTGCAAATCAAATGCAAGGTGGCCTTTGGGGCTCTAAGGACTTGCAGGGTACTTCTTACTGGCAGCTTTCGATTTGGAGAAATCCAGCAAAGATTGCAAATTTCTTGCTGGGCACCACCCTATTGGCCAGGGCGAGAGGCCAGAAATGGAGGCCATTTTCCTTGGGGAAAATGAAGTCATTGGCCCAGGCTCTGGGTATCAGATGAAAGGTGGCATCTGGGGCTCTAAGGACTTGCAGGGTCCTAGTTGCTGGCAGCTTTATGTTTGGAAGAATCCAGCACAGTTTGCAAATTTCTCGCTAGGCACAGCCTGCCTGCCAGGCCAAGTGGCCAGAAATGAAGGGCATTTTCCATGGGAAAAATGTCCTTAACCCAGGGTCTCAGTAATATGTTCAAGGTGGCCTTTCAGGCTCTAAGGACTTGCAGGCTCCTGGTTGCTGCCAACTTTAGGTTTGGAAGAATCCAGCAAAGATTGTATCACTCTAGCTTGGCTCCCCACTTTCTGCCATGGTGAGTGGCTGCAAACACAGGCCATTTCCCATGGGAAAAAGAAGTCCTTTCCCCACGGTCTGCAAATGAAATGCAAGGTGGCCTTTGGGGCTCTAAGGACTTGCAGGGTACTTCTTACTGGCAGCTTTCAATTTGGAGAAATCCAGCAAAGATTGCAAATTTCTTGCTGGGCACCACCCTATTGGCCAGGGCGAGAGGCCAGAAATGGAGGCCATTTTCCATGGGGAAAATGAAGTCATTGGCCCAGGCTCTGGGTATCAGATGAAAGGTGGCCTTTGGGGCTCTAAAGACTTGCAGGGTCTTTGTTGCTGCCAGCTTTAGGTTTGGAGAAATCCAGCAGAATTTTCAAATTTCCTGCTTGGCACCCTACTTTCTGCCAGGGCAAGTTGCAGCACAGGGATACTATTTCTATGGGAAAAAGAAGTAATTTCCCCATCATGTGGGTATCAGCAGAGAGGTGAAATTTGGGGCTCTAAGGAGCTGCAGGCTCCTCGTTGCCAGCAGGTTTAGTTTTGGAGAAAATCAGCCAAGTTTGCAAATTTCAGACAGGGAATGGAGTAGATGGCCGGGGCGAGTGGCCCCAAACTGACCCCATTTTCCATGGGGAAAAAAGTCATTTCCCCAGGGTCTGGGTATAAGATGAAAGGTGGCATCTGGGGCTCTAAGGACTTGCAGGGTCCTAGTTGCTGCCAGCATTGCGTTTGGAGAAATCCAGCAAAGATTGCATCACTCTAGCTTGGCTCCCCACTTTCTGCCATGGTGAGTGGCTGCAAACACAGGCCATTTCCCATGGGAAAAAGAAGTCCTTTCCCCACGGTCTGCAAATCAAATGCAAGGTGGCCTTTGGGGCTCCAAGGACTTGCAGGGTACTTCTTACTGGCAGCTTTCGATTTGGAGAAATCCAGCAAAGATTGCAAATTTCTTGCCGGGCACCACCCTATTGGCCAGGGCGAGAGGCCAGAAATGGAGGCCATTTTCCATGGGGAAAATGAAGTCATTGGCCCAGGGTCTGGGTATCAGATGAAAGGCGGCATCTGGGGCTCTAAGGACTTGCAGGGTCCTAGTTGCTGCCAGCATTAGGTTTGGAGAAATCCAGCAAAGATTGCATCACTCTAGCTTGGCTCCCCACTTTCTGCCATGGTGAGTGGCTGGAAACACAGGCCATTTCCCATGGGAAAAAGAAGTCCTTTCCCCACGGTCTGCAAATCAAATGCAAGGTGGCCTTTGGGGCTCTAAGGACTTGCAGGGTACTTCTTACTGGCAGCTTTCGATTTGGAGAAATCCAGCAAAGATTGCAAATTTCTTGCTGGGCACCACCCTATTGGCCAGGGCGAGAGGCCAGAAATGGAGGCCATTTTCCATGGGGAAAATGAAGTCATTGGCCCAGGGTCTGGGTATCAGATGAAAGGCGGCATCTGGGGCTCTAAGGCCTTGCAGGGTCCTAGTTGCTGCCAGCATTAGGTTTGGAGAAATCCAGCAAAGATTGCATCACTCTAGCTTGGCTCCCCACTTTCTGCCATGGTGAGTGGCTGCAAACACAGGCCATTTCCCATGGGAAAAAGAAGTCCTTTCCCCACGGTCTGCAAATCAAATGCAAGGTGGCCTTTGGGGCTCCAAGGACATGCAGGGTACTTCTTACTGGCAGCTTTCGATTTGGAGAAATCCAGCAAAGATTGCAAATTTCTTGCTGGGCACCACCCTATTGGCCAGGGCGAGAGGCCAGAAATGGAGGCCATTTTCCATGGGGAAAATGAAGTCATTGGCCCAGGCTCTGGGTATCAGATGAAAGGTGGCCTTTGGGGGTCTAAAGACTTGAAGGGTCTTTGTTGCTGCCAGCTTTAGGTTTGGAGAAATCCAGCAGAATTTTCAAATTTCCTGCTTGGCACCCTACTTTCTGCCAGGGCAAGTTGCAGCACAGGGATACTATTTCTATGGGAAAAAGAAGTAATTTCCCCATCATGTGGGTATCAGCAGAGAGGTGAAATTTGGGGCTCTAAGGAGCTGCAGGCTCCTCGTTGCCAGCAGGTTTAATTTTGGAGAAAATCAGCCAAGTTTGCAAATTTCAGACAGGGAATGGAGTAGATGGCCGGGGCGAGTGGCCCCAAACTGACCCCATTTTCCATGGGGAAAAAAGTCATTTCCCCAGGGTCTGGGTATAAGATGAAAGGTGGCATCTGGGGCTCTAAGGACTTGCAGGGTCCTAGTTGCTGCCAGCATTGGGTTTGGAGAAATCCAGCAAAGATTGCATCACTCTAGCTTGGCTCCCCACTTTCTGCCATGGTGAGTGGCTGCAAACACAGGCCATTTCCCAATGGAAAAAGAAGTCCTTTCCCCACGGTCTGCAAATCAAATGCAAGGTGGCCTTTGGGGCTCTAAGGACTTGCAGGGTACTTCTTACTGGCAGCTTTCGATTTGGAGAAATCCAGCAAAGATTGCAAATTTCCTGCTGGGCACCACCCTATTGGCCAGGGCGAGAGGCCAGAAATGGAGGCCATTTTCCTTGGGGAAAATGAAGTCATTGGCCCAGGCTCTGGGTATCAGATGAAAGGTGGCCTTTGGGGCTCTAAGGACTTGCAGGGTCCTAGTTGCTGCCAGCTTTATGTTTGGAAGAATCCAGCACAGTTTGAAAATTTCTCGCTAGGCACTGCCCTGCCTGCAAGGCCAAGTGGCCACAAATGAAGGGCATTTTCCATGGGAAAAATGTCCTTAACCCAGGGTCTCAGTAATATGTTCAAGGTGGCCTTTCAGGCTCTAAGGACTTTCAGGCTCCTGGTTGCTGCCAAGTTTAGGTTTGGAAGAATCCAGCAAAGATTGTATCACTCTAGCTTGGCTCCCCACTTTCTGCCATGGTGAGTGGCTGCAAACACAGGCCATTTCCCATGGGAAAAAGAAGTCCTTTCCCCACGGTCTGCAAATCAAATGCAAGGTGGCCTTTGGGGCTCTAAGGACTTGCAGGGTACTTCTTACTGGCAGCTTTAGATTTGGAGCAATCCAGCAAAGATTGCAAATTTCTTGCTGGGCACCACCCTATTGGCCAGGGCGAGAGGCCAGAAATGGAGGCCATTTTCCATGGGGAAAATGAAGTCATTGGCCCAGGGTCTGGGTATCAGATGAAAGGCGGCATCTGGGGCTCTAAGGACTTGCAGGGTCCAAGTTGCTGCCAGCTTTAGGTTTGGAGAAATCCAGCAAAGATTGCATCACTCTAGCTTGGCTCCCCACTTTCTGCCATGGTGAGTGGCTGCAAACACAGGCCATTTCCCATGGGAAAAAGAAGTCCTTTCCCCACGGTCTGCAAATCAAATGCAAGGTGGCCTTTGGGGCTCTAAGGACATGCAGGGTACTTCTTACTGGCAGCTTTCGATTTGGAGAAATCCAGCAAAGATTGCAAATTTCTTGCTGGGCACCACCCTATTGGCCAGGGCGAGAGGCCAGAAATGGAGGCCATTTTCCATGGGGAAAATGAAGTCATTGGCCCAGGCTCTGGGTATCAGATGAAAGGTGGCCTTTGGGGCTCTACGGACTTGCAGGGTCTTAGTTGCTGCCAGCTTTAGGTTTGGAGAAATCCAGCAGAATTTTCAAATTTCCTGCTTGGCACCCTACTTTCTGCCAGGGCAAGTTGCAGCACAGGGATACAATTTCTATGGGAAAAAGAAGTAATTTCCCCATCATGTGGGTATCAGCAGAGAGGTGAAATTTGGGGCTCTAAGGAGCTGCAGGCTCCTCGTTGCCAGCAGGTTTAGTTTTGGAGAAAATCAGCCAAGTTTGCAAATTTCAGACAGGGAATGGAGTAGATGGCTGGGGCGAGTGGCCCCAAACTGACCCCATTTTCCATGGGGAAAAAAGTCATTTCCCCAGGATCTGGGTATAAGATGAAAGGTGGCATCTGGGGCTCTAAGGACTTGCAGGGTCCTAGTTGCTGCCAGCATTGGGTTTGGAGAAATCCAGCAAAGATTGCATCACTCTAGCTTGGCTCCCCACTTTCTGCCATAGTTAGTGGCTGCAAACGGAGGCCATTTCCCATGGGAAAAAGAAGTCCTTTCCCAACGGTCTGCAAATCAAATGCAAGGTGGCCTTTGGGGCTCTAAGGACTTGCAGGGTACTTCTTACTGGCAGCTTTCGATTTGGAGAAATCCAGCAAAGATTGCAAATTTCCTGCTGGGCACCACCCTATTGGCCAGGGCGAGAGGCCAGAAATGGAGGCCATTTTCCTTGGGGAAAATGAAGTCATTGGCCCAGGGTCTGGGTATCAGATGAAAGGTGGCATCTGGGGCTCTAAGGACTTGCAGGGTCCTAGTTGCTGGCAGCTTTATGTTTGGAAGAATCCAGCACAGTTTGCAAATTTCTCGCTAGGCACAGCCTGCCTGCCAGGCCAAGTGGCCAGAAATGAAGGGCATTTTCCATGGGAAAAATGTCCTTAACCCAGGGTCTCAGTAATATGTTCAAGGTGGCCTTTCAGGCTCTAAGGACTTTCAGGCTCCTGGTTGCTGCCAACTTTAGGTTTGGAAGAATCCAGCAAAGATTGTATCACTCTAGCTTGGCTCCCCACTTTCTGCCATGGTGAGTGGCTGCAAACACAGGCCATTTCCCATGGGAAAAAGAAGTCCTTTCCCCACGGTCTGCAAATCAAATGCAAGGTGGCCTTTGGGGCTCTAAGGACTTGCAGGGTACTTCTTACTGGCAGCTTTCGATTTGGAGAAATCCAGCAAAGATTGCAAATTTCTTGCTGGGCACCACCCTATTGGCCAGGGTGAGAGGCCAGAAATGGAGGCCATTTTCCTTGGGGAAAATGAAGTCATTGGCCCAGGCTCTGGGTATCAGATGAAAGGTGGCATCTGGGGCTCTACGGACTTGCAGGGTCTTAGTTGCTGCCAGCTTTAGGTTTGGAGAAATCCAGCAGAATTTTCAAATTTCCTGCTTGGCACCCTACTTTCTGCCAGGGCAAGTTGCAGCACAGGGATACTATTTCTATGGGAAAAAGAAGTAATTTCCCCATCATGTGGGTATCAGCAGAGAGGTGAAATTTGGGGCTCTAAGGAGCTGCAGGCTCCTCGTTGCCAGCAGGTTTAGTTTTGGAGAAAATCAGCCAAGTTTGCAAATTTCAGACAGGGAATGGAGTAGATGGCCGGGGCGAGTGGCCCCAAACTGACCCCATTTTCCATGGGGAAAAAAGTCATTTCCCCAGGGTCTGGGTATAAGATGAAAGGTGGCATCTGGGGCTCTAAGGACTTGCAGGGTCCTAGTTGCTGCCAGCATTGGGTTTGGAGAAATCCAGCAAAGATTGCATCACTCTAGCTTGGCTCCCCACTTTCTGCCATAGTTAGTGGCTGCAAACGGAGGCCATTTCCCATGGGAAAAAGAAGTCCTTTCCCAACGGTCTGCAAATCAAATGCAAGGTGGCCTTTGGGGCTCTAAGGACTTGCAGGGTACTTCTTACTGGCAGCTTTCGATTTGGAGAAATCCAGCAAAGATTGCAAATTTCTTGCTGGGCACCACCCTATTGGCCAGGGCGAGAGGCCAGAAATGGAGGCCATTTTCCTTGGGGAAAATGAAGTCATTGGCCCAGGGTCTGGGTATCAGATGAAAGGTGGCATCTGGGGCTCTAAGGACTTGCAGGGTCCTAGTTGCTGGCAGCTTTATGTTTGGAAGAATCCAGCACAGTTTGCAAATTTCTCGCTAGGCACAGCCTGCCTGCCAGGCCAAGTGGCCAGAAATGAAGGGCATTTTCCATGGGAAAAATGTCCTTAACCCAGGGTCTCAGTAATATGTTCAAGGTGGCCTTTCAGGCTCTAAGGAGTTGCAGGCTCCTGGTTGCTGCCAACTTTAGGTTTGGAAGAATCCAGCAAAGATTGTATCACTCTAGCTTGGCTCCCCACTTTCTGCCATGGTGAGTGGCTGCAAACACAGGCCATTTCCCATGGGAAAAAGAAGTCCTTTCCCCACGGTCTGCAAATCAAATGCAAGGTGGCCTTTGGGGCTCTAAGGACTTGGAGGGTACTTCTTACTGGCAGCTTTCGATTTGGAGAAATCCAGCAAAGATTGCAAATTTCTTGCTGGGCACCACCCTATTGGCCAGGGTGAGAGGCCAGAAATGGAGGCCATTTTCCTTGGGGAAAATGAAGTCATTGGCCCAGGCTCTGGGTATCAGATGAAAGGTGGCATCTGGGGCTCTAAGGACTTGCAAGGTCCTAGTTGGTGGCAGCTTTATGTTTGGAAGAATCCAGCACAGTTTGCAAATTTCTCGCTAGGCACTGCCCTGCCTGCAAGGCCAAGTGGCCACAAATGAAGGGCATTTTCCATGGGAAAAATGTCCTTAACCCAGGGTCCCAGTAATATGTTCAAGGTGGCCTTTCAGGCTCTAAGGACTTGCAGGCTCCTGGTTGCTGCCAACTTTAGGTTTGGAAGAATCCAGCAAAGATTGTATCACTCTAGCTTGGCTCCCCACTTTCTGCCATGGTGAGTGGCTGGAAACACAGGCCATTTCCCATGGGAAAAAGAAGTCCTTTCCCCACGGTCTGCAAATGAAATGCAAGGTGGCCTTTGGGGCTCTAAGGACTTGCAGGGTACTTTTTACTGGCAGCTTTAGATTTGGAGCAATCCAGCAAAGATTGCAAATTTCTTGCTGGGCACCACCCTATTGGCCAGGGCGAGAGGCCAGAAATGGAGGCCATTTTCCATGGGGAAAATGAAGTCATTGGCCCAGGCTCTGGGTATCAGATGAAAGGCGGCATCTGGGGCTCTAAGGACTTGCAGGGTCCAAGTTGCTGCCAGCTTTAGGTTTGGAGAAATCCAGCAAAGATTGCATCACTCTAGCTTGGCTCCCCACTTTCTGCCATGGTGAGTGGCTGCAAACACAGGCCATTTCCCATGGGAAAAAGAAGTCCTTTCCCCACGGTCTGCAAATCAAATGCAAGGTGGCCTTTGGGGCTCTAAGGACATGCAGGGTACTTCTTACTGGCAGCTTTCGATTTGGAGAAATCCAGCAAAGATTGCAAATTTCTTGCTGGGCACCACCCTATTGGCCAGGGCGAGAGGCCAGAAATGGAGGCCATTTTCCATGGGGAAAATGAAGTCATTGGCCCAGGCTCTGGGTATCAGATGAAAGGTGGCCTTTGGGGCTCTACGGACTTGCAGGGTCTTAGTTGCTGCCAGCTTTAGGTTTGGAGAAATCCAGCAGAATTTTCAAATTTCCTGCTTGGCACCCTACTTTCTGCCAGGGCAAGTTGCAGCACAGGGATACTATTTCTATGGGAAAAAGAAGTAATTTCCCCATCATGTGGGTATCAGCAGAGAGGTGAAATTTGGGGCTCTAAGGAGCTGCAGGCTCCTCGTTGCCAGCAGGTTTAGTTTTGGAGAAAATCAGCCAAGTTTGCAAATTTCAGACAGGGAATGGAGTAGATGGCCGGGGCGAGTGGCCCCAAACTGACCCCATTTTCCATGGGGAAAAAAGTCATTTCCCCAGGGTCTGGGTATAAGATGAAAGGTGGCATCTGGGGCTCTAAGGACTTGCAGGGTCCTAGTTGCTGCCAGCATTGGGTTTGGAGAAATCCAGCAAAGATTGCATCACTCTAGCTTGGCTCCCCACTTTCTGCCATAGTTAGTGGCTGCAAACGGAGGCCATTTCCCATGGGAAAAAGAAGTCCTTTCCCAACGGTCTGCAAATCAAATGCAAGGTGGCCTTTGGGGCTCTAAGGACTTGCAGGGTACTTCTTACTGGCAGCTTTCGATTTGGAGAAATCCAGCAAAGATTGCAAATTTCTTGCTGGGCACCACCCTATTGGCCAGGGCGAGAGGCCAGAAATGGAGGCCATTTTCCTTGGGGAAAATGAAGTCATTGGCCCAGGGTCTGGGTATCAGATGAAAGGTGGCATCTGGGGCTCTAAGGACTTGCAGGGTCCTAGTTGCTGGCAGCTTTATGTTTGGAAGAATCCAGCACAGTTTGCAAATTTCTCGCTAGGCACAGCCTGCCTGCCAGGCCAAGTGGCCAGAAATGAAGGGCATTTTCCATGGGAAAAATGTCCTTAACCCAGGGTCTCAGTAATATGTTCAAGGTGGCCTTTCAGGCTCTAAGGACTTGCAGGCTCCTGGTTGCTGCCAACTTTAGGTTTGGAAGAATCCAGCAAAGATTGTATCACTCTAGCTTGGCTCCCCACTTTCTGCCATGGTGAGTGGCTGCAAACACAGGCCATTTCCCATGGGAAAAAGAAGTCCTTTCCCCACGGTCTGCAAATGAAATGCAAGGTGGCCTTTGGGGCTCTAAGGACTTGCAGGGTACTTCTTACTGGCAGCTTTCGATTTGGAGCAATCCAGCAAAGATTGCAAATTTCTTGCTGGGCACCACCCTATTGGCCAGGGCGAGAGGCCAGAAATGGAGGCCATTTTCCTTGGGGAAAATGAAGTCATTGGCCCAGGGTCTGGGTATCAGATGAAAGGCGGCATCTGGGGCTCTAAGGACTTGCAGGGTCCAAGTTGCTGCCAGCATTAGGTTTGGAGAAATCCAGCAAAGATTGCATCACTCTAGCTTGGCTCCCCACTTTCTGCCATGGTGAGTGGCTGGAAACACAGGCCATTTCCCATGGGAAAAAGAAGTCCTTTCCCCACGGTCTGCAAATCAAATGCAAGGTGGCCTTTGGGGCTCTAAGGACTTGCAGGGTACTTCTTACTGGCAGCTTTCAATTTGGAGAAATCCAGCAAAGATTGCAAATTTCTTGCTGGGCACCACCCTATTGGCCAGGGCGAGAGGCCAGAAATGGAGGCCATTTTCCATGGGGAAAATGAAGTCATTGGCCCAGGCTCTGGGTATCAGATGAAAGGTGGCCTTTGGGGCTCTAAAGACTTGCAGGGTCTTTGTTGCTGCCAGCTTTAGGTTTGGAGAAATCCAGCAGAATTTTCAAATTTCCTGCTTGGCACCCTACTTTCTGCCAGGGCAAGTTGCAGCACAGGGATACTATTTCTATGGGAAAAAGAAGTAATTTCCCCATCATGTGGGTATCAGCAGAGAGGTGAAATTTGGGGCTCTAAGGAGCTGCAGGCTCCTCGTTGCCAGCAGGTTTAGTTTTGGAGAAAATCAGCCAAGTTTGCAAATTTCAGACAGGGAATGGAGTAGATGGCCGGGGCGAGTGGCCCCAAACTGACCCCATTTTCCATGGGGAAAAAAGTCATTTCCCCAGGGTCTGGGTATAAGATGAAAGGTGGCATCTGGGGCTCTAAGGACTTGCAGGGTCCTAGTTGCTGCCAGCATTGGGTTTGGAGAAATCCAGCAAAGATTGCATCACTCTAGCTTGGCTCCCCACTTTCTGCCATGGTGAGTGGCTGCAAACACAGGCCATTTCCCATGGGAAAAAGAAGTCCTTTCCCCACGGTCTGCAAATCAAATGCAAGGTGGCCTTTGGGGCTCCAAGGACTTGCAGGGTACTTCTTACTGGCAGCTTTCGATTTGGAGAAATCCAGCAAAGATTGCAAATTTCTTGCCGGGCACCACCCTATTGGCCAGGGCGAGAGGCCAGAAATGGAGGCCATTTTCCATGGGGAAAATGAAGTCATTGGCCCAGGGTCTGGGTATCAGATGAAAGGCGGCATCTGGGGCTCTAAGGACTTGCAGGGTCCTAGTTGCTGCCAGCATTAGGTTTGGAGAAATCCAGCAAAGATTGCATCACTCTAGCTTGGCTCCCCACTTTCTGCCATGGTGAGTGGCTGGAAACACAGGCCATTTCCCATGGGAAAAAGAAGTCCTTTCCCCACGGTCTGCAAATCAAATGCAAGGTGGCCTTTGGGGCTCTAAGGACTTGCAGGGTACTTCTTACTGGCAGCTTTCGATTTGGAGAAATCCAGCAAAGATTGCAAATTTCTTGCTGGGCACCACCCTATTGGCCAGGGCGAGAGGCCAGAAATGGAGGCCATTTTCCATGGGGAAAATGAAGTCATTGGCCCAGGGTCTGGGTATCAGATGAAAGGCGGCATCTGGGGCTCTAAGGCCTTGCAGGGTCCTAGTTGCTGCCAGCATTAGGTTTGGAGAAATCCAGCAAAGATTGCATCACTCTAGCTTGGCTCCCCACTTTCTGCCATGGTGAGTGGCTGCAAACACAGGCCATTTCCCATGGGAAAAAGAAGTCCTTTCCCCACGGTCTGCAAATCAAATGCAAGGTGGCCTTTGGGGCTCCAAGGACATGCAGGGTACTTCTTACTGGCAGCTTTCGATTTGGAGAAATCCAGCAAAGATTGCAAATTTCTTGCTGGGCACCACCCTATTGGCCAGGGCGAGAGGCCAGAAATGGAGGCCATTTTCCATGGGGAAAATGAAGTCATTGGCCCAGGCTCTGGGTATCAGATGAAAGGTGGCCTTTGGGGGTCTAAAGACTTGAAGGGTCTTTGTTGCTGCCAGCTTTAGGTTTGGAGAAATCCAGCAGAATTTTCAAATTTCCTGCTTGGCACCCTACTTTCTGCCAGGGCAAGTTGCAGCACAGGGATACAATTTCTATGGGAAAAAGAAGTAATTTCCCCATCATGTGGGTATCAGCAGAGAGGTGAAATTTGGGGCTCTAAGGAGCTGCAGGCTCCTCGTTGCCAGCAGGTTTAATTTTGGAGAAAATCAGCCAAGTTTGCAAATTTCAGACAGGGAATGGAGTAGATGGCCGGGGCGAGTGGCCCCAAACTGACCCCATTTTCCATGGGGAAAAAAGTCATTTCCCCAGGGTCTGGGTATAAGATGAAAGGTGGCATCTGGGGCTCTAAGGACTTGCAGGGTCCTAGTTGCTGCCAGCATTGGGTTTGGAGAAATCCAGCAAAGATTGCATCACTCTAGCTTGGCTCCCCACTTTCTGCCATGGTGAGTGGCTGCAAACACAGGCCATTTCCCAATGGAAAAAGAAGTCCTTTCCCCACGGTCTGCAAATCAAATGCAAGGTGGCCTTTGGGGCTCTAAGGACTTGCAGGGTACTTCTTACTGGCAGCTTTCGATTTGGAGAAATCCAGCAAAGATTGCAAATTTCCTGCTGGGCACCACCCTATTGGCCAGGGCGAGAGGCCAGAAATGGAGGCCATTTTCCTTGGGGAAAATGAAGTCATTGGCCCAGGCTCTGGGTATCAGATGAAAGGTGGCATCTGGGGCTCTAAGGACTTGCAGGGTCCTAGTTGCTGCCAGCTTTATGTTTGGAAGAATCCAGCACAGTTTGAAAATTTCTCGCTAGGCACTGCCCTGCCTGCAAGGCCAAGTGGCCACAAATGAAGGGCATTTTCCATGGGAAAAATGTCCTTAACCCAGGGTCTCAGTAATATGTTCAAGGTGGCCTTTCAGGCTCTAAGGACTTTCAGGCTCCTGGTTGCTGCCAAGTTTAGGTTTGGAAGAATCCAGCAAAGATTGTATCACTCTAGCTTGGCTCCCCACTTTCTGCCATGGTGAGTGGCTGCAAACACAGGCCATTTCCCATGGGAAAAAGAAGTCCTTTCCCCACGGTCTGCAAATCAAATGCAAGGTGGCCTTTGGGGCTCTAAGGACTTGCAGGGTACTTCTTACTGGCAGCTTTAGATTTGGAGCAATCCAGCAAAGATTGCAAATTTCTTGCTGGGCACCACCCTATTGGCCAGGGCGAGAGGCCAGAAATGGAGGCCATTTTCCATGGGGAAAATGAAGTCATTGGCCCAGGGTCTGGGTATCAGATGAAAGGCGGCATCTGGGGCTCTAAGGACTTGCAGGGTCCAAGTTGCTGCCAGCTTTAGGTTTGGAGAAATCCAGCAAAGATTGCATCACTCTAGCTTGGCTCCCCACTTTCTGCCATGGTGAGTGGCTGCAAACACAGGCCATTTCCCATGGGAAAAAGAAGTCCTTTCCCCACGGTCTGCAAATCAAATGCAAGGTGGCCTTTGGGGCTCTAAGGACATGCAGGGTACTTCTTACTGGCAGCTTTCGATTTGGAGAAATCCAGCAAAGATTGCAAATTTCTTGCTGGGCACCACCCTATTGGCCAGGGCGAGAGGCCAGAAATGGAGGCCATTTTCCATGGGGAAAATGAAGTCATTGGCCCAGGCTCTGGGTATCAGATGAAAGGTGGCCTTTGGGGCTCTACGGACTTGCAGGGTCTTAGTTGCTGCCAGCTTTAGGTTTGGAGAAATCCAGCAGAATTTTCAAATTTCCTGCTTGGCACCCTACTTTCTGCCAGGGCAAGTTGCAGCACAGGGATACAATTTCTATGGGAAAAAGAAGTAATTTCCCCATCATGTGGGTATCAGCAGAGAGGTGAAATTTGGGGCTCTAAGGAGCTGCAGGCTCCTCGTTGCCAGCAGGTTTAGTTTTGGAGAAAATCAGCCAAGTTTGCAAATTTCAGACAGGGAATGGAGTAGATGGCTGGGGCGAGTGGCCCCAAACTGACCCCATTTTCCATGGGGAAAAAAGTCATTTCCCCAGGATCTGGGTATAAGATGAAAGGTGGCATCTGGGGCTCTAAGGACTTGCAGGGTCCTAGTTGCTGCCAGCATTGGGTTTGGAGAAATCCAGCAAAGATTGCATCACTCTAGCTTGGCTCCCCACTTTCTGCCATAGTTAGTGGCTGCAAACGGAGGCCATTTCCCATGGGAAAAAGAAGTCCTTTCCCAACGGTCTGCAAATCAAATGCAAGGTGGCCTTTGGGGCTCTAAGGACTTGCAGGGTACTTCTTACTGGCAGCTTTCGATTTGGAGAAATCCAGCAAAGATTGCAAATTTCCTGCTGGGCACCACCCTATTGGCCAGGGCGAGAGGCCAGAAATGGAGGCCATTTTCCTTGGGGAAAATGAAGTCATTGGCCCAGGGTCTGGGTATCAGATGAAAGGTGGCATCTGGGGCTCTAAGGACTTGCAGGGTCCTAGTTGCTGGCAGCTTTATGTTTGGAAGAATCCAGCACAGTTTGCAAATTTCTCGCTAGGCACAGCCTGCCTGCCAGGCCAAGTGGCCAGAAATGAAGGGCATTTTCCATGGGAAAAATGTCCTTAACCCAGGGTCTCAGTAATATGTTCAAGGTGGCCTTTCAGGCTCTAAGGACTTTCAGGCTCCTGGTTGCTGCCAACTTTAGGTTTGGAAGAATCCAGCAAAGATTGTATCACTCTAGCTTGGCTCCCCACTTTCTGCCATGGTGAGTGGCTGCAAACACAGGCCATTTCCCATGGGAAAAAGAAGTCCTTTCCCCACGGTCTGCAAATCAAATGCAAGGTGGCCTTTGGGGCTCTAAGGACTTGCAGGGTACTTCTTACTGGCAGCTTTCGATTTTGAGAAATCCAGCAAAGATTGCAAATTTCTTGCTGGGCACCACCCTATTGGCCAGGGTGAGAGGCCAGAAATGGAGGCCATTTTCCTTGGGGAAAATGAAGTCATTGGCCCAGGCTCTGGGTATCAGATGAAAGGTGGCATCTGGGGCTCTACGGACTTGCAGGGTCTTAGTTGCTGCCAGCTTTAGGTTTGGAGAAATCCAGCAGAATTTTCAAATTTCCTGCTTGGCACCCTACTTTCTGCCAGGGCAAGTTGCAGCACAGGGATACTATTTCTATGGGAAAAAGAAGTAATTTCCCCATCATGTGGGTATCAGCAGAGAGGTGAAATTTGGGGCTCTAAGGAGCTGCAGGCTCCTCGTTGCCAGCAGGTTTAGTTTTGGAGAAAATCAGCCAAGTTTGCAAATTTCAGACAGGGAATGGAGTAGATGGCCGGGGCGAGTGGCCCCAAACTGACCCCATTTTCCATGGGGAAAAAAGTCATTTCCCCAGGGTCTGGGTATAAGATGAAAGGTGGCATCTGGGGCTCTAAGGACTTGCAGGGTCCTAGTTGCTGCCAGCATTGCATTTGGAGAAATCCAGCAAAGATTGCATCACTCTAGCTTGGCTCCCCACTTTCTGCCATGGTGAGTGGCTGCAAACACAGGCCATTTCCCATGGGAAAAAGAAGTCCTTTCCCCACGGTCTGCAAATCAAATGCAAGGTGGCCTTTGGGGCTCCAAGGACTTGCAGGGTACTTCTTACTGGCAGCTTTCGATTTGGAGAAATCCAGCAAAGATTGCAAATTTCTTGCCGGGCACCACCCTATTGGCCAGGGCGAGAGGCCAGAAATGGAGGCCATTTTCCATGGGGAAAATGAAGTCATTGGCCCAGGGTCTGGGTATCAGATGAAAGGCGGCATCTGGGGCTCTAAGGACTTGCAGGGTCCTAGTTGCTGCCAGCATTAGGTTTGGAGAAATCCAGCAAAGATTGCATCACTCTAGCTTGGCTCCCCACTTTCTGCCATGGTGAGTGGCTGGAAACACAGGCCATTTCCCATGGGAAAAAGAAGTCCTTTCCCCACGGTCTGCAAATCAAATGCAAGGTGGCCTTTGGGGCTCTAAGGACTTGCAGGGTACTTCTTACTGGCAGCTTTCGATTTGGAGAAATCCAGCAAAGATTGCAAATTTCTTGCTGGGCACCACCCTATTGGCCAGGGCGAGAGGCCAGAAATGGAGGCCATTTTCCATGGGGAAAATGAAGTCATTGGCCCAGGGTCTGGGTATCAGATGAAAGGCGGCATCTGGGGCTCTAAGGCCTTGCAGGGTCCTAGTTGCTGCCAGCATTAGGTTTGGAGAAATCCAGCAAAGATTGCATCACTCTAGCTTGGCTCCCCACTTTCTGCCATGGTGAGTGGCTGCAAACACAGGCCATTTCCCATGGGAAAAAGAAGTCCTTTCCCCACGGTCTGCAAATCAAATGCAAGGTGGCCTTTGGGGCTCCAAGGACATGCAGGGTACTTCTTACTGGCAGCTTTCGATTTGGAGAAATCCAGCAAAGATTGCAAATTTCTTGCTGGGCACCACCCTATTGGCCAGGGCGAGAGGCCAGAAATGGAGGCCATTTTCCATGGGGAAAATGAAGTCATTGGCCCAGGCTCTGGGTATCAGATGAAAGGTGGCCTTTGGGGGTCTAAAGACTTGAAGGGTCTTTGTTGCTGCCAGCTTTAGGTTTGGAGAAATCCAGCAGAATTTTCAAATTTCCTGCTTGGCACCCTACTTTCTGCCAGGGCAAGTTGCAGCACAGGGATACTATTTCTATGGGAAAAAGAAGTAATTTCCCCATCATGTGGGTATCAGCAGAGAGGTGAAATTTGGGGCTCTAAGGAGCTGCAGGCTCCTCGTTGCCAGCAGGTTTAATTTTGGAGAAAATCAGCCAAGTTTGCAAATTTCAGACAGGGAATGGAGTAGATGGCCGGGGCGAGTGGCCCCAAACTGACCCCATTTTCCATGGGGAAAAAAGTCATTTCCCCAGGGTCTGGGTATAAGATGAAAGGTGGCATCTGGGGCTCTAAGGACTTGCAGGGTCCTAGTTGCTGCCAGCATTGGGTTTGGAGAAATCCAGCAAAGATTGCATCACTCTAGCTTGGCTCCCCACTTTCTGCCATGGTGAGTGGCTGCAAACACAGGCCATTTCCCATGGGAAAAAGAAGTCCTTTCCCCACGGTCTGCAAATCAAATGCAAGGTGGCCTTTGGGGCTCTAAGGACTTGCAGGGTACTTCTTACTGGCAGCTTTCGATTTGGAGAAATCCAGCAAAGATTGCAAATTTCCTGCTGGGCACCACCCTATTGGCCAGGGCGAGAGGCCAGAAATGGAGGCCATTTTCCTTGGGGAAAATGAAGTCATTGGCCCAGGCTCTGGGTATCAGATGAAAGGTGGCATCTGGGGCTCTAAGGACTTGCAGGGTCCTAGTTGCTGCCAGCTTTATGTTTGGAAGAATCCAGCACAGTTTGAAAATTTCTCGCTAGGCACTGCCCTGCCTGCAAGGCCAAGTGGCCACAAATGAAGGGCATTTTCCATGGGAAAAATGTCCTTAACCCAGGGTCTCAGTAATATGTTCAAGGTGGCCTTTCAGGCTCTAAGGACTTTCAGGCTCCTGGTTGCTGCCAACTTTAGGTTTGGAAGAATCCAGCAAAGATTGTATCACTCTAGCTTGGCTCCCCACTTTCTGCCATGGTGAGTGGCTGCAAACACAGGCCATTTCCCATGGGAAAAAGAAGTCCTTTCCCCACGGTCTGCAAATCAAATGCAAGGTGGCCTTTGGGGCTCTAAGGACTTGCAGGGTACTTCTTACTGGCAGCTTTAGATTTGGAGCAATCCAGCAAAGATTGCAAATTTCTTGCTGGGCACCACCCTATTGGCCAGGGCGAGAGGCCAGAAATGGAGGCCATTTTCCATGGGGAAAATGAAGTCATTGGCCCAGGGTCTGGGTATCAGATGAAAGGCGGCATCTGGGGCTCTAAGGACTTGCAGGGTCCAAGTTGCTGCCAGCTTTAGGTTTGGAGAAATCCAGCAAAGATTGCATCACTCTAGCTTGGCTCCCCACTTTCTGCCATGGTGAGTGGCTGCAAACACAGGCCATTTCCCATGGGAAAAAGAAGTCCTTTCCCCACGGTCTGCAAATCAAATGCAAGGTGGCCTTTGGGGCTCTAAGGACATGCAGGGTACTTCTTACTGGCAGCTTTCGATTTGGAGAAATCCAGCAAAGATTGCAAATTTCTTGCTGGGCACCACCCTATTGGCCAGGGCGAGAGGCCAGAAATGGAGGCCATTTTCCATGGGGAAAATGAAGTCATTGGCCCAGGCTCTGGGTATCAGATGAAAGGTGGCCTTTGGGGCTCTACGGACTTGCAGGGTCTTAGTTGCTGCCAGCTTTAGGTTTGGAGAAATCCAGCAGAATTTTCAAATTTCCTGCTTGGCACCCTACTTTCTGCCAGGGCAAGTTGCAGCACAGGGATACAATTTCTATGGGAAAAAGAAGTAATTTCCCCATCATGTGGGTATCAGCAGAGAGGTGAAATTTGGGGCTCTAAGGAGCTGCAGGCTCCTCGTTGCCAGCAGGTTTAGTTTTGGAGAAAATCAGCCAAGTTTGCAAATTTCAGACAGGGAATGGAGTAGATGGCTGGGGCGAGTGGCCCCAAACTGACCCCATTTTCCATGGGGAAAAAAGTCATTTCCCCAGGATCTGGGTATAAGATGAAAGGTGGCATCTGGGGCTCTAAGGACTTGCAGGGTCCTAGTTGCTGCCAGCATTGGGTTTGGAGAAATCCAGCAAAGATTGCATCACTCTAGCTTGGCTCCCCACTTTCTGCCATAGTTAGTGGCTGCAAACGGAGGCCATTTCCCATGGGAAAAAGAAGTCCTTTCCCAACGGTCTGCAAATCAAATGCAAGGTGGCCTTTGGGGCTCTAAGGACTTGCAGGGTACTTCTTACTGGCAGCTTTCGATTTGGAGAAATCCAGCAAAGATTGCAAATTTCCTGCTGGGCACCACCCTATTGGCCAGGGCGAGAGGCCAGAAATGGAGGCCATTTTCCTTGGGGAAAATGAAGTCATTGGCCCAGGGTCTGGGTATCAGATGAAAGGTGGCATCTGGGGCTCTAAGGACTTGCAGGGTCCTAGTTGCTGGCAGCTTTATGTTTGGAAGAATCCAGCACAGTTTGCAAATTTCTCGCTAGGCACAGCCTGCCTGCCAGGCCAAGTGGCCAGAAATGAAGGGCATTTTCCATGGGAAAAATGTCCTTAACCCAGGGTCTCAGTAATATGTTCAAGGTGGCCTTTCAGGCTCTAAGGACTTTCAGGCTCCTGGTTGCTGCCAACTTTAGGTTTGGAAGAATCCAGCAAAGATTGTATCACTCTAGCTTGGCTCCCCACTTTCTGCCATGGTGAGTGGCTGGAAACACAGGCCATTTCCCATGGGAAAAAGAAGTCCTTTCCCCACGGTCTGCAAATCAAATGCAAGGTGGCCTTTGGGGCTCTAAGGACTTGCAGGGTACTTCTTACTGGCAGCTTTCGATTTTGAGAAATCCAGCAAAGATTGCAAATTTCTTGCTGGGCACCACCCTATTGGCCAGGGTGAGAGGCCAGAAATGGAGGCCATTTTCCTTGGGGAAAATGAAGTCATTGGCCCAGGCTCTGGGTATCAGATGAAAGGTGGCATCTGGGGCTCTACGGACTTGCAGGGTCTTAGTTGCTGCCAGCTTTAGGTTTGGAGAAATCCAGCAGAATTTTCAAATTTCCTGCTTGGCACCCTACTTTCTGCCAGGGCAAGTTGCAGCACAGGGATACTATTTCTATGGGAAAAAGAAGTAATTTCCCCATCATGTGGGTATCAGCAGAGAGGTGAAATTTGGGGCTCTAAGGAGCTGCAGGCTCCTCGTTGCCAGCAGGTTTAGTTTTGGAGAAAATCAGCCAAGTTTGCAAATTTCAGACAGGGAATGGAGTAGATGGCCGGGGCGAGTGGCCCCAAACTGACCCCATTTTCCATGGGGAAAAAAGTCATTTCCCCAGGGTCTGGGTATAAGATGAAAGGTGGCATCTGGGGCTCTAAGGACTTGCAGGGTCCTAGTTGCTGCCAGCATTGGGTTTGGAGAAATCCAGCAAAGATTGCATCACTCTAGCTTGGCTCCCCACTTTCTGCCATAGTTAGTGGCTGCAAACGGAGGCCATTTCCCATGGGAAAAAGAAGTCCTTTCCCAACGGTCTGCAAATCAAATGCAAGGTGGCCTTTGGGGCTCTAAGGACTTGCAGGGTACTTCTTACTGGCAGCTTTCGATTTGGAGAAATCCAGCAAAGATTGCAAATTTCTTGCTGGGCACCACCCTATTGGCCAGGGCGAGAGGCCAGAAATGGAGGCCATTTTCCTTGGGGAAAATGAAGTCATTGGCCCAGGGTCTGGGTATCAGATGAAAGGTGGCATCTGGGGCTCTAAGGACTTGCAGGGTCCTAGTTGCTGGCAGCTTTATGTTTGGAAGAATCCAGCACAGTTTGCAAATTTCTCGCTAGGCACAGCCTGCCTGCCAGGCCAAGTGGCCAGAAATGAAGGGCATTTTCCATGGGAAAAATGTCCTTAACCCAGGGTCCCAGTAATATGTTCAAGGTGGCCTTTCAGGCTCTAAGGACTTGCAGGCTCCTGGTTGCTGCCAACTTTAGGTTTGGAAGAATCCAGCAAAGATTGTATCACTCTAGCTTGGCTCCCCACTTTCTGCCATGGTGAGTGGCTGCAAACACAGGCCATTTCCCATGGGAAAAAGAAGTCCTTTCCCCACGGTCTGCAAATCAAATGCAAGGTGGCCTTTGGGGCTCTAAGGACTTGCAGGGTACTTCTTACTGGCAGCTTTCGATTTGGAGAAATCCAGCAAAGATTGCAAATTTCTTGCTGGGCACCACCCTATTGGCCAGGGCGAGAGGCCAGAAATGGAGGCCATTTTCCATGGGGAAAATGAAGTCATTGGCCCAGGCTCTGGGTATCAGATGAAAGGCGGCATCTGGGGCTCTAAGGACTTGCAGGGTCCAAGTTGCTGCCAGCTTTAGGTTTGGAGAAATCCAGCAAAGATTGCATCACTCTAGCTTGGCTCCCCACTTTCTGCCATGGTGAGTGGCTGCAAACACAGGCCATTTCCCATGGGAAAAAGAAGTCCTTTCCCCACGGTCTGCAAATCAAATGCAAGGTGGCCTTTGGGGCTCTAAGGACATGCAGGGTACTTCTTTCTGGCAGCTTTCGATTTGGAGAAATCCAGCAAAGATTGCAAATTTCTTGCTGGGCACCACCCTATTGGCCAGGGCGAGAGGCCAGAAATGGAGGCCATTTTCCATGGGGAAAATGAAGTCATTGGCCCAGGCTCTGGGTATCAGATGAAAGGTGGCCTTTGGGGCTCTAAGGACTTGCAGGGTCTTAGTTGCTGCCAGCTTTAGGTTTGGAGAAATCCAGCAGAATTTTCAAATTTCCTGCTTGGCACCCTACTTTCTGCCAGGGCAAGTTGCAGCACAGGGATACTATTTCTATGGGAAAAAGAAGTAATTTCCCCATCATGTGGGTATCAGCAGAGAGGTGAAATTTGGGGCTCTAAGGAGCTGCAGGCTCCTCGTTGCCAGCAGGTTTAGTTTTGGAGAAAATCAGCCAAGTTTGCAAATTTCAGACAGGGAATGGAGTAGATGGCCGGGGCGAGTGGCCCCAAACTGACCCCATTTTCCATGGGGAAAAAAGTCATTTCCCCAGGGTCTGGGTATAAGATGAAAGGTGGCATCTGGGGCTCTAAGGACTTGCAGGGTCCTAGTTGCTGCCAGCATTGGGTTTGGAGAAATCCAGCAAAGATTGCATCACTCTAGCTTGGCTCCCCACTTTCTGCCATAGTTAGTGGCTGCAAACGGAGGCCATTTCCCATGGGAAAAAGAAGTCCTTTCCCCACGGTCTGCAAATCAAATGCAAGGTGGCCTTTGGGGCTCTAAGGACTTGCAGGGTACTTCTTACTGGCAGCTTTCGATTTGGAGCAATCCAGCAAAGATTGCAAATTTCTTGCTGGGCACCACCCTATTGGCCAGGGCGAGAGGCCAGAAATGGAGGCCATTTTCCTTGGGGAAAATGAAGTCATTGGCCCAGGCTCTGGGTATCAGATGAAAGGTGGCATCTGGGGCTCTAAGGACTTGCAGGGTCCTAGTTGCTGGCAGCTTTATGTTTGGAAGAATCCAGCACAGTTTGCAAATTTCTCGCTAGGCACAGCCTGCCTGCCAGGCCAAGTGGCCAGAAATGAAGGGCATTTTCCATGGGAAAAATGTCCTTAACCCAGGGTCTCAGTAATATGTTCAAGGTGGCCTTTCAGGCTCTAAGGACTTTCAGGCTCCTGGTTGCTGCCAACTTTAGGTTTGGAAGAATCCAGCAAAGATTGTATCACTCTAGCTTGGCTCCCCACTTTCTGCCATGGTGAGTGGCTGCAAACACAGGCCATTTCCCATGGGAAAAAGAAGTCCTTTCCCCACGGTCTGCAAATCAAATGCAAGGTGGCCTTTGGGGCTCTAAGGACTTGCAGGGTACTTCTTACTGGCAGCTTTCGATTTGGAGCAATCCAGCAAAGATTGCAAATTTCTTGCTGGGCACCACCCTATTGGCCAGGGCGAGAGGCCAGAAATGGAGGCCATTTTCCTTGGGGAAAATGAAGTCATTGGCCCAGGGTCTGGGTATCAGATGAAAGGCGGCATCTGGGGCTCTAAGGACTTGCAGGGTCCAAGTTGCTGCCAGCATTAGGTTTGGAGAAATCCAGCAAAGATTGCATCACTCTAGCTTGGCTCCCCACATTCTGCCATGGTGAGTGGCTGGAAACACAGGCCATTTCCCATGGGAAAAAGAAGTCCTTTCCCCACGGTCTGCAAATCAAATGCAAGGTGGCCTTTGGGGCTCTAAGGACTTGCAGGGTACTTCTTACTGGCAGCTTTAGATTTGGAGCAATCCAGCAAAGATTGCAAATTTCTTGCTGGGCACCACCCTATTGGCCAAGGCGAGAGGCCAGAAAAGGAGGCCATTTTCCTTGGGGAAAATGAAGTCATTGGCCCAGGCTCTGGGTATCAGATGAAAGGTGGCATCTGGGGCTCTAAGGACTTGCAGGGTCCTAGTTGCTGGCAGCTTTATGTTTGGAAGAATCCAGCACAGTTTGCAAATTTCTCGCTAGGCACTGCCCTGCCTGCAAGGCCAAGTGGCCACAAATGAAGGGCATTTTCCATGGGAAAAATGTCCTTAACCCAGGGTCTCAGTAATATGTTCAAGGTGGCCTTTCAGGCTCTAAGGACTTTCAGGCTCCTGGTTGCTGCCAACTTTAGGTTTGGAAGAATCCAGCAAAGATTGTATCACTCTAGCTTGGCTCCCCACTTTCTCCCATGGTGAGTGGCTGCAAACACAGGCCATTTCCCATGGGAAAAAGAAGTCCTTTCCCCACGGTCTGCAAATCAAATGCAAGGTGGCCTTTGGGGCTCTAAGGACTTGCAGGGTACTTCTTACTGGCAGCTTTCAATTTGGAGAAATCCAGCAAAGATTGCAAATTTCTTGCTGGGCACCACCCTATTGGCCAGGGCGAGAGGCCAGAAATGGAGGCCATTTTCCATGGGGAAAATGAAGTCATTGGCCCAGGCTCTGGGTATCAGATGAAAGGTGGCCTTTGGGGCTCTAAAGACTTGCAGGGTCTTTGTTGCTGCCAGCTTTAGGTTTGGAGAAATCCAGCAGAATTTTCAAATTTCCTGCTTGGCACCCTACTTTCTGCCAGGGCAAGTTGCAGCACAGGGATACTATTTCTATGGGAAAAAGAAGTAATTTCCCCATCATGTGGGTATCAGCAGAGAGGTGAAATTTGGGGCTCTAAGGAGCTGCAGGCTCCTCGTTGCCAGCAGGTTTAGTTTTGGAGAAAATCAGCCAAGTTTGCAAATTTCAGACAGGGAATGGAGTAGATGGCCGGGGCGAGTGGCCCCAAACTGACCCCATTTTCCATGGGGAAAAAAGTCATTTCCCCAGGGTCTGGGTATAAGATGAAAGGTGGCATCTGGGGCTCTAAGGACTTGCAGGGTCCTAGTTGCTGCCAGCATTGGGTTTGGAGAAATCCAGCAAAGATTGCATCACTCTAGCTTGGCTCCCCACTTTCTGCCATGGTGAGTGGCTGCAAACACAGGCCATTTCCCATGGGAAAAAGAAGTCCTTTCCCCACGGTCTGCAAATGAAATGCAAGGTGGCCTTTGGGGCTCTAAGGACTTGCAGGGTACTTCTTACTGGCAGCTTTCGATTTGGAGAAATCCAGCAAAGATTGCAAATTTCTTGCCGGGCACCACCCTATTGGCCAGGGCGAGAGGCCAGAAATGGAGGCCATTTTCCATGGGGAAAATGAAGTCATTGGCCCAGGGTCTGGGTATCAGATGAAAGGCGGCATCTGGGGCTCTAAGGACTTGCAGGGTCCTAGTTGCTGCCAGCATTAGGTTTGGAGAAATCCAGCAAAGATTGCATCACTCTAGCTTGGCTCCCCACTTTCTGCCATGGTGAGTGGCTGCAAACACAGGCCATTTCCCATGGGAAAAAGAAGTCCTTTCCCCACGGTCTGCAAATGAAATGCAAGGTGGCCTTTGGGGCTCTAAGGACTTGCAGGGTACTTCTTACTGGCAGCTTTCGATTTGGAGAAATCCAGCAAAGATTGCAAATTTCTTGCCGGGCACCACCCTATTGGCCAGGGCGAGAGGCCAGAAATGGAGGCCATTTTCCATGGGGAAAATGAAGTCATTGGCCCAGGGTCTGGGTATCAGATGAAAGGCGGCATCTGGGGCTCTAAGGCCTTGCAGGGTCTTAGTTGCTGCCAGCTTTAGGTTTGGAGAAATCCAGCAAAGATTGCATCACTCTAGCTTGGCTCCCCACTTTCTGCCATGGTGAGTGGCTGCAAACACAGGCCATTTCCCATGGGAAAAAGAAGTCCTTTCCCCACGGTCTGCAAATCAAATGCAAGGTGGCCTTTGGGCCTCTAAGGACATGCAGGGTACTTCTTACTGGCAGCTTTCGATTTGGAGAAATCCAGCAAAGATTGCAAATTTCTTGCCGGGCACCACCCTATTGGCCAGGGCGAGAGGCCAGAAATGGAGGCCATTTTCCATGGGGAAAATGAAGTCATTGGCCCAGGGTCTGGGTATCAGATGAAAGGCGGCATCTGGGGCTCTAAGGACTTGCAGGGTCTTAGTTGCTGCCAGCTTTAGGTTTGGAGAAATCCAGCAGAATTTTCAAATTTCCTGCTTGGCACCCTACTTTCTGCCAGGGCAAGTTGCAGCACAGGGATACTATTTCTATGGGAAAAAGAAGTAATTTCCCCATCATGTGGGTATCAGCAGAGAGGTGAAATTTGGGGCTCTAAGGAGCTGCAGGCTCCTCGTTGCCAGCAGGTTTAGTTTTGGAGAAAATCAGCCAAGTTTGCAAATTTCAGACAGGGAATGGAGTAGATGGCCGGGGCGAGTGGCCCCAAACTGACCCCATTTTCCATGGGGAAAAAAGTCATTTCCCCAGGTTTTGGGTATAAGATGAAAGGTGGCATCTGGGGCTCTAAGGACTTGCAGGGTCCTAATTGCTGCCAGCATTGGGTTTGGAGAAATCCAGCAAAGATTGCATCACTCTAGCTTGGCTCCCCACTTTCTGCCATAGTTAGTGGCTGCAAACGGAGGCCATTTCCCATGGGAAAAAGAAGTCCTTTCCCCACGGTCTGCAAATGAAATGCAAGGTGGCCTTTGGGGCTCTAAGGACTTGCAGGGTACTTCTTACTGGCAGCTTTCGATTTGGAGAAATCCAGCAAAGATTGCAAATTTCTTGCTGGGCACCACCCTATTGGCCAGGGCGAGAGGCCAGAAATGGAGGCCATTTTCCATGGGGAAAATGAAGTCATTGGCCCAGGCTCTGGGTATCAGATGAAAGGTGGCATCTGGGGCTCTAAGGACTTGAAGGGTCTTAGTTGCTGCCAGCTTTAGGTTTGGAGAAATCCAGCAGAATTTTCAAATTTCCTGCTTGGCACCCTACTTTCTGCCAGGGCAAGTTGCAGCACAGGGATACAATTTCTATGGGAAAAAGAAGTAATTTCCCCATCATGTGGGTATCAGCAGAGAGGTGAAATTTGGGGCTCTAAGGAGCTGCAGGCTCCTCGTTGCCAGCAGGTTTAGTTTTGGAGAAAATCAGCCAAGTTTGCAAATTTCAGACAGGGAATGAAGCAGATGGCCGGGGCGAGTGGCCCCAAACTGACCCCATTTTCCATGGGGAAAAGAAGTCATGTCCCCAGGGTCTGGGTATAAGATGAAAGGTGGCATCTGGGGCTCTAAGGACTTGCAGGGTCCTAGTTGCTGCCAGCATTGGGTTTGGAGAAATCCAGCAAAGATTGCATCACTCTAGCTTGGCTCCCCACTTTCTGCCATGGTGAGTGGCTGCAAACACAGGCCATTTCCCAATGGAAAAAGAAGTCCTTTCCCCACGGTCTGCAAATGAAATGCAAGGTGGCATTTGGGGCTCTAAGGACTTGCAGGGTACTTCTTACTGGCAGCTTTCGATTTGGAGAAATCCAGCAAAGATTGCAAATTTCTTGCTGGGCACCACCCTATTGGCCAGGGCGAGAGGCCAGAAATGGAGGCCATTTTCCTTGGGGAAAATGAAGTCATTGGCCCAGGGTCTGGGTATCAGATGAAAGGTGGCATCTGGGGCTCTAAGGACTTGCAAGGTCCTAGTTGCTGGCAGCTTTATGTTTGGAAGAATCCAGCACAGTTTGCAAATTTCTCGCTAGGCACAGCCTGCCTGCCAGGCCAAGTGGCCAGAAATGAAGGGCATTTTCCATGGGAAAAATGTCCTTAACCCAGGGTCTCAGTAACATGTTCAAGGTGGCCTTTCAGGCTCTAAGGACTTGCAGGGTCCTAGTTGCTGCCAGCATTAGGTTTGGAGAAATCCAGCAAAGATTGCATCACTCTAGCTTGGCTCCCCACTTTCTGCCATGGTGAGTGGCTGCAAACACAGGCCATTTCCCATGGGAAAAAGAAGTCCTTTCCCCACGGTCTGCAAATGAAATGCAAGGTGGCCTTTGGGGCTCTAAGGACTTGCAGGGTACTTCTTACTGGCAGCTTTAGATTTGGAGCAACCAGCAAAGATTGCAAATTTCTTGCCGGGCACCACCCTATTGGCCAGGGCGAGAGGCCAGAAATGGAGGCCATTTTCCATGGGGAAAATGAAGTCATTGGCCCAGGGTCTGGGTATCAGATGAAAGGCGGCATCTGGGGCTCTAAGGACTTGCAGGGTCCTAGTTGCTGCCAGCATTAGGTTTGGAGAAATCCAGCAAAGATTGCATCACTCTAGCTTGGCTCCCCACTTTCTGCCATGGTGAGTGGCTGCAAACACAGGCCATTTCCCATGGGAAAAAGAAGTCCTTTCCCCACGGTCTGCAAATCAAATGCAAGGTGGCCTTTGGGGCTCCAAGGACATGCAGGGTACTTCTTACTGGCAGCTTTCGATTTGGAGAAATCCAGCAAAGATTGCAAATTTCTTGCTGGGCACCACCCTATTGGCCAGGGTGAGAGGCCAGAAATGGAGTCCATTTTCCATGGGGAAAATGAAGTCATTGGCCCAGGCTCTGGGTATCAGATGAAAGGTGGCATCTGGGGCTCTAAGGACTTGAAGGGTCTTAGTTGCTGCCAGCTTTAGGTTTGGAGAAATCCAGCAGAATTTTCAAATTTCCTGCTTGGCACCCTACTTTCTGCCAGGGCAAGTTGCAGCACAGGGATACTATTTCTATGGGAAAAAGAAGTAATTTCCCCATCATGTGGGTATCAGCAGAGAGGTGAAATTTGGGGCTCTAAGGAGCTGCAGGCTCCTCGTTGCCAGCAGGTTTAGTTTTGGAGAAAATCAGCCAAGTTTGCAAATTTCAGACAGGGAATGAAGCAGATGGCCGGGGCGAGTGGCCCCAAACTGACCCCATTTTCCATGGGGAAAAGAAGTCATGTCCCCAGGGTCTGGGTATAAGATGAAAGGTGGCATCTGGGGCTCTAAGGACTTGCAGGGTCCTAGTTGCTGCCAGCATTGGGTTTGGAGAAATCCAGCAAAGATTGCATCACTCTAGCTTGGCTCCCCACTTTCTGCCATGGTGAGTGGCTGCAAACACAGGCCATTTCCCATGGGAAAAAGAAGTCCTTTCCCCACGGTCTGCAAATCAAATGCAAGGTGGCCTTTGGGGCTCTAAGGACTTGCAGGGTACTTCTTACTGGCAGCTTTCGATTTGGAGCAATCCAGCAAAGATTGCAAATTTCTTGCTGGGCACCACCCTATTGGCCAGGGCGAGAGGCCAGAAATGGAGGCCATTTTCCTTGGGGAAAATGAAGTCATTGGCCCAGGCTCTGGGTATCAGATGAAAGGTGGCATCTGGGGCTCTAAGGACTTGCAAGGTCCTAGTTGCTGGCAGCTTTATGTTTGGAAGAATCCAGCACAGTTTGCAAATTTCTCGCTAGGCACTGCCCTGCCTGCAAGGCCAAGTGGCCACAAATGAAGGGCATTTTCCATGGGAAAAATGTCCTTAACCCAGGGTCTCAGTAATGTGTTCAAGGTGGCCTTTCAGGCTCTAAGGACTTTCAGGCTCCTGGTTGCTGCCAACTTTAGGTTTGGAAGAATCCAGCAAAGATTGTATCACTCTAGCTTGGCTCCCCACTTTCTGCCATGGTGAGTGGCTGGAAACACAGGCCATTTCCCATGGGAAAAAGAAGTCCTTTCCCCACGGTCTGCAAATCAAATGCGAGGTGGCCTTTGGGGCTCTAAGGACTTGCAGGGTGCTTCTTACTGGCAGCTTTCGATTTGGAGAAATCCAGCAAAGATTGCAAATTTCTTGCTGGGCACTACCCTATTGGCCAAGGCGAGAGGCCAGAAATGGAGGCCATTTTCCATGGGGAAAATGAAGTCATTGGCCCAGGCTCTGGGTATCAGATGAAAGGCGGCATCTGGGGCTCTAAGGCCTTGCAGGGTCTTAGTTGCTGCCAGCTTTAGGTTTGGAGAAATCCAGCAAAGATTGCATCACTCTAGCTTGGCTCCCCACTTTCTGCCATGGTGAGTGGCTGCAAACACAGGCCATTTCCCATGGGAAAAAGAAGTCCTTTCCCCACGGTCTGCAAATCAAATGCAAGGTGGCCTTTGGGCCTCTAAGGACATGCAGGGTACTTCTTACTGGCAGCTTTCGATTTGGAGAAATCCAGCAAAGATTGCAAATTTCTTGCTGGGCACCACCCTATTGGCCAGGGCGAGAGGCCAGAAATGGAGGCCATTTTCCATGGGGAAAATGAAGTCATTGGCCCAGGCTCTGGGTATCAGATGAAAGGCGGCATCTGGGGCTCTAAGGACTTGCAGGGTCTTAGTTGCTGCCAGCTTTAGGTTTGGAGAAATCCAGCAGAATTTTCAAATTTCCTGCTTGGCACCCTACTTTCTGCCAGGGCAAGTTGCAGCACAGGGATACTATTTCTATGGGAAAAAGAAGTAATTTCCCCATCATGTGGGTATCAGCAGAGAGGTGAAATTTGGGGCTCTAAGGAGCTGCAGGCTCCTCGTTGCCAGCAGGTTTAGTTTTGGAGAAAATCAGCCAAGTTTGCAAATTTCAGACAGGGAATGGAGTAGATGGCCGGGGCGAGTGGCCCCAAACTGACCCCATTTTCCATGGGGAAAAAAGTCATTTCCCCAGGTTTTGGGTATAAGATGAAAGGTGGCATCTGGGGCTCTAAGGACTTGCAGGGTCCTAATTGCTGCCAGCATTGGGTTTGGAGAAATCCAGCAAAGATTGCATCACTCTAGCTTGGCTCCCCACTTTCTGCCATAGTTAGTGGCTGCAAACGGAGGCCATTTCCCATGGGAAAAAGAAGTCCTTTCCCCACGGTCTGCAAATCAAATGCAAGGTGGCCTTTGGGGCTCTAAGGACTTGCAGGGTACTTCTTACTGGCAGCTTTCGATTTGGAGAAATCCAGCAAAGATTGCAAATTTCTTGCTGGGCACCACCCTATTGGCCAGGGCGAGAGGCCAGAAATGGAGGCCATTTTCCATGGGGAAAATGAAGTCATTGGCCCAGGCTCTGGGTATCAGATGAAAGGTGGCATCTGGGGCTCTAAGGACTTGAAGGGTCTTAGTTGCTGCCAGCTTTAGGTTTGGAGAAATCCAGCAGAATTTTCAAATTTCCTGCTTGGCACCCTACTTTCTGCCAGGGCAAGTTGCAGCACAGGGATACAATTTCTATGGGAAAAAGAAGTAATTTCCCCATCATGTGGGTATCAGCAGAGAGGTGAAATTTGGGGCTCTAAGGAGCTGCAGGCTCCTCGTTGCCAGCAGGTTTAGTTTTGGAGAAAATCAGCCAAGTTTGCAAATTTCAGACAGGGAATGAAGCAGATGGCCGGGGCGAGTGGCCCCAAACTGACCCCATTTTCCATGGGGAAAAGAAGTCATGTCCCCAGGGTCTGGGTATAAGATGAAAGGTGGCATCTGGGGCTCTAAGGACTTGCAGGGTCCTAGTTGCTGCCAGCATTGGGTTTGGAGAAATCCAGCAAAGATTGCATCACTCTAGCTTGGCTCCCCACTTTCTGCCATGGTGAGTGGCTGCAAACACAGGCCATTTCCCAATGGAAAAAGAAGTCCTTTCCCCACGGTCTGCAAATGAAATGCAAGGTGGCCTTTGGGGCTCTAAGGACTTGCAGGGTACTTCTTACTGGCAGCTTTCGATTTGGAGAAATCCAGCAAAGATTGCAAATTTCTTGCCGGGCACCACCTTATTGGCCAGGGCGAGAGGCCAGAAATGGAGGCCATTTTCCTTGGGGAAAATGAAGTCATTGGCCCAGGGTCTGGGTATCAGATGAAAGGTGGCATCTGGGGCTCTAAGGACTTGCAAGGTCCTAGTTGCTGGCAGCTTTATGTTTGGAAGAATCCAGCACAGTTTGCAAATTTCTCGCTAGGCACTGCCCTGCCTGCAAGGCCAAGTGGCCACAAATGAAGGGCATTTTCCATGGGAAAAATGTCCTTAACCCAGGGTCTCAGTAATATGTTCAAGGTGGCCTTTCAGGCTCTAAGGACTTGCAGGCTCCTGGTTGCTGCCAACTTTAGGTTTGGAAGAATCCAGCAAAGATTGTATCACTCTAGCTTGGCTCCCCACTTTCTGCCATGGTGAGTGGCTGCAAACACAGGCCATTTCCCATGGGAAAAAGAAGTCCTTTCCCCACGGTCTGCAAATCAAATGCAAGGTGGCCTTTGGGGCTCTAAGGACTTGCAGGGTACTTCTTACTGGCAGCTTTCGATTTGGAGAAATCCAGCAAAGATTGCAAATTTCTTGCTGGGCACCACCCTATTGGCCAGGGCGAGAGGCCAGAAATGGAGGCCATTTTCCATGGAGAAAATGAAGTCATTGGCCCAGGCTCTGGGTATCAGATGAAAGGCGGCATCTGGGGCTCTAAGGACTTGCAGGGTCCAAGTTGCTGCCAGCTTTAGGTTTGGAGAAATCCAGCAAAGATTGCATCACTCTAGCTTGGCTCCCCACTTTCTGCCATGGTGAGTGGCTGCAAACACAGGCCATTTCCCATGGGAAAAAGAAGTCCTTTCCCCACGGTCTGCAAATCAAATGCAAGGTGGCCTTTGGGGCTCTAAGGACATGCAGGGTACTTCTTACTGGCAGCTTTCGATTTGGAGAAATCCAGCAAAGATTGCAAATTTCTTGCTGGGCACCACCCTATTGGCCAGGGCGAGAGGCCAGAAATGGAGGCCATTTTCCATGGGGAAAATGAAGTCATTGGCCCAGGCTCTGGGTATCAGATGAAAGGTGGCCTTTGGGGCTCTAAGGACTTGCAGGGTCTTAGTTGCTGCCAGCTTTAGGTTTGGAGAAATCCAGCAGAATTTTCAAATTTCCTGCTTGGCACCCTACTTTCTGCCAGGGCAAGTTGCAGCACAGGGATACTATTTCTATGGGAAAAAGAAGTAATTTCCCCATCATGTGGGTATCAGCAGAGAGGTGAAATTTCGGGCTCTAAGGAGCTGCAGGCTCCTCGTTGCCAGCAGGTTTAGTTTTGGAGAAAATCAGCCAAGTTTGCAAATTTCAGACAGGGAATGGAGTAGATGGCCGGGGCGAGTGGCCCCAAACTGACCCCATTTTCCATGGGGAAAAAAGTCATTTCCCCAGGGTCTGGGTATAAGATGAAAGGTGGCATCTGGGGCTCTAAGGACTTGCAGGGTCCTAGTTGCTGCCAGCATTGGGTTTGGAGAAATCCAGCAAAGATTGCATCACTCTAGCTTGGCTCCCCACTTTCTGCCATAGTTAGTGGCTGCAAACGGAGGCCATTTCCCATGGGAAAAAGAAGTCCTTTCCCCACGGTCTGCAAATGAAATGCAAGGTGGCCTTTGGGGCTCTAAGGACTTGCAGGGTACTTCTTACTGGCAGCTTTCGATTTGGAGAAATCCAGCAAAGATTGCAAATTTCTTGCTGGGCACCACCCTATTGGCCAGGGCGAGAGGCCAGAAATGGAGGCCATTTTCCTTGGGGAAAATGAAGTCATTGGCCCAGGCTCTGGGTATCAGATGAAAGGTGGCATCTGGGGCTCTAAGGACTTGCAGGGTCCTAGTTGCTGGCAGCTTTATGTTTGGAAGAATCCAGCACAGTTTGCAAATTTCTCGCTAGGCACAGCCTGCCTGCCAGGCCAAGTGGCCAGAAATGAAGGGCATTTTCCATGGGAAAAATGTCCTTAACCCAGGGTCTCAGTAATATGTTCAAGGTGGCCTTTCAGGCTCTAAGGACTTTCAGGCTCCTGGTTGCTGCCAACTTTAGGTTTGGAAGAATCCAGCAAAGATTGTATCACTCTAGCTTGGCTCCCCACTTTCTGCCATGGTGAGTGGCTGCAAACGGAGGCCATTTCCCATGGGAAAAAGAAGTCCTTTCCCCACGGTCTGCAAATGAAATGCAAGGTGGCCTTTGGGGCTCTAAGGACTTGCAGGGTACTTCTTACTGGCAGCTTTCGATTTGGAGCAATCCAGCAAAGATTGCAAATTTCTTGCTGGGCACCACCCTATTGGCCAGGGCGAGAGGCCAGAAATGGAGGCCATTTTCCTTGGGGAAAATGAAGTCATTGGCCCAGGGTCTGGGTATCAGATGAAAGGCGGCATCTGGGGCTCTAAGGACTTGCAGGGTCCAAGTTGCTGCCAGCATTAGGTTTGGAGAAATCCAGCAAAGATTGCATCACTCTAGCTTGGCTCCCCACATTCTGCCATGGTGAGTGGCTGGAAACACAGGCCATTTCCCATGGGAAAAAGAAGTCCTTTCCCCACGGTCTGCAAATCAAATGCAAGGTGGCCTTTGGGGCTCTAAGGACTTGCAGGGTACTTCTTACTGGCAGCTTTAGATTTGGAGCAATCCAGCAAAGATTGCAAATTTCTTGCTGGGCACCACCCTATTGGCCAGGGCGAGAGGCCAGAAAAGGAGGCCATTTTCCTTGGGGAAAATGAAGTCATTGGCCCAGGCTCTGGGTATCAGATGAAAGGTGGCATCTGGGGCTCTAAGGACTTGCAGGGTCCTAGTTGCTGGCAGCTTTATGTTTGGAAGAATCCAGCACAGTTTGCAAATTTCTCGCTAGGCACTGCCCTGCCTGCAAGGCCAAGTGGCCACAAATGAAGGGCATTTTCCATGGGAAAAATGTCCTTAACCCAGGGTCTCAGTAATATGTTCAAGGTGGCCTTTCAGGCTCTAAGGACTTTCAGGCTCCTGGTTGCTGCCAACTTTAGGTTTGGAAGAATCCAGCAAAGATTGTATCACTCTAGCTTGGCTCCCCACTTTCTCCCATGGTGAGTGGCTGCAAACACAGGCCATTTCCCATGGGAAAAAGAAGTCCTTTCCCCACGGTCTGCAAATCAAATGCAAGGTGGCCTTTGGGGCTCCAAGGACATGCAGGGTACTTCTTACTGGCAGCTTTCGATTTGGAGAAATCCAGCAAAGATTGCAAATTTCTTGCTGGGCACCACCCTATTGGCCAGGGCGAGAGGCCAGAAATGGAGGCCATTTTCCTTGGGGAAAATGAAGTCATTGGCCCAGGGTCTGGGTATCAGATGAAAGGTGGCATCTGGGGCTCTAAGGACTTGCAAGGTTCTAGTTGCTGGCAGCTTTATGTTTGGAAGAATCCAGCACAGTTTGCAAATTTCTCGCTAGGCACAGCCTGCCTGCCAGGCCAAGTGGCCAGAAATGAAGGGCATTTTCCATGGGAAAAATGTCCTTAACCCAGGGTCTCAGTAACATGTTCAAGGTGGCCTTTCAGGCTCTAAGGACTTGCAGGGTCCTAGTTGCGGCCAGCATTAGGTTTGGAGAAATCCAGCAAAGATTGCATCACTCTAGCTTGGCTCCCCACTTTCTGCCATGGTGAGTGGCTGCAAACACAGGCCATTTCCCATGGGAAAAAGAAGTCCTTTCCCCACGGTCTGCAAATGAAATGCAAGGTGGCCTTTGGGGCTCTAAGGACTTGCAGGGTACTTCTTACTGGCAGCTTTAGATTTGGAGCAACCAGCAAAGATTGCAAATTTCTTGCCGGGCACCACCCTATTGGCCAGGGCGAGAGGCCAGAAATGGAGGCCATTTTCCATGGGGAAAATGAAGTCATTGGCCCAGGGTCTGGGTATCAGATGAAAGGCGGCATCTGGGGCTCTAAGGACTTGCAGGGTCCTAGTTGCTGCCAGCATTAGGTTTGGAGAAATCCAGCAAAGATTGCATCACTCTAGCTTGGCTCCCCACTTTCTGCCATGGTGAGTGGCTGCAAACACAGGCCATTTCCCATGGGAAAAAGAAGTCCTTTCCCCACGGTCTGCAAATCAAATGCAAGGTGGCCTTTGGGGCTCCAAGGACATGCAGGGTACTTCTTACTGGCAGCTTTCGATTTGGAGAAATCCAGCAAAGATTGCAAATTTCTTGCTGGGCACCACCCTATTGGCCAGGGTGAGAGGCCAGAAATGGAGTCCATTTTCCATGGGGAAAATGAAGTCATTGGCCCAGGCTCTGGGTATCAGATGAAAGGTGGCATCTGGGGCTCTAAGGACTTGAAGGGTCTTAGTTGCTGCCAGCTTTAGGTTTGGAGAAATCCAGCAGAATTTTCAAATTTCCTGCTTGGCACCCTACTTTCTGCCAGGGCAAGTTGCAGCACAGGGATACTATTTCTATGGGAAAAAGAAGTAATTTCCCCATCATGTGGGTATCAGCAGAGAGGTGAAATTTGGGGCTCTAAGGAGCTGCAGGCTCCTCGTTGCCAGCAGGTTTAGTTTTGGAGAAAATCAGCCAAGTTTGCAAATTTCAGACAGGGAATGAAGCAGATGGCCGGGGCGAGTGGCCCCAAACTGACCCCATTTTCCATGGGGAAAAGAAGTCATGTCCCCAGGGTCTGGGTATAAGATGAAAGGTGGCATCTGGGGCTCTAAGGACTTGCAGGGTCCTAGTTGCTGCCAGCATTGGGTTTGGAGAAATCCAGCAAAGATTGCATCACTCTAGCTTGGCTCCCCACTTTCTGCCATGGTGAGTGGCTGCAAACACAGGCCATTTCCCATGGGAAAAAGAAGTCCTTTCCCCACGGTCTGCAAATCAAATGCAAGGTGGCCTTTGGGGCTCTAAGGACTTGCAGGGTACTTCTTACTGGCAGCTTTCGATTTGGAGAAATCCAGCAAAGATTGCAAATTTCTTGCTGGGCACCACCCTATTGGCCAGGGCGAGAGGCCAGAAATGGAGGCCATTTTCCTTGGGGAAAATGAAGTCATTGGCCCAGGCTCTGGGTATCAGATGAAAGGTGGCATCTGGGGCTCTAAGGACTTGCAAGGTCCTAGTTGCTGGCAGCTTTATGTTTGGAAGAATCCAGCACAGTTTGCAAATTTCTCGCTAGGCACTGCCCTGCCTGCAAGGCCAAGTGGCCACAAATGAAGGGCATTTTCCATGGGAAAAATGTCCTTAACCCAGGGTCTCAGTAATGTGTTCAAGGTGGCCTTTCAGGCTCTAAGGACTTTCAGGCTCCTGGTTGCTGCCAACTTTAGGTTTGGAAGAATCCAGCAAAGATTGTATCACTCTAGCTTGGCTCCCCACTTTCTGCCATGGTGAGTGGCTGGAAACACAGGCCATTTCCCATGGGAAAAAGAAGTCCTTTCCCCACGGTCTGCAAATCAAATGCAAGGTGGCCTTTGGGGCTCTAAGGACTTGCAGGGTGCTTCTTACTGGCAGCTTTCGATTTGGAGAAATCCAGCAAAGATTGCAAATTTCTTGCTGGGCACTACCCTATTGGCCAAGGCGAGAGGCCAGAAATGGAGGCCATTTTCCATGGGGAAAATGAAGTCATTGGCCCAGGCTCTGGGTATCAGATGAAAGGCGGCATCTGGGGCTCTAAGGCCTTGCAGGGTCTTAGTTGCTGCCAGCTTTAGGTTTGGAGAAATCCAGCAAAGATTGCATCACTCTAGCTTGGCTCCCCACTTTCTGCCATGGTGAGTGGCTGCAAACACAGGCCATTTCCCATGGGAAAAAGAAGTCCTTTCCCCACGGTCTGCAAATCAAATGCAAGGTGGCCTTTGGGCCTCTAAGGACATGCAGGGTACTTCTTACTGGCAGCTTTCGATTTGGAGAAATCCAGCAAAGATTGCAAATTTCTTGCTGGGCACCACCCTATTGGCCAGGGCGAGAGGCCAGAAATGGAGGCCATTTTCCATGGGGAAAATGAAGTCATTGGCCCAGGCTCTGGGTATCAGATGAAAGGCGGCATCTGGGGCTCTAAGGACTTGCAGGGTCTTAGTTGCTGCCAGCTTTAGGTTTGGAGAAATCCAGCAGAATTTTCAAATTTCCTGCTTGGCACCCTACTTTCTGCCAGGGCAAGTTGCAGCACAGGGATACTATTTCTATGGGAAAAAGAAGTAATTTCCCCATCATGTGGGTATCAGCAGAGAGGTGAAATTTGGGGCTCTAAGGAGCTGCAGGCTCCTCGTTGCCAGCAGGTTTAGTTTTGGAGAAAATCAGCCAAGTTTGCAAATTTCAGACAGGGAATGGAGTAGATGGCCGGGGCGAGTGGCCCCAAACTGACCCCATTTTCCATGGGGAAAAAAGTCATTTCCCCAGGTTTTGGGTATAAGATGAAAGGTGGCATCTGGGGCTCTAAGGACTTGCAGGGTCCTAATTGCTGCCAGCATTGGGTTTGGAGAAATCCAGCAAAGATTGCATCACTCTAGCTTGGCTCCCCACTTTCTGCCATAGTTAGTGGCTGCAAACGGAGGCCATTTCCCATGGGAAAAAGAAGTCCTTTCCCCACGGTCTGCAAATCAAATGCAAGGTGGCCTTTGGGGCTCTAAGGACTTGCAGGGTACTTCTTACTGGCAGCTTTCGATTTGGAGAAATCCAGCAAAGATTGCAAATTTCTTGCTGGGCACCACCCTATTGGCCAGGGCGAGAGGCCAGAAATGGAGGCCATTTTCCATGGGGAAAATGAAGTCATTGGCCCAGGCTCTGGGTATCAGATGAAAGGTGGCATCTGGGGCTCTAAGGACTTGAAGGGTCTTAGTTGCTGCCAGCTTTAGGTTTGGAGAAATCCAGCAGAATTTTCAAATTTCCTGCTTGGCACCCTACTTTCTGCCAGGGCAAGTTGCAGCACAGGGATACAATTTCTATGGGAAAAAGAAGTAATTTCCCCATCATGTGGGTATCAGCAGAGAGGTGAAATTTGGGGCTCTAAGGAGCTGCAGGCTCCTCGTTGCCAGCAGGTTTAGTTTTGGAGAAAATCAGCCAAGTTTGCAAATTTCAGACAGGGAATGAAGCAGATGGCCGGGGCGAGTGGCCCCAAACTGACCCCATTTTCCATGGGGAAAAGAAGTCATGTCCCCAGGGTCTGGGTATAAGATGAAAGGTGGCATCTGGGGCTCTAAGGACTTGCAGGGTCCTAGTTGCTGCCAGCATTGGGTTTGGAGAAATCCAGCAAAGATTGCATCACTCTAGCTTGGCTCCCCACTTTCTGCCATGGTGAGTGGCTGCAAACACAGGCCATTTCCCAATGGAAAAAGAAGTCCTTTCCCCACGGTCTGCAAATGAAATGCAAGGTGGCCTTTGGGGCTCTAAGGACTTGCAGGGTACTTCTTACTGGCAGCTTTCGATTTGGAGAAATCCAGCAAAGATTGCAAATTTCTTGCCGGGCACCACCTTATTGGCCAGGGCGAGAGGCCAGAAATGGAGGCCATTTTCCTTGGGGAAAATGAAGTCATTGGCCCAGGGTCTGGGTATCAGATGAAAGGTGGCATCTGGGGCTCTAAGGACTTGCAAGGTCCTAGTTGCTGGCAGCTTTATGTTTGGAAGAATCCAGCACAGTTTGCAAATTTCTCGCTAGGCACTGCCCTGCCTGCAAGGCCAAGTGGCCACAAATGAAGGGCATTTTCCATGGGAAAAATGTCCTTAACCCAGGGTCTCAGTAATATGTTCAAGGTGGCCTTTCAGGCTCTAAGGACTTGCAGGCTCCTGGTTGCTGCCAACTTTAGGTTTGGAAGAATCCAGCAAAGATTGTATCACTCTAGCTTGGCTCCCCACTTTCTGCCATGGTGAGTGGCTGCAAACACAGGCCATTTCCCATGGGAAAAAGAAGTCCTTTCCCCACGGTCTGCAAATCAAATGCAAGGTGGCCTTTGGGGCTCTAAGGACTTGCAGGGTACTTCTTACTGGCAGCTTTCGATTTGGAGAAATCCAGCAAAGATTGCAAATTTCTTGCTGGGCACCACCCTATTGGCCAGGGCGAGAGGCCAGAAATGGAGGCCATTTTCCATGGAGAAAATGAAGTCATTGGCCCAGGCTCTGGGTATCAGATGAAAGGCGGCATCTGGGGCTCTAAGGACTTGCAGGGTCCAAGTTGCTGCCAGCTTTAGGTTTGGAGAAATCCAGCAAAGATTGCATCACTCTAGCTTGGCTCCCCACTTTCTGCCATGGTGAGTGGCTGCAAACACAGGCCATTTCCCATGGGAAAAAGAAGTCCTTTCCCCACGGTCTGCAAATCAAATGCAAGGTGGCCTTTGGGGCTCTAAGGACATGCAGGGTACTTCTTACTGGCAGCTTTCGATTTGGAGAAATCCAGCAAAGATTGCAAATTTCTTGCTGGGCACCACCCTATTGGCCAGGGCGAGAGGCCAGAAATGGAGGCCATTTTCCATGGGGAAAATGAAGTCATTGGCCCAGGCTCTGGGTATCAGATGAAAGGTGGCCTTTGGGGCTCTAAGGACTTGCAGGGTCTTAGTTGCTGCCAGCTTTAGGTTTGGAGAAATCCAGCAGAATTTTCAAATTTCCTGCTTGGCACCCTACTTTCTGCCAGGGCAAGTTGCAGCACAGGGATACTATTTCTATGGGAAAAAGAAGTAATTTCCCCATCATGTGGGTATCAGCAGAGAGGTGAAATTTCGGGCTCTAAGGAGCTGCAGGCTCCTCGTTGCCAGCAGGTTTAGTTTTGGAGAAAATCAGCCAAGTTTGCAAATTTCAGACAGGGAATGGAGTAGATGGCCGGGGCGAGTGGCCCCAAACTGACCCCATTTTCCATGGGGAAAAAAGTCATTTCCCCAGGGTCTGGGTATAAGATGAAAGGTGGCATCTGGGGCTCTAAGGACTTGCAGGGTCCTAGTTGCTGCCAGCATTGGGTTTGGAGAAATCCAGCAAAGATTGCATCACTCTAGCTTGGCTCCCCACTTTCTGCCATAGTTAGTGGCTGCAAACGGAGGCCATTTCCCATGGGAAAAAGAAGTCCTTTCCCCACGGTCTGCAAATGAAATGCAAGGTGGCCTTTGGGGCTCTAAGGACTTGCAGGGTACTTCTTACTGGCAGCTTTCGATTTGGAGAAATCCAGCAAAGATTGCAAATTTCTTGCTGGGCACCACCCTATTGGCCAGGGCGAGAGGCCAGAAATGGAGGCCATTTTCCTTGGGGAAAATGAAGTCATTGGCCCAGGCTCTGGGTATCAGATGAAAGGTGGCATCTGGGGCTCTAAGGACTTGCAGGGTCCTAGTTGCTGGCAGCTTTATGTTTGGAAGAATCCAGCACAGTTTGCAAATTTCTCGCTAGGCACAGCCTGCCTGCCAGGCCAAGTGGCCAGAAATGAAGGGCATTTTCCATGGGAAAAATGTCCTTAACCCAGGGTCTCAGTAATATGTTCAAGGTGGCCTTTCAGGCTCTAAGGACTTTCAGGCTCCTGGTTGCTGCCAACTTTAGGTTTGGAAGAATCCAGCAAAGATTGTATCACTCTAGCTTGGCTCCCCACTTTCTGCCATGGTGAGTGGCTGCAAACGGAGGCCATTTCCCATGGGAAAAAGAAGTCCTTTCCCCACGGTCTGCAAATGAAATGCAAGGTGGCCTTTGGGGCTCTAAGGACTTGCAGGGTACTTCTTACTGGCAGCTTTCGATTTGGAGCAATCCAGCAAAGATTGCAAATTTCTTGCTGGGCACCACCCTATTGGCCAGGGCGAGAGGCCAGAAATGGAGGCCATTTTCCTTGGGGAAAATGAAGTCATTGGCCCAGGGTCTGGGTATCAGATGAAAGGCGGCATCTGGGGCTCTAAGGACTTGCAGGGTCCAAGTTGCTGCCAGCATTAGGTTTGGAGAAATCCAGCAAAGATTGCATCACTCTAGCTTGGCTCCCCACATTCTGCCATGGTGAGTGGCTGGAAACACAGGCCATTTCCCATGGGAAAAAGAAGTCCTTTCCCCACGGTCTGCAAATCAAATGCAAGGTGGCCTTTGGGGCTCTAAGGACTTGCAGGGTACTTCTTACTGGCAGCTTTAGATTTGGAGCAATCCAGCAAAGATTGCAAATTTCTTGCTGGGCACCACCCTATTGGCCAGGGCGAGAGGCCAGAAAAGGAGGCCATTTTCCTTGGGGAAAATGAAGTCATTGGCCCAGGCTCTGGGTATCAGATGAAAGGTGGCATCTGGGGCTCTAAGGACTTGCAGGGTCCTAGTTGCTGGCAGCTTTATGTTTGGAAGAATCCAGCACAGTTTGCAAATTTCTCGCTAGGCACTGCCCTGCCTGCAAGGCCAAGTGGCCACAAATGAAGGGCATTTTCCATGGGAAAAATGTCCTTAACCCAGGGTCTCAGTAATATGTTCAAGGTGGCCTTTCAGGCTCTAAGGACTTTCAGGCTCCTGGTTGCTGCCAACTTTAGGTTTGGAAGAATCCAGCAAAGATTGTATCACTCTAGCTTGGCTCCCCACTTTCTCCCATGGTGAGTGGCTGCAAACACAGGCCATTTCCCATGGGAAAAAGAAGTCCTTTCCCCACGGTCTGCAAATCAAATGCAAGGTGGCCTTTGGGGCTCTAAGGACTTGCAGGGTACTTCTTACTGGCAGCTTTCAATTTGGAGAAATCCAGCAAAGATTGCAAATTTCTTGCTGGGCACCACCCTATTGGCCAGGGCGAGAGGCCAGAAATGGAGGCCATTTTCCATGGGGAAAATGAAGTCATTGGCCCAGGCTCTGGGTATCAGATGAAAGGTGGCCTTTGGGGCTCTAAAGACTTGCAGGGTCTTTGTTGCTGCCAGCTTTAGGTTTGGAGAAATCCAGCAGAATTTTCAAATTTCCTGCTTGGCACCCTACTTTCTGCCAGGGCAAGTTGCAGCACAGGGATACTATTTCTATGGGAAAAAGAAGTAATTTCCCCATCATGTGGGTATCAGCAGAGAGGTGAAATTTGGGGCTCTAAGGAGCTGCAGGCTCCTCGTTGCCAGCAGGTTTAGTTTTGGAGAAAATCAGCCAAGTTTGCAAATTTCAGACAGGGAATGGAGTAGATGGCCGGGGCGAGTGGCCCCAAACTGACCCCATTTTCCATGGGGAAAAAAGTCATTTCCCCAGGGTCTGGGTATAAGATGAAAGGTGGCATCTGGGGCTCTAAGGACTTGCAGGGTCCTAGTTGCTGCCAGCATTGCGTTTGGAGAAATCCAGCAAAGATTGCATCACTCTAGCTTGGCTCCCCACTTTCTGCCATGGTGAGTGGCTGCAAACACAGGCCATTTCCCATGGGAAAAAGAAGTCCTTTCCCCACGGTCTGCAAATCAAATGCAAGGTGGCCTTTGGGGCTCCAAGGATTTGCAGGGTACTTCTTACTGGCAGCTTTCGATTTGGAGAAATCCAGCAAAGATTGCAAATTTCTTGCCGGGCACCACCCTATTGGCCAGGGCGAGAGGCCAGAAATGGAGGCCATTTTCCATGGGGAAAATGAAGTCATTGGCCCAGGGTCTGGGTATCAGATGAAAGGCGGCATCTGGGGCTCTAAGGACTTGCAGGGTCCTAGTTGCTGCCAGCATTAGGTTTGGAGAAATCCAGCAAAGATTGCATCACTCTAGCTTGGCTCCCCACTTTCTGCCATGGTGAGTGGCTGGAAACACAGGCCATTTCCCATGGGAAAAAGAAGTCCTTTCCCCACGGTCTGCAAATCAAATGCAAGGTGGCCTTTGGGGCTCTAAGGACTTGCAGGGTACTTCTTACTGGCAGCTTTCGATTTGGAGAAATCCAGCAAAGATTGCAAATTTCTTGCTGGGCACCACCCTATTGGCCAGGGCGAGAGGCCAGAAATGGAGGCCATTTTCCATGGGGAAAATGAAGTCATTGGCCCAGGGTCTGGGTATCAGATGAAAGGCGGCATCTGGGGCTCTAAGGCCTTGCAGGGTCCTAGTTGCTGCCAGCATTAGGTTTGGAGAAATCCAGCAAAGATTGCATCACTCTAGCTTGGCTCCCCACTTTCTGCCATGGTGAGTGGCTGCAAACACAGGCCATTTCCCATGGGAAAAAGAAGTCCTTTCCCCACGGTCTGCAAATCAAATGCAAGGTGGCCTTTGGGGCTCCAAGGACATGCAGGGTACTTCTTACTGGCAGCTTTAGATTTGGAGCAATCCAGCAAAGATTGCAAATTTCTTGCTGGGCACCACCCTATTGGCCAGGGCGAGAGGCCAGAAATGGAGGCCATTTTCCATGGGGAAAATGAAGTCATTGGCCCAGGCTCTGGGTATCAGATGAAAGGTGGCCTTTGGGGGTCTAAAGACTTGAAGGGTCTTTGTTGCTGCCAGCTTTAGGTTTGGAGAAATCCAGCAGAATTTTCAAATTTCCTGCTTGGCACCCTACTTTCTGCCAGGGCAAGTTGCAGCACAGGGATACTATTTCTATGGGAAAAAGAAGTAATTTCCCCATCATGTGGGTATCAGCAGAGAGGTGAAATTTGGGGCTCTAAGGAGCTGCAGGCTCCTCGTTGCCAGCAGGTTTAGTTTTGGAGAAAATCAGCCAAGTTTGCAAATTTCAGACAGGGAATGGAGTAGATGGCCGGGGCGAGTGGCCCCAAACTGACCCCATTTTCCATGGGGAAAAAAGTCATTTCCCCAGGGTCTGGGTATAAGATGAAAGGTGGCATCTGGGGCTCTAAGGACTTGCAGGGTCCTAGTTGCTGCCAGCATTGCGTTTGGAGAAATCCAGCAAAGATTGCATCACTCTAGCTTGGCTCCCCATTTTCTGCCATGGTGAGTGGCTGCAAACGGAGGCCATTTCCCATGGGAAAAAGAAGTCCTTTCCCCACGGTCTGCAAATCAAATGCAAGGTGGCCTTTGGGGCTCCAAGGACTTGCAGGGTACTTCTTACTGGCAGCTTTCGATTTGGAGAAATCCAGCAAAGATTGCAAATTTCTTGCCGGGCACCACCCTATTGGCCAGGGCGAGAGGCCAGAAATGGAGGCCATTTTCCATGGGGAAAATGAAGTCATTGGCCCAGGGTCTGGGTATCAGATGAAAGGCGGCATCTGGGGCTCTAAGGACTTGCAGGGTCCTAGTTGCTGCCAGCATTAGGTTTGGAGAAATCCAGCAAAGATTGCATCACTCTAGCTTGGCTCCCCACTTTCTGCCATGGTGAGTGGCTGGAAACACAGGCCATTTCCCATGGGAAAAAGAAGTCCTTTCCCCACGGTCTGCAAATCAAATGCAAGGTGGCCTTTGGGGCTCTAAGGACTTGCAGGGTACTTCTTACTGGCAGCTTTCGATTTGGAGAAATCCAGCAAAGATTGCAAATTTCTTGCTGGGCACCACCCTATTGGCCAGGGCGAGAGGCCAGAAATGGAGGCCATTTTCCATGGGGAAAATGAAGTCATTGGCCCAGGGTCTGGGTATCAGATGAAAGGCGGCATCTGGGGCTCTAAGGCCTTGCAGGGTCCTAGTTGCTGCCAGCATTAGGTTTGGAGAAATCCAGCAAAGATTGCATCACTCTAGCTTGGCTCCCCACTTTCTGCCATGGTGAGTGGCTGCAAACACAGGCCATTTCCCATGGGAAAAAGAAGTCCTTTCCCCACGGTCTGCAAATGAAATGCAAGGTGGCCTTTGGGGCTCCAAGGACATGCAGGGTACTTCTTACTGGCAGCTTTCGATTTGGAGAAATCCAGCAAAGATTGCAAATTTCTTGCTGGGCACCACCCTATTGGCCAGGGCGAGAGGCCAGAAATGGAGGCCATTTTCCATGGGGAAAATGAAGTCATTGGCCCAGGCTCTGGGTATCAGATGAAAGGTGGCATCTGGGGCTCTACGGACTTGCAGGGTCTTAGTTGCTGCCAGCTTTAGGTTTGGAGAAATCCAGCAGAATTTTCAAATTTCCTGCTTGGCACCCTACTTTCTGCCAGGGCAAGTTGCAGCACAGGGATACTATTTCTATGGGAAAAAGAAGTAATTTCCCCATCATGTGGGTATCAGCAGAGAGGTGAAATTTGGGGCTCTAAGGAGCTGCAGGCTCCTCGTTGCCAGCAGGTTTAGTTTTGGAGAAAATCAGCCAAGTTTGCAAATTTCAGACAGGGAATGAAGCAGATGGCCGGGGCGAGTGGCCCCAAACTGACCCCATTTTCCATGGGGAAAAGAAGTCATGTCCCCAGGGTCTGGGTATAAGATGAAAGGTGGCATCTGGGGCTCTAAGGACTTGCAGGGTCCTAGTTGCTGCCAGCATTGGGTTTGGAGAAATCCAGCAAAGATTGCATCACTCTAGCTTGGCTCCCCACTTTCTGCCATGGTGAGTGGCTGCAAACACAGGCCATTTCCCATGGGAAAAAGAAGTCCTTTCCCCACGGTCTGCAAATCAAATGCAAGGTGGCCTTTGGGGCTCTAAGGACTTGCAGGGTACTTCTTACTGGCAGCTTTCGATTTGGAGAAATCCAGCAAAGATTGCAAATTTCTTGCTGGGCACCACCCTATTGGCCAGGGCGAGAGGCCAGAAATGGAGGCCATTTTCCTTGGGGAAAATGAAGTCATTGGCCCAGGCTCTGGGTATCAGATGAAAGGTGGCATCTGGGGCTCTAAGGACTTGCAGGGTCCTAGTTGCTGCCAGCTTTATGTTTGGAAGAATCCAGCACAGTTTGCAAATTTCTCGCTAGGCACAGCCTGCCTGCCAGGCCAAGTGGCCAGAAATGAAGGGCATTTTCCATGGGAAAAATGTCCTTAACCCAGGGTCTCAGTAATATGTTCAAGGTGGCCTTTCAGGCTCTAAGGACTTTCAGGCTCCTGGTTGCTGCCAACTTTAGGTTTGGAAGAATCCAGCAAAGATTGTATCACTCTAGCTTGGCTCCCCACTTTCTGCCATGGTGAGTGGCTGGAAACACAGGCCATTTCCCATGGGAAAAAGAAGTCCTTTCCCCACGGTCTGCAAATCAAATGCAAGGTGGCCTTTGGGGCTCTAAGGACTTGCAGGGTACTTCTTACTGGCAGCTTTCAATTTGGAGCAATCCAGCAAAGATTGCAAATTTCTTGCTGGGCACCACCCTATTGGCCAGGGCGAGAGGCCAGAAATGGAGGCCATTTTCCTTGGGGAAAATGAAGTCATTGGCCCAGGCTCTGGGTATCAGATGAAAGGTGGCATCTGGGGCTCTAAGGACTTGCAGGGTCCTAGTTGCTGGCAGCATTAGGTTTGGAGAAATCCAGCAAAGATTGCATCACTCTAGCTTGGCTCCCCACTTTCTGCCATGGTGAGTGGCTGCAAACACAGGCCATTTCCCATGGGAAAAAGAAGTCCTTTCCCCACGGTCTGCAAATCAAATGCAAGGTGGCCTTTGGGGCTCTAAGGACTTGCAGGGTACTTCTTACTGGCAGCTTTCGATTTGGAGAAATCCAGCAAAGATTGCAAATTTCTTGCCGGGCACCACCCTATTGGCCAGGGCGAGAGGCCAGAAATGGAGGCCATTTTCCATGGGGAAAATGAAGTCATTGGCCCAGGGTCTGGGTATCAGATGAAAGGCGGCATCTGGGGCTCTAAGGACTTGCAGGGTCCTAGTTGCTGCCAGCATTAGGTTTGGAGAAATCCAGCAAAGATTGCATCACTCTAGCTTGGCTCCCCACTTTCTGCCATGGTGAGTGGCTGCAAACACAGGCCATTTCCCATGGG